>NW_028261392.1:24415096-24776346 GCF_051295495.1 Thamnophis sirtalis | reverse complement strand
TCCAGGTGCAGGGCATGATGTCCTTGACTCTGAGAAAGGAATGTTGTTATAACTATATATCTCCCATACTCCATATAACCCCCCCTCCAATTTTCCCACAGCAGTGAATGTGGCAGGCCTGAAGGCCTAATGCAAAAGATGGCTTCCAGGCCTGACATGCAGTGGAAATTTTTATACAGGTCATCCTTGACTTAAGGCCACAGTTGAGCCCAAAATTTATGTTGTTAAGTAAGACATTTGTTAAGTGAGTTTTGCCCCATTTTACGGCATTTCTTGCCAGAGTTGTTAAGTGAATCACTGCAGTTGATAAGTTAGCAACATGCTTATGTGAATCTGGCTTCCCCATTTAGTTTGCTTGTCAAAAGGTTGCAAGAGGGGACCACGTGACCTTGGGACACAGCAACGGTCATAAGTATGAACCAGTTGCCAAACATTTTAATTTTGACCACATGACCACCATTCCAACTGGGTCCATACAAAGGTCATATGTGTGAAAATGGTCATAAGTCACTTTTTTCAGTGCTGTTGTAACTTTGAACAGTCACTGAATGAACTGTTGTAAGTCAAGGTCTACCTGTACAGTGGCAGCGTTTTCATATGGCTTAGAATATTTCAAGGCAAAAGCTCATGACTGTTTTGTTACAGTTATGATGGCTGAAGAAGTAAGAAAGTAGGAGGGATTAGTCCAAGTAAGTGTTCATACACCATGGACTATTGTTTTTTTTTTTTTTTAAATATAGTTTTTATTAAACATTATCTTTAAAAAACAGAAAAACACAATACAGCGACATAAATACAACGACATAAACAAGACAAATCATACATAACAATATAGAGTAAAACATACAGATACAGATACCGTTTTAAACATACAACCCCCCTCCCCCCCCCACGGTGACAGTCATTCACAGCCCAGTTTTCCTTTCTTTCCTCAATTATTAGATCTCTAAGCCACATCTTCTCATTGCAAGATTCAGGGATCTATTACAGTACTTATGTTAACTTTCCCCATTTTAAGTCCCTGCTGTTCTCCTAGTCGCCCACATATACCATAGGTTCCAGCTAAGATAATGTTCTGTTTCTCCTTTGTCCCTCAGCCAACCCGTCATTCTATCCATTTCTGCACATTCGTAGATCTTTTTAATTAATGCGTCTTCCGGCGGTATAGTGGTGGATTTCCAAAATTGTGCATAGGTTATTCTTGCGGCCACAATTATATGCAGGCTCAAATGCCATATTGAACTACTTATGTTATCTGGTTTGATGCTTAGTAACAGGTTCTCAGGTCTCCATTCAATGTTTGCCCCGGTAACCTCTTTTAACCATTTTTTAATCCTTTTCCAATATTTCGTGGCCTCAGTACAGGACCACCAAATATGGTAGAATGTGCCATCCTTTCTTCCACATTTCCAACACAATGGAGATAACCCAGGAAACATCTTAGCTAACCTCGTTGGGGGGAAGTGCCACCTATAAACCATCTTGTATATGTTTTCTTTGAATGCAGTGGATGTTGTAAGTTTAATGGTCTTACTCCATAGATCCCACCATTTGCCCATTTCAATTTCATAACCTAGGTTTCTCTCCCATACTGTTAGAAGGCTTTTGTCCATCTCTTCATTAGTATCGTGGCAGGTCAAAAATTGGTAGATCTTCGATAACATTTTTTTGTCTCCACCAAACAAGATCTTATCTAGCCCCTGAGGGTTTGGGTAGATCCCGAAACGTGCCTTATCACTTTTAAACCTGTTTCTAACCTGTAAATATTCCCACCATTCCAAATTCCTGCCCTGTTGCTCTAATTCCATCTTTGTTTTTATGTTGCCCTCTTCTGTCATAATATCTTTATATGTTATGTTTCTTGTCCAATTAAATAAACTCGGATGCGTTAAGGCTTCTAATGGTGCCAACCAACATGGAACCCTAAGATAATATTTTTTCCTCATTTTTTCCCAGACCCTCATCAAAATCTTCCGAATATAATGTCCCATGAAGTACCTATGGGGGGTGTCTCTTTCTTGCCAGAGGGAGGCATGCCATCCCTGGGGGAGGTCATGTCCCTCTATAGCCAATAGGCGCCTTCTATTCAGCATCACCCAATCTTTCACCCATGTCATGATTGCTGCGTTATAGTATGCTTCCCAGTTGGGTACTCCGAAGCCTCCCAGTTCTCTGCGTTTTTGTAAAGTTTGGGCTTTAATTCGTGCTTTCTTGCCTTGCCATATAAACTGTGTCACTATTATCTCCAAGGATTTAAAAATTTTTTTGTCCAATTTAGTTGGTGCCGTTTGAAACAGAAACAAAAATTTTGGTAATACATAAGTCTTGACTGTCGCGATCCTGCCCATCAGAGACAATTGTTTGCTACTCCAATTAGTCATATCTTTGGATACCTGTTGTAGTAATTTCATATAGTTATCTACCTTGATAGAGGAACATCTCTCCGTCAGCCAAATTCCCAAATATTGTATTTTGTGGGCCATGTTGATCCCTAACAGGCTTTGTACTTCCCTTTTCTGGTTCAGAGTCATATTTTTAATTAGCAGTTTTGTCTTCTCTTTGTTTATACGTAGCCCCGCTATCCTACCGTACTCTTCTATTTTACATAAAAGTTGAATCCCAGACTCCATAGGGTCCTCCAGGATAAAGACAAGGTCGTCGGCGAAAGCCTGGACCTTGAATTCCTGAGCTTTAACTCGTAACCCTTTAATTTGTGTATCGCTTCTCACTATTCTAAGAAGGGGTTCTAATGTGAGGATAAACAGTAGGGGGGATAGCGGGCATCCTTGTCTTGTGCCTTTACCAATCACAATGTCACCCGCCTCTTCTCCATTTACCAATATTGTCGCGGTTTGTCGTACATAAATTGCCCGAATTGCATTTAAAAAACTTTCTCCAAACTTCATGTTTTCTAGTTGTGACAACATAAAATTCCAATTTACCCGATCAAAAGCCTTTTGTGCGTCAAGAAACATAAATGCCACTTGTTTATCTGGCCGAGCTTCATAATATTCTAAGGCATCCAAAATAATTCTGACATTGTCTTTCAAATGCCTTGACGGCAGGAAGCCGTTCTGATCCGAGTGTATAAATTTGTTAAGGAAAAATTTGAGTCTATCTGCCAGTATAGCTGCAAAGATTTTATAATCCACATTCAAAAGTGAAATGGGCCTGTAGTTTTTAATTTGGGTACGGTCAGCTCCAACTTTAGGCAAAAGGGTTATATAAGCCTCGGCCCATGATTTCGGTGCAATAGAGTCCGTCAAGACAGCATTAAATATTGCTATCATCTCCTGTCCTAAAATTTCCAAAAAAGATTTATAGATTTCAACTGGCAAACCATCCATGCCAGGAGTTTTGTTGTTTCCCATTTTTTTAACTGCCTTTTCTAGTTCCTCTAATGTTATCTTTTGGTTCAGTACCCCTTTTGCTTCATTTGAGATCTTGGGTAGATTTGCATTATCTAAAAATTCCTTAATTTGGACCTCAGAAACTTCTTCCCTACTATATAGTTGCTGAAAAAAGCCTTGGATAATTTCCTGTTTCTCCCCCTTGGTTTCTACTAATTCCCCTTTACTATTCTGCAGTTGAGCTATACGTCTGCTCTCTCTTTCTTTTCGAAGTCTATAAGAGAGCCAGCGACCTGGTTTGTTAGCATGCTCAAAAGAGTTTTGCTTAATCCCCCTAAGTTTTCGGGCGACATCCTCCTGGTCTAAAAGAGAGATCCCATGCTTAATTCTAGCCATTTCTTCTTTTTTCCTATCGTCTAGTGGGTTCTGTTGCAAGGCTTTTTCTACCACCTCCAGTTTAGTTACCCATTTTGCCCTCTCTTCTAATTTTTTCCTGTGGGTACCTATTGTATGTTTAATAGCTAGGCCTCTCATATAAGCCTTGGCCGTATCCCAAAGTATTTGTGGGGTTACTCCTTTCCTATTTTCTTCAAAAAAAAACCTCATTTCCCTTTTAAACATTTGCTGAAATTCTTGTTCTTTCACTATCTCTGTATTCATCATCCACCTTCTCTTCCTCCCCTGCCTTACTCCCTTCCACACCAATAAGAGTGGATTGTGATCGGCCCAGGTGTTGACCTCAATTGCTGCTTCCTTAATCAAGTCCCCAATTTCTGGTGTCAACCAGGCCATGTCGATCCTAGAACAGGATTGGTGTCTATGTGAAAAGAAAGTAAATTGTTGTTTCTGTGGGTGGAGTTCACGCCATACATCCTTTAATTCATATTCCTCCCTCATGTCTTCAAAGGTTTTGGGGAGAACTCTCCTCCTTTCTCTTAATTTCCCCCCCTTTTGGATGTTTCCTGGGTTGTAATCCATTGTCCTATCTGCCACCGCGTTATAGTCATCCACCACACAGATATGATCATAGCCTAACTCTGCAATTTTTAAATGCAACCTTCTAAAGAAGGTACTTTGGTTGTCATTCGGTGCGTATACGGCCACCAGCAAGATTTTATATCGACCAAATTTCAATTCGACCATTAATATTCTACCCTCCCCATCCGTATACACCAATTTAGAATCGATATGGTCTTTAACATACAACACAATGCCCCTTTTCTTTTCATCTGCTAAGCTTGTATACATTATACCCAGCCGGGGGTAATACAACACATTTTGCTGGTGGTTCGCTATATGTACTTCTTGCAAGCATGTCAAATCACAGTTCTTTTTCCGTAAAGCATTTAGTATTTTATTTCTCTTTCTTAGAGAATTCAAACCATTTATATTTAAGGAAATTAAGCGAAGTTCATCCGCCATGTTTATTTGTTTAAGGCTTTAGCTTTTGTTGTCTGCCTGGTTTGCGGTCTCTCATCTCTGCTTTGTTTCTCATTTCCCCCTTTCTCATCTCCCGGGACACTACTCTTTCGCTCACCATGGACTATTGTTCTGTCCCCCCTTCTCCGCTTGTTAACAGAAAGGCAGACAAACTTAAAAGGAAAGAACTTTATCAGTTCTCGGCTCAGACTGGATGCGAGTCCAAAAATAAACATAAATAAAGTCTCTGACAAGATAACAGAATGCAAAACAAAACTCTTACAAAGCAATGCACTTGTCCAAGTGTCTCCTTGAATCAGGGTTACAGAAAGCAAATCACTTCTCCAAGTGTCTCTCACAAACAAACCAAGACTGATGATCAATGAACGTTGAACGTTGACTCCTGCAACCAGGGCATGGCACCATCCGTCCTTTTATCACCAGAAGACACCACTAACGAGCCCCAGCTGCATTGTTAATCTTGCATCCTGAAAAGACTCACAGGAGACTTCTTCTGAGTCACAACAGACTATATATGATATCATAGGGAAAAGGGAAGCATAAAAGATAATTTGTTGAACATTGCTACTGTGAATCTTGGATTCTCCCATGCTTGTTAATTGTGGGGTTTAACTATGGATTCTCCCCTAGTTTGCTTTAGAACCCTAATATCCTCTTAGTTCTGTGTTTTAAGTCTCGAGAACAATATGTCCACAGAAATATCTGAGAAAGTACATGTTAGCAGTCTGTCTTCCTGTATCCTGAGTCAGATTCCAAAAAAAAAAAAAATAACAAGTGTGATGCAATTAACCACAAATCCTTCTAAAAGCAGATGGTGTGATTCAATAAATGTATTACGCAGAGGATAAAATCATAACAACATTTTCAGTTTGTTGGTAACTACAGGGTACTATAATAACACCAATTCAAATATTACAGTATATAATGATAGTAGTTTAAGAATTATAAACTTGGGCACTGGGAACGGCAACATTTTTGCCATTATGAGAACTCATTACATAGAACTCAAAAAGATTAAAAAGGAAGTATTTGGAATTCACATGCTATCTCCAGTATCAGGTCTACATCCTTTAGGTACTTCATTTTGGGGAGGTTTTCATATAAAGCTAGAATTGTTGATGAATAATAGAAATCAAATACCAGAAATAAATACAGTGTGTCTACAGAAATCACTATTCATGCTGATCATGTAAATAAATCACAATTTATGCTTGATAGGAATGACAATGGTAGACCATCTGAAAAAAATATTACTAAGTCATGTAAGTCATGCAAGAAACATAATCTGAAAAAAGTCAAATAGATTTTTTTAAAAAAATGTTAACATAATCTTTTGGGAAACTGTAGATTTATGGAATTAGGAAATATGATGCCCTGAGAAGTCAGTTCACTTAGTTAATAAATAAAAAAGAAATGTTAATAAATATAAACACCCCAGACTATCATTGATTGTTTTTTTAATTCCTTGTTAAAAGAGTAAAATGTTCCAGTAACATTCTGTAGCATTTTCATTTACTTTTAATCAAAGTCCTTACTTTAGATCCTCACAGTTCTGTGTGTTTTGTCTTCCTGCTGCTGTCTGTCAATATCCTATTTTTCCCCAGGATACCAACATGATTAAAACATGGTTAATATAATTGTTAATACTCTGAACATTTGAAATATTGAGATTGATACTGAAGTAGTATATTAAAATGGTATATAAACATACCAGGTATATAAATAAATGATGAAATAATCACATTGTATTAATAGTTGCAAAAGATCTTGCAAGCATAATCTTAGTTTCATTTAATTACATTACCATTTTACTGATTTAACTTCACAAACTCATTGCTTCATTATTTTGTGGATTAAGTCGGAAGAAGGAACACTTCAATGAGAAGAAGTTTTATTGTAACAATTTTTGGGTGCCTCCTTTACAAGAAAGAAGGAGCCAAACAATAGAAAAATAATTTTTTATGTATAGAAGGAAGGGTTACAGGGCAAAAAGTCCTAGGCATCTGATTTCCTGGCCAGTAAGGGGAAATGGGATCAGTTCAATGATTCAGGAATTAGGAGGGTGTATATTGAAATTGCTTGGAGAAACTTCAGTGTACTCATTCTACCACTTCCACAACTGGATGTAAGGAAGATTTAAGGCATCTCTTATTAAAAATGAAATACAGCATGCAAAAGTACTGCTCTATATTGTGAAAACTATGACAACAGGCAAGGCAACCCAATGTTGACAACCATGTAAGAAGTTACAGGCTTTATCCATAAGCACAAAAATACTTAGAGGTGGTAACTGTAGCTATAAAATAAAAATACCTCTGTTATTTGTGAGAAATACTGTCATATATCACAGCATATTAAAATGCACAGACATCAATCTGCCACCATAAGTATGAAGGTCATGGTTTTTCCAGTTTGATATGTCTGTGAAAATTGGACCATTAGAAAGGCTGAATGAAGAAAAATTGATATAAATTGTTCAAAAGAAACAGACCTAACAAAAGTGAAGCTGGAGGTGCATTATATGTACAGAAATGCATAAAAACAAGATTGAAAGCTTCCTAGAATGCATATGGGTTAATATAAAAGGAAAAAAAAGAATGATATTGTCATAGAGATATACAGCAGGCCATCAACCAAGCAGAAAAAATAGATAAACATTTTCCTAGCAAGTTAACAAATGTATGTAGGAAACACATCACAGTAGTAATGGAGGATTTTAACTACCCTGATATCAATTGGGAGACAAGCTCTGCATCGTGAGAAATAGAACAAGTTCCTGACTAACCTAGCTGATAACTTTCTCATCCAAAAGGTAGAGGAGGGAACTAGAAGAGCAACTATCCTGGGCCTAATTCTTACTAATAGAAGAAATGATAAAAGGGGATTGATGTTGCAGGAACTTTGGGGGAAAGTGACCATGTCATATTGGAATTCAATATAATGCAGACTCTCAAACTGGTGCCTTAGCCTTTAAAAGAGCTGATTTCAACCAACAGACAGAGCTTGGGAAGGATTCAATGGATGAAAATCTTAAAGGGGAAAACAACTCAAGAAGGTTGGGAACTCTAAAAATATGATTATAAAAGCCCAGTTTCACACAATATCAAAGAAAAAAAATAAGAAATCCAAGAGTAAATCAGTTGTACAAAGAACTCTCGGATAATTTGAAAGACAAAAAGGATAAGTATAAAAAATTGAAAGAAGGACACATACGGTAGCACATATACTAGCACATAGCCCGAATCTAAGGTTCTTAATGAACTAAGATTTACGACAAATGTCAAAAAATAATACAATATTTTTTCAACATATAAAAAATATGGAAAAATATCAAAGAAACAATTGGTCCGCTAAACACAGAAAGAAGTAAGCAATGGGGTACACCAAGGTTTTGTCTTAGGGCCAGTATTAGATGAAAGAATAGAAGGGGAACTCATCAAATTTGGAGATGACATCAAGCTGGCAGAACAGCCAACGCCCCAGAAGATATGCTCAAGATCCATCTGGAATCCATCGGGAATCCAGACTTGAACACTGGGCCATATCTAACAAAATGAAATTCAATGTAGAGAAAAGCAAGGTTTTACACTTAGCCAAAAAAAATCAAATCAAAATCAGGTACAGATTAGGTGAAACTTGACTCAATAGCAGTTAATGCGAGAGGGATCTATAGAGAATCATTTACATATGAGCCAGCAGGGTGCTGCAGTGCCAAAAAAAGCCATTGCAATGCTAGGCTGCATTAACTTAAGAAAGAATCAAGTTTTGGTCACTATGATGTAAAAAAAAGGACACTGAGATTCTGGAAAGAATGCAGAGAAGAACAACAAAGATGATTAGGAAACTGAAGGCTAAAACATATGAAGAACGGTTGTAGGAATTGGGTATATCTAGTCTAGTGAAAATAAGGATTAGGGATGACATGATAAGAAGAGGAGGGCATCTTGTTTTCCAAAGCACCAGAAAGCAAGACCAGAAGCAATGGATGCTAACTAACCAAGCAGAGAAGCAACGTAGAACTAAGGAGAAATTTTCTGTCAGAAAGACAGCTTGCATTCAGAAGTTATGGGTGCTCCATCACTGGAGGCTTTTAAGGAGAGCCATTTTTCTGAAATGGTATAATGTCTCCTGCTTCAGCAGGGGTTTGGACTGGGAGACCTCCAAGGTGCTTTCAACTCTGATCAAGTTTTATGTTCTATGATTGCAGAATAAATCATTTAGTACCAGAAGATACAGAATCATTGGGGGCACTAATACTGAAGCTTAAAGGTTTTGGACACACAATGCAAAACAAGAATTGTTGGGAAAATGCAGATGCTTGGGAAAATGCTGAAAAAAGGGTGTTAAGAGAAGTCAAGATGATTAGATACTTTGACCACTAAAAGAAGTGTGAGCGTGCATGTACTCCAGAAAGCAATAACCAACGGACAATCCTGATGAAAGACTTGGCTGTCTATCAGATCACAAGGAATTGAGAACAACTGAATCACTGAACAGTAAGGTACTCCACTGAAGGGTTGTGGGAAAGAAGTGGGAGACAAGACATTTGGTTTATCTGATCTAAGCCAAGGTGGCGCAGTGGTTAAATGCAGCACTGCAGGCTACTGCTAGATCAGCAGGTCAGCGGTTCAAATCTCACCGGCTCAGGGTTGACTCAGCCTTCCATCCTTCCGAGGTGGGTAAAATGAGGACCCAGATTGTTGGGGGCAATATGCTGACTCTCTGTAAACCGCTTAGAGAGGCCTGAAAGGCCTATGAAGCGGTATATAAGTCTACTGCTATCTAGTTGCATGGACGCACTATCTCTTTATTTTGACATTTTGGACATATATTTTAGTGAGAATGTTCATTTATTCATTTTCATTTGAAAAGTTGAACTCCCCATGAGTATTGCTAAGATTTGTTATGGGGGAAAACAATAATTGAGATTATTCAAAATAATTGGTGAGTGATTGGGGAACTTAGAATTGTTTAATGAACAATTCATATTCCAGAAAATTAAAGGTTGTGGATTAAACTTTAAAAAATAAAATCTGAAAAACAAATTGAAAGGATATCTTAATACCCTTGTAGGTATTTCAATTAGAATATGGATTCTTTAGTTATTTCAGTTGTTTATGAAAGACTGGTAAAATGAACATTGCTTACAATATACCAATGAAGAAGCCACACACACAATATATATATACAGTAATATATACACACATACTCAAGATTTTCCTGACTTCTGCTAATGTAGGAGTAAGTAGCCTACTTTTCTCAAGAAAACCATTGGAGTGTCAGTGTCACAAATGAAAAAAATGTAAAAAGGAAAAGGAAGCAATTCTTTCACAATGGAGCATAGTGTAGGAAAGGATAACCTGCCTTCAAAGATTTTGTTTTGAGTATTACGAGGTTTAATAAATTGTTTGCTTCAAAGTCCTTTGCTACAAGAGCAGCCTTCCTGCTATTCTTGTTCACTGGTTGCTATAAGTAGCTCATATCCTGTCCTCTCTAGTCTTAGATGGCCTGTATTTGTGGTAAAACTGAAGCTGCGGCTTTCAAGATCCTGCTACTTCTTTATTAACAAGTTCATAGGGAGTTGCAGGAATCAATAAATTAACATAAAGCGGTGGCATTTTGACTTATTATAAGGGACAGCCAATACAATTTGTTTAACAAAACATTCATTCGTCTAATCCAGTGTTTCTAAACCTTGGTAACTTTTAAGAATTCTGGGAGTTGATGTCCACATATCTTAAAGTTGCCAAGGTTGAAAAAACACAGATCTAATCCAACAAAGGAAGGGAAGAATCTTTTATTTTCCTGTAATACACATTCATTTTCAGAAATTGCAATTAAAGAACATTGGATCGGCGTGCTTACAGACAGGATGCGCCATGGCTCCTAATTCATTTAAATATAAAAGTAATAGAATTTCATTTTTTTGTGGCTAATGTTACACACTACACATTACTGATTTCAGTGATGATGAAGTCCCTTTGAGTCCATCTCTCCTCTTGCTAAAGTTTTGGACATGTTCATTTAGTTTTCTTGGCAATAATTTGGATGGTTTGCCATTACCAATGTTTATACACTTTGCTTCCTGAAATAACAGACTAAATGATAAATGCTTGAAGGCCTTGAAGGTATGGCTTATGGGTGAAGAAATATTATTACTTTTGAAGTCTCTGATTTTATTGTCGCATGTAATTATTATTGAGAAAGATTAATTGTTTTAACAATTTAGATTTTAGCTAATAAAGTGTTGGTTAACTTGTTTTGTTAGAAGATCCATGTTTTAAGATGTGCTATAATTAAACTGAAAGAAACCACTTTTAATAGTTCAAAACAATCATAATTTGTCTTAAAGTTTCGACTTAGTCTCTATTTTCATTGCTACGGCTTTAACAACAAGGAGGAATATCGAAACAGTATTGAAATTCATTTTGGCTTTACATGTAGTTTGATATATGACACATTGAACTAGCTCCAGATCTTTAAATCTTAACTAAATAGAAATATTAATAGAGTGTTCATATAAACACAGTACATGATGAATTGTACAAGATTTCATCAATGAAAATGATACTTTAAAAAAACTGTACTGTTTTTTTCACTTGATCTACCTAGGTAAACATTATTTTATTACTAAATTTGTATGGAATAGTTTAGTGTTACGTAAAATTATAGCTTTTTGGATTATTATTATAATGGACCCCATATTTAATAATACTTATTATGGACCATATATGTGTCTTCCTTTGTAAAGTAATTTGATGCCACACAAAATTTCAAAGCATAGATGAGATGTGAAATCCAAATTAATGTCAATGAAAATAACTACTCTGCATTGCTCTCTCAAGTTTTTATTGCTATATTACAAAACATTAATTTCACTGACATTTCTGTTTCAAAATATTTTGTTTGGCAACTACTTGATGATGTTAATTCAATCTCTGATAAATCTTGGGAACTAATTTATCTTTAAAATACTAATTCTGTCATTTAAAGCCAATTATATAAAATCTGATAATATATTTAATTACATTGTACTAATGATTAAATACCATGAAATTATTTCCTATAATGAGACAATTTCCAGCTATAAATCAGGCTAGAATCTGTAGCCATCATAGCCCCACTGAGAATACAGAATTTTGTAGCATTCTTTTACTTCCTATTAAACAATACTGTTCTTGTTACCGCTATACATTTTCTTTTGAAGAAAAATCCTCATGAAATAGGATAAATTTCAAATTATGGTCAGATTGGCGTCAAATTTCAAATCATTATTGTCCCCAATATCAGGATCTATTAGTCAGCTAAATTGTGAAATTGATTGCATTTGATTTATAAAATATTTAAAAAGTATGCTAACATTTAACACATATTAAAATGTTATACCGTTAAAGCAAATAGTAAACACATTTAAAAAACTTTAATATAAAAATCAGAACTATTTCTTGGTCTTATATCTTTATGTGTTGATTCATAATAAATAACCTATATCTCAGCCTCAATCCAGTATAGACGTCATAGCCCTATACATTCCATTCATTCCAAAATACTTTTCCAGTTTTGATTGACCAGATGAGGATCAGATATAATTTACAATTACCTGGAAAAAAAGATATCTCCTCAAGTATAGGTTGTCTTTGTACTGTATTCTTAACTGCAACACACTAAAATTAAGTCTAATTAGAAAACAAAAACAAAAATCTAACTCACTTCAAACAACAGCTGCAAAATTTTGCCCTGAGGATGGAGGTTAACTCAATTGTGAAATAACGGCCAAAGCTCACACTCTTAATAACTGTTTTCTTTAGCCCTTGAGAAAACTCCATAATTTAATGTGAAATGCTTGGCAGAAAAAGCTTCAATTTAGAGACTGGCTCAGCAGGGTGGAAAGAGTTGAAAACTCTCTTGTTACAAACACACTTAAATTTGCAATTTTATGTATTTTCTCCTCAATAAATATATCTAATGTTTAAAGACGATTCACAAATAGTTGTCTCCCAGCACACTGCATAATCTGACCCATAATTTCATAAAAGCATTAAATGTGTGCCATTTCTAGACCAATGCATAATCATTATTTCAGTAAATGGAACCATGATATGGCTGTGCAGGCAGTCTTCGGCGCTTGGAAACAGTCACTTTTAGTGTACAAGTGGTATATAAAACAGATTCTTGAAAACAGTGATGGTTACACTGTATTCAATTGACTGCCGTAATAGTACACAATACATGTCACGTCTCTGAAGATTATAACTATAAAAAAGCCCATATGATGCAGATTTGATATTTATGAAACATTGCACATTTTTTATGAGCCAGCATTTTATCATATCACTCAATATTTCAGTTGACTATGCATACTAAAATGTTCTCCACATTTCTATATGTGGAAATAATGTTACATTATTCCAAAATGGCCTAAATGATTCTGTTTTGTTGTGTTTTCAAATAGTACAATATTGTTATTAAGGTCATTGTAATAGTACCTTATTCAAAATGATCTCGTCATTTAGCTTGGTCCACTTTTAGTTTGCTATATTATTTGTTAGCCAATTATGAAAATCATGAAAGCTATCCATTGTGTGCATTGTATGTATTGTTTAGCAGGAATTTGACATAAATGATGCATTTACGCATCTTATTGCACATGTGCAAGAGGACAGGCCGAATTTTATCAGTTTGTTCTGATCAAAAAGTTCAACTTTATTTATTCAAGTCCAATACTCAATCTGAGTGCAGAAATGAAATAAAAATGTGACTATGAAAAAAACATGGGAGAGATACCATTATTAGTACTGCAAACAACGTATGAGCTGTATATCCATGGTATGAAGAATTTTTAGATAATTACAGATGCTATCCTGAAAGGATTTATTGTTGCATTTTCTTATTTTATATCATGACACATTATTAAAAACAGTCCATGGAACCACATGGTCATAACAAATATTCCCATTGAGTCTATTACATGCTTATCAATCTCACTTTGTTAGTATTCAAGTTAGTAGATAGTTGAGCCTGTGCAAAATATTTATTCTTTCTTGAGTTAAAAAAAAAAAAAAAGGTCCCTTGCCCAGGCTGTATCTACTATACTTCTCAATATAATTCTGAAAATAATCAGAATTTACTAGTAAAGTTAAAAGAATAAAGTACATAATCTCTATTTTATAGAACATGGAATACTTGATATATTTTGTGAATCTTATAGTCCAATCCTTCGTACAGTGTTGTTGTTGTTGTTGTTGTTGTTAGTTGCGAAGTCGTGTCTCCATCGCGACTCCATGGACAATGTTCCTCCAGGCCGTCCTATCCTCTACCATTCCTCGGAGTCTATTTAAGCTCATGGCTACTGCTTTGGTGACTCCATCCAGCAACCTCATTCTCTGTCGTCCCGTTCTTCTTTTGCCCTTAATCTTTCCCGTCATTAGGCTCTTCTCCAGTGAGTCCTTCCTTCTCATTGGGTGGCCAAAGTATTGGAGTTTCCTCTTCAGGATCTGGCCTTCTAAAGAGCAGTCAGGGTTGATCTCCTCTAGGACTGACCAGTTTGATCGCCTTGCAGTCCAAGAGACTTCAGCACCATAGTTCAACGGCCTCAATTCTTTGGCGCTCAGCCTTTCTTATGGTCCAACTTTCACAGCCATACATTGCAACTGGGCAAACCATAGCCCTTGACTATACACACTTCTGTTAACAGGGTGAGGTCTCTGCTTTTTAGTATGCTGTCTAGATTTGCCATAGATTTCCTCCCCAGGAACAAGCATCTTTTAATTTCTTGGCTGTAGTCCCCATCTGTGGTGATGTTGGATACCAGGAAAATGAAATCTGTCATTACCTCCATTTCTTCCCCATCTATTTGCCAGGAATTGAGAGGGCCGGATGCCATGTCCTTTACTTGCATCAAGATGCTTTTTAGTTCCTCTTCACTTTCTGCCATTATTGTATGGTGTAGGAATATACTATTAGAGCATTCCCGAGAGTGGACAACCAGCGTCTGTTTAAACATCTCCAGTGAATAAGAGTCCTTAACCTCCCAAGGCAGCCTATACCATTTAAACTATATCGGGAGAATTTTATTTTCTGATGTCCAGCTGAAATATACATCCTTGTAGTTGAAACTCATTATTTCTTGTCTTGCCTTTTGAAATAACCCTAAATACAATACATTTTCCCCATCTTCTACATGAAAGCCCTTCAGAGAGCTCTTTCGACTTCCGCCACTTTCTCCAGGCTAAACACCTCCAATATCTGCAGCGGTTCCTTATAATATTTTCTTTCCAGACTTCTTAACATCTTAATTCTCTGCTCCTAGCTGAATGCGTATAGTCTGACCATTGTAGAATAAAAAAGAATTATGACTGAATGATAGCTGAAAAACTAGTTTGCATCAAAGATGCCTACCAAATTCTCAGAAGCATATCGAAAAGCATTACACATGCAAAGAAAAGCATATTTAAGTTGACACTGGAAATATCTCCGTTAAATGTGATCAATTTTGAATACTATGTGAACAGAGCTAATCTTCCTCTAAGTAACCTAAACATTTCATTTTTCCTTCATTGCAAATTTGAACTGACTCCAGGACAGACTTTCATAGAACACAATTTAAAAGCTTCCAGTGAATAATTTATGATAATCCTGGTGTCTTCTTGTACTGCCCAATAATGCAGTCGCTGAAACTGATAAAATAGGTTTTGCAAGTAATTACACCATTGGCCTCCAATAGCAAAATATGATAAAAGAGCATCAGCAAAATCCATTTCTAAAAATTTCCCAGAGTAAGTAGACTCAAGGATCACTCATTCAAAAAACTTCCTCTAAATAAGATTTATTTTACTACATAGCAATCCATAACCTATAAAAGCAAAATGTGATTTACATATAAAGAGAAATATTATTGATATATTGATAATATTATATCACAAATCTCTTAATTACCATTTATGGACTCTTATTATATCTGTTGAGTATGTGGATTAAATAATAATCATACAAAATGCTATCTTCTGAATTTGATATTTTAACTAAGAACAGAAACAGTATCATCATCATCATCATCATCATCATCATCATCATCATCATCATCATCATCATCATCATATGCCTTTAATACCAAGCCTTTGGAGACATCTCAGAGACATAATGAGACATACACAAAGAGCCAAAATACAGACCAAAATTGAGCCACAAATGTTGCTAAGTGAAACATTTGTTAAGTGAATTTTGCTCCATTTTACGATCTTTGTTGCTCCAGTTGTAAAGTGAATCACTGCAGTTGTTAAGTTAGTAATTTAGTTGTTAAGTAAATCTGATTTTCCTCTTGACTTTGCTTGTCAAAAAGTTGCAAAAGATGATCATATAACCCTGGGACACTACAAACATCATAAATATGAGTCAGTTTCCAAGTGTCTGAATTTTGATCACATGATCATGATTGATCTGTCTGTCTGTCTGTCTCTGTCTCTGTCTCTGTCTCTGTCTCTGTCTCTGTCTCTGTCTCTCTCTCTCTCTCTCTCTCTCTCTCTCTCTCTCTCTCTCTCTCTGTCTCTCAGCTACAATAGGTGAAGCAGTCCACTCTTTTAACTTTGGCAAATGGCTTGTGAAGGTCTTTGTTCAAAGAAACAAAATAATGTTTTGTTTAGGTTTTTTCTAAAGGATTTTGTTCTGCATCTCAAGCTAAGTGTGCTTATTTTCTACTCTGTGGTCAACCTCTCCTGTGAAGTTACAGTTCAGTGTTATTCTTGAGTATTCAGTTTTCATTTATATGCAGAACTTGGGTCAGTCTTACATAGTCCTGTGTCCCAATAGTTAACATCAAATTTACAAAGCCATGGAAGGTATGACTGACTACATGATATTTTCCTCCACTCCCTCAAATATAATGGCTACCAGTGTTTTTAATTCTCATGACTTTCGAGGTCAGTTTCTTTCCCTATTGGAATAACTATTTTAAAAAAAACCTGGAAGGAAAAATAAATGTGTTCTTTCTAGAACATGTTCTTTACCTTTTGAGTTGGGGTAAAGTACAGAAAATATTGAGGCATTTGCTACAGAAGCGTTAGTCACTTAAAGCAGATGTTACTATTGGCTGAAATAAATCCAGAAACAATTGAGGAATTGAAGATAATGTAAACCATCTTTTTATAGTTTTTCTGTAATTGATCATTAAGATGAAGTCTTAACGATTTTTCCCTAGATAAGAAAATGAAAAGCAGGTCTTACACAGCATGATTACACAAACCTATTTAATTAAAAAATGGTAAGTATAATCAGTAAACAAAATAATGCTACTGATTATTTTGTAAAATCTCAAGGGAGGGGGGAGTCTCACAGACAATAGGTTGCTTTAAGTTGATTTTTCTTTTGTGATACCAGAAAATCATATAATGGTTTTAAGCAAAGCTTCTTAGTTATTATTGAATGTATTTGAAATCTCTAAATAGTGTCAGATGAAAACTGTTTGGTATATTAACAGAATATTTTCTGCTTGTTGAGAGTAGGTCATTTAAAATCCAGTGTTGCTTTGTAAATAATTCTAGATATTCACATTGCCTTTGTGGATATTTCTTCCGCTTCAGTGAACTAATTTAGGTACTCTGAAAGTACCATTTCGTATATGACATATATAGCACATTGTACTCAAATGTTAAATAGTTTGCTAGTCATCAAAGATCTAAGCCCAGTTAGCTTTTTTTAAATCATTGGAATCAGTTGTTGAATGAATTTTCTCTATTAAACAATAAAATAATAAAATACAGAAATGTAATAATGTCAGATCTTGAGGCACTATGGCATAAATGCTAGATATATGCCTCTGTTGCAATATGGGGAAAATGAAGAGCAACAGTGTACATTTGTTTAAATGTTAATAAATAGAGAAAACATTTAAAAAATGTATCAGCTTTTGTCTCCCTACTATAATGACTGTGTTGGTTTATTTTGAAGAATTACAGAGGAGTTCAATTTTGAACTGGAAACTCTTGGAGAAATGAAACGTACATACCTGTTAGGATATTAATTATTCTCTTCCCCATCTTTAAGTCACGTAAAGAGTTACTATATTTTGCATCTAGAATAATGATAACATTTTGAAGTAGCTTCATTTTTCTTTTGACATGCTTAAAACCTTACTCTTTAATCGAACCAGTAACCTCGTATAGCATTTTGATTGCCAACTTCCAATGAATCTTTACAGCCAGGTAACTTGCACAGTCTAGTTTCAAGAATATGGGAAGGCTCCTTTCCTTGTTGCCAGTTAACTTGAGCCTGAAAGTATCAACAGTTCTGATCCTAGATATCCTCTATTTGACACAGCTGTGATTCTCCTCTAAGTACCATGTGCCAAGACCTATCTGCCATTCTTTGGATATATTTTAAGGCAAGAACTGGGATGAGCTAAATAATGGTATAGTACAGAATTCCCCAACCTTTCCGGATTTGCAGACCGGCAGGTAGGGGAGACAGGATGGTTCTGCTGCTTGTACAAGTGAGGATGTGCATGTCCGCACTGGCCTGCCGCTTCGGGTGGCCCGGTTCTGAACAGCTCACGGCCTGGGGTGGGGGACCCCTCATATAGTAGGACTAATCTTCCTGGGAAATTAGTTTCCTGGCCTAGTTTATTTAGTGGAGCTAATAACTTGCTCCGTAAAAAGACAAAAACACATAAAAGTGTTGATAGTAAATATTCTGAGGGTCCTCAGAGTATGGAAGGGAGCATTGTCACAAGTTTTGTCCTTTACTGTTTTGTATTTACCCATCTTGCAACAATTTTGGTGATGACTAAGCCTCTTTGGCAGTTTTTTTTTTAATTTGGGTTTTTAAAAAGTCCATAAATGATGCAGATAATTGGGGAACACAAATGGTACCATTTACTGTTACGATTATTTTAGAAAACTCATCTTGAGATGAAAGTTGTCCTCCCTGATTTTTATTCTGACTAAATGAGAGGGAAAGAGATTGAGAAAGAACTAGTTTCCAGTAACATCAGAGCTCCATGTGTACAGCCAGGAATGATTAAATTATGGATTGTGTCAGTATAACATATTGACACTATCCATTGGATGTTATCAAATAGCCAAGCTAATAGAATGATTTACTTCATGTTTAACTGCCTTTTTCAATTAAAGGGAGCAAATGTTGTGGGACTTGAGTCTAAGTGAACAAACCATATATTTTCTCCCGTTAACACCATCATTGCTGACATGCAACCGATGGGGATTTTCCCCTATTGCTGCAGGCTGTAATGGGATGGTTTAAATGGTCATGAGGGAAAAAAAAGTGATTAATGATTAGGGAACTCGGCTTCACAGCTCTTTTTTTCCCCCTCCGTGCATTTCCATTTGTGTCAACTAGCTGCACACTTGGGAGATGTTATTTCCATGTAATCAACATAGTTTATTTCTGTCTCTATTTGTTTCCATTTCATGAGACCCGTTGGTAATTCGGTTCTAGCTTGCATTACTTTGGGCGTGTCAGTTCCAGTAATGATAGAAGAGGATCATGTGCAGCTGTTTATTAGCCTGGTGACTAAAATGTCAACTTTTGAACCCGAGTGTCACGGTAGACACAGGGATCCTTCTTTTATTGCATACCAAGTTGGAGGTTACATGATTGCATCTGGGAGGAGCTATTGAAATTAGTTGAGCATTAAGCTGTCATCATATAATTACAATAATTGCTACATATTAAGAAATTGCCTCTGCAGCTTCTAGAACAATACACATTAGTGCCCTTCTGTTAATAAACTTCACATCTCTGTGGTTTTGTTGGGCATCTCTCTCAACCTTTTGGAATTCTCTGAGTCAATAGTAGCAGGGCTATTAGGTTTTCTAAGGTATATGGTACAACACGCAAAGTTTCCAACTTTTTTCTTCATCAATACTTGTTTTAAAGACCATCTGATCATTTTTTTTGTTTGATTATTGTTGCAAACAAGGTGAAAGAAATGACCAGGCGGAGTCCAAGGGGTGTGTGTGTGTGTGTGTTCAAATGCATAATCAGTTTGGAGTTGCCCCCATAAGAGGCCTAGGTCCACTCACCCACCCCTCTTATCTGGAGCCAATTTGCCTTCATCATTAGTACATCAGATTCTTGTGTATAGGTAGCATGAAATAAACTCGTCGTACTTTTGAACTTTATCCTAATTTCTTGCGCCTGACACAAAATTTATAGAAAATTTACTTGATCTGATCCACCATGATTCTTTTTACAGCCAAAGAAAAAAAGCATTTTGTGGAAAGCTCCTCGTACTTTCATTATCATTTTCAATATTTCATTGTTCATAAGGGGGAAAAACAATGTGTTGTCATAAATTACACAATGATTCTTTTAAAGGAAAGTTGTTACTGCCTTAGGATATTGGATTTGGATCTTCCAAGATCTAAACCACCATCACCCATTGAAATTCATTAGAAGATTTTGGACCAGTCATTTTTCCTCAGCCCGATCTAAACTATAGGATGGTTGATGATCATCTAATCTAGCAGTCCCCAACCTTTCTGGGTCCATGGAACTGCAGCCATTGGGGGGGGGGAGAGGGCATATTTTAATGCATGTGCGTGCCACTTGCGCAAATGGAGCTTCGCATGCTCATCCACTGCTTACGCAGCCTGGTTCCCAATGGGCCACGACTGGTATCAGGCCATAGACCAGTGGTTGTGGACCCCTGATGTAATAATCTATCAGGAGTTCTTGGTGGAAGCTTTCAATGAGATTTTCAACCTCTAGCAATAGAGGCCAAGGAATAAAAAAAGCTTGTTCCTTCCACACATATTTATGATGGTTGTCTTGGTCTCTGAGATAAAACATCCAGTTTAAACTCTTCCCCCACTTTTTTTACACATAGCTTAATATAAAAGCATATTGCTAGGAACATATTTATGAATTCTACTCATTCATCAAGATGAGGCATACACAGACTCCTGTGCGCTGTTTGGAGTCCATGTGTGGGTATAACTTCTATCCATCTGCCCAGAGACTGAGTTTGAATTATTTGGACACGCCTTCTTGGCTTGATTGGAGGCAGTTTCTTAACTCAGTCTAGCCCAAAGAGAGGTCTTTTTTTTCCTTCTCCCTCAGTTCTGGTCAGATTTACAGGATTAGTTCATACCTGGATCTCCAATTCAACACCTAGGAGCATTTGATCTTTCTCATCGTTGGAGAGGTGAGTGGTGCTATTCAGCTGCTGCTGAATAATTTCAACCCCTCTCACGTGGAGGCTTCGGCCTGATCAGCTGCACGCTAAGCCACGTTTGGGCTCTGTTAGGCCTCAAGCAACTTTATTCTTGAAACTTTCTATTTGCAACTGAACTTCACATTCAGTCACTGGAAGCACTAGTCCTTGTGTTATCTGATGCCCTACTTCTGAAGAGACTTCTCCAAAATGTGATGCAGCAATCCTCTTCTTAATATCAATATGAGATGGAGTCTCCATGCTCTTGCAACTTTTGCAACAAGAAGGTGTTAGGGGTTGTACAACATATCTAAAGTAATCACTTTCACTAAAGGGCTTTTCTCCCTGTCACTGTTGGAATATTAATGGCTTTAGCACTGAGCAAATTAAAGCCTTTATTTCAGTATATCTCTTTAAGCTTTGATGACCTGAAAACAACAGCAAGTTAACATTATCACTAGCATTTTGCATTGTGCTAACTATCAGGGCAAGAATCATATCCAAGCTTTAATGAAAATTTTCAAAACCAAGTTAATCTGGCACCTATGAGCTTGTATGTACGTAGATATGGTGCTATCATGGCTTAAGCTTTTTAGAGATCATTCAATCTAAACTGTTGGCAAACTTGGTCACAAGTACCCTACTGCATGTCCCATTTCTTCCTGAGACTGGAATCTCACCTTCTTTCCATGGAGTGCCACATGTGGTTTTGCTGCTTGAAATATTGGATGATTTTTGGAGGTAGCACAATGATCTCAATACAGGACAACTTGGAAGTCACGGATGGTAGATATTTTTACAGGTTTAAAATACTGAAGACTATCAGTTCACCAACTGACTTCTCTTGGCCCTCAGACAGACTGGTCTGAATTGAAAGAAACAGCCTTTAATACTGATATCCAACACAGCTTAAATGAAACACCACATTGTTGTATGGTACAGGCTTGCTTGAGCAACCATTCTATCACACCATGATTGAGTTCACCTGCTTCCAGAAAAATGTTCACCCATTGCAATATTTTGCTATCTGCACTGCTAGAAGTAAGATTCTGTAATTGTTGGGGGAAATTTCAGTAATATCTCTTTTGAATAAGAGAGGTTTTGCCTGTGCTTGCTGCAAGAAACTGAAACCACCTCTCTCATGCTTTATGCTTTCATGCATCTACACTGCACGGGGTGGCAAACTCATCAAATAATGTATTTCTAAACTCTCAGAGGAGGAAGATAATCTCTTCATTTTAGCTGACAGGTTCCTGGAGTCACCAAAAGAGTTGCAATTGCCATCACGGCCAGTCATTCAATTGTTTAGCAATTTTGTTGAGTTTTTAAGTTGGCATTTGTCTTTAGTTTTTTACAATGGCCTTTTCCTAGCAAGCAAATTTGTTTTGGTCTTTATCTGAAAAATTAAGTAATATCATTTTCTCAGGGACTTTTACACATTCTGGATCTGAAACCCATCATCTACTTTCAACACAGGTGGGATTAGTTGAGTTTTTTAAAAAAATATGTTTTCTTGCGTTGCTAAATCCTTCAGTTGACCTTATTGAGTTACATTAGGGAAGTCAAATTAACATGTTGGTTTACTATGCATTCTGAATGATGAAACAGAAGAACAAACTGCTTGAGAACATATGGGAAGAATGGGAATCCTTCTGGGTGATTCTAACTGAGTATGGATTAGCACCCATTTAGAGGTTATTCCATTCAATTCTATTCTTTAAAAAAAGAATGGTTCTTGGTCTCTATAGTACACAGAGAGTAGGTAAATATATTTTTTCCAGATTGTGTGATACTTCCTTCATAAGATGTGTGTCCAGATTTTTTCTGTTCCATCTATAAACAAAATAGAAAGCAGGATTATTTTAAATTTCTCATGCTCTCCTCTTTTTCAGGGCTTGTAATCTTCTATACAAATTTGCCTAAAATAATTAGCTCATTCTTTCTTATTCCCCTGTGTTAGCTCTAATTCTGTGATACTGTAATATCCTTCTGAGGGGTCTGGAAAGATTAATTAAGTAGAAATTGTTTTGCAGTGGTTTTCAATTCTTCAGTTAGACCATGTCCAGACAATATTCCACTGAAATCCACTTTTTTCACACACACGACTGCTTTAATGAATCAATTCATTAATTGTACCATTTACAATACCTCTTTTTATCTAGAATGTGTCTGGCTTGTATAGCTAATGCTACATGTTTTGAATCATTTTCACATCCTAACTTTTATAATTCAGTCACGAAGATCATTGGAACAATGGAACAAATTGTGAATCAAAATGCTAATAGCTCTGCTAGGGAAAAGCTTAAGTTAGCCATAAATTTAAAGAGGTATTAATTTTTGTTTTCAGATTTATAATATGGATACATTCCTTTCATCTCATGTTTCCCCCCCCCCCAATTTTGATAATGCTTATGTCACATACTTCCAGTTAGATCCAGGACTTTAATAGTCACAAATAAATTGCTTAAAATAACTTTTTGTACAGTCCACATATTCTGCATATTTAAAAAAATAAATTTGAAATTAATCTAAATCATTTTTGCCTGAAATGTGAATTAGATTAGAATAAAATCTGGAATTTTATTTCAAATGTTTACCAGGGTTATACAATTAACTTTCTTTTTTAAAAAATAAAGAGATGAATGGTTGCTGCAAAATACACAATTCAGATAAAGCAATTTTATGTTCCTCAATTCAAATATTATTTCTATATGGAAAAAAATAGTATGTAAAACTCCTTCAATGGAACTGGAAAAATACTATTAGTTATCTAGCAATAGTAAGAAATAAGAACACATGAGTTCTTATGAGTTGATATCGTGAACAATATGACAAAATTTTCCCCTTTTCACCACACTGACTACTTATAAAGGGAAAACTCTCAAAAAGTTCTTTTGCGCTTATCAACATTGGGGTTTGTAGAACATTTGTGTTTTGAAAATCTTTACAATTGTTACTTTCTGAGAATTACCTTATTTATAGCTGTTAATTCTCTAACTTCAATTCAGCCTTGTCTTTTTTTCCTTTTGCATAATTTTTTAGTTCTTTGTACCCACTCCCCAAAAGTGTACTAACTGAACAAAACTGAAGATTCTTTTGATATCTTAAATGAAAACTGTAATTGTACTCAAGTGTATTTATTTCTTTTACTTCTAATTTTCTAATAACCAAACTCCATTTGTGGATTAGAGCCCTTTTCATGCATCTGTTAAAATAGCTTGTAGTCCATAAAGAATTAGAATCATAATAAACCAATGGTTACTGGATTTGGCTTTCCTACAACAAACTAACATGTCATCTTACTGGAATTCACTTGAAAACACAATTTAGTTTTCTGCTGAAGTTCCTTACTTTCTCTCCCTCCTCAATACACTGTTCCTTAAACCATGAGGTAAACTCTTTCTCAACACATCAGTATGTCACTTATTTGTAGTTTTTCAAGAAGTCTTCAGCTCATGAGCAGGTTTCAAAGGAACCTCATCTCCATATGGTTTTTACTGGATAATCCTTTATCCACCATCTTCAGCTCTCATTCCCCTGCTTTCTTGCCTGTGGCTACGTTTCTATTTCTGCATCAATTAGCCCAGTGATTTATACAACAAGCAAGCAGTTTAGAGGTAAATGGTACACAATTAACATCTCATTCCACCATAAAGGGTATGCTAAATACCCTAGTCACTGCTTTCTCTGCCTGGAATTGAAATAAGTGTTTGTCCTAATTCATATGCTAGCTGATGTGAAGTGGGCCTTCTTTGTGCTGCACTACACCATTAATCTAATTATAGATAGCTGCAAATGAAGTGCTGTCTGAGCACAGAGACTGAAGAAAAATAGCGCTTTTGTCATTTAGCATGACTCTGTGAGGTAAGATCACACTTTGCATGGCAGGCTGGCAAAATGGAGATCTGAATAATATTGCTGCCTGTTGCATACTTTCTAATTACGAGAGCCTTGTAAACAGAAGTAAGTGCTGGTGTAAATAGAGCTGTAGATATGCTGTCATTTGGCTTATAGAAGGGAAAATCCTTTGAGTGCTGTTGTATTAAATGATGCGTCCTGATTGACAGGAACCTTGAGACTTCACTGATGGAGTTGTCAAAGCATTATGCTAACAGACTGCTCCACTGACTGCAGATGTACAGAGCGCTGCTATTCAAACAGCTGAGTTGTTATCTGTTCATTTTACCTTGTCTGTGTTGTAACTGCACACACAGTCTATTTCTGTGTGCTTTTCACTCTGATTGGTCAACCTTAACTTAAAGCAAAAGGAATCTGCTTTGTAAGGCCTAGTCCTTCTTGGGACGTTCTTGCCTAAGGGAGCATGTTTGAGTGTAAGCTAGCCCCTACTACAAGAACATTGAATGAAGCAAGGTGTGACTGATGCCTTACTTAAGAAGGTTAGAGGCAGATTGGGGTCAGTATTATTTTTTCTTTGCAATCACGTTTTCTGTTTGCAATTCCTAATTCATGCTATCCCCCGGCCACATCAATAAGCTAATTCAACTGCTCCTCTGCAGCATTCCTCCTTCAATCTTTGCTTTATTTTAAAGTTTAAAATCCTTCTTTTTCTATGTAAGGCTTAGTCACTTTTCATTTCATCCCACTTACACCCAAGAAGTAGTTGTGCTGCATTGGGTGAAGTTGGTGATGTTTGAAAGCTTTCAGTCACTTTCCACCCCCTACACAGCCAGGTATGGTTGAGTTCTTAGGGTCTTCTCACATTCTTCACATTTACATTTCCTCAACTTACATTTCTCCTTGAACCAGCCCAGAGGTTAACTTCTTGATATGTGTTGCGCAATCCATAGACCCCCGTTGGTTCAGACTGTTTTTTTTCCTTAAACTGAGAAGCGATTTGATGAAGGAATGCTTTTTGGAAGACGCATGACATTAACTGAGATTCGATGAAGCCAAAATATTCACCCAATATCATTTTTTTAAAAAAGAAAAGGATCCGCTTTATAATACTTTTAACATCCTGTGTCCATGAAGGCTTTTTTTTTTTGTTAGTGTGTGTGTCCATAACTCTGCTTCCAAAGGATTCCCCCCCCCCAAAGTTCACAGTTGAAGCTAACTTTTTAAAAAAACATTACAATAGCTCTTTTTCAACCCCCCTCAAAACAAGCCAAAGAACAATAAACAAATATAAAAGGAAAGGGAATAACTCATCAATAACAAAGGCCTGCATTTTAAAAGCCTTTTCGCTTACTTGCTCTCACATCTCATTCCAAGCAAAGCAAAGAGTCCTGCAGAGAAAATATCCAGAAGAGAGGGGAATACTAAAATAGGAATAAGCAGAAGGATGGGTAGGGGACATAATGGAGACAAGGAAGCTTGTGCTACACAGCAGTCGGGAGACACTTTCAGTGTCAATTCTGTGCTGTCTCAGACATATTCTTTGGTACTGGTTGATGGGCGATTGTGAGAACTGAAACTATTTTCCATTTAATATTACAAACTTGAGTTACTTTCAGAAACATGTAAAAGTTACTTTTGAGGTACTACAGATTTTTTTAAATGCTAAAAATACATCAAAAGGAAACGTATTTTACAATATGAAGCCAAATAATATCTGATGGTGACCTAGAGATCTAACTGGATTTGTGTTTCTTTCTAAGGTGGTTATTTTTTAGTAATCATTTCCAATCTAAATAGTATAGTCTTTATTGTCATTGTACAAAATAAATACAACAAAAATAGGTTTACATCTACATCTAAAAAAGGCATTTCCTTTAGATTTTGAAACTGTACATTTTGATATAAATTACACTCAGGTATAATTTTAAACGGTAATTCATCCTTTGATGAATGGATACTTTGCAAAGAATTGGTATTATAATTTATTTTGGAAGTCTTTTTTTGTCATGCCATATAACTTAGATTGTAACGGAAGGAAGAAAACTATTGGCATTATAATTTCCAGAAAGAACCATTTCCTTTAAATCAGATCTTAGTACATGTTGATTGAAAACTCACAGTACAAGCAGAATATTTTATTTGGCCTATTGTGGAACATAGCAATTCTGGTAAGTTTTGTTATAAATCCCATTAAGGTCCCTTCCTATGTTCTTTGTGGCAGATGTGCATTTCTAGGCAATAAGGTCCATTTTGTTTGAAAAGAGATTCCATGGGGTAGTTATTTGGGTATTACAATTGGAAAATGTTTTTCTTCCTAGGAAATTGTAAATTGCAATTAGCAAACTTACGTTTCAAGTCACTTTAATTTAAAAAATTACATTTTAAAAAATAACAGCTAAATCTTAGTTTTTAGAACAGCATTAACAGTTTGGATCCCTTATAATCCATTTTATGTATTTTATTAATTTGTGGTTCTTATTCAGATGCCTGCATGTATCACAACAGGTTCCTAAGTCTTTATTATAGGAAGACCAAATTCATTGTTTTTATCAAAACTAACCCATTTTGTGTTTGTGGGATGTATGGGTGTTTGTGGTGGGGAAAGATATTTTAAAATAATGAAGCTAGTGCTTGAGGGAAGGTTTTGTGTGTGTGTGTGTGTGCGCGCGTATGTGTGTGTTGTGCACGCATGTGCCTGTCTCAAGGAAATGTGTAATGTCTATATATTTTAGATGTGTATTTCTCTGTAAATCAGTGAATAATATAAATAGTGCAGATTGTGTAAATTAAAATACAATCTTCACAATAATAATTTATCTAACTGGGTAAAAGTAATCCCAGTTACCTACAAGGCAACAAAAATAGTTTTTAGCTGAACGTTGAGAAGCAAAATGCACTAAACATTATTACAGAATGGAATAATTATGTTGCAGATTTTATTTGGTGATGTGCTTGCTGATTTCTGCATAAGTGTTGATTTCTACTGTATATGGGTGCCCTGGTTAGTTTATGTGTCTACGTATGTGGGAAGGAGGGAGGGAGAGAGAGGAAGACAGACACAGAGAGAGAGACAGAGAGAAATGTTGTTTAGCTTAGCTTTGGTTATAAAGGAATTACAGAGTATTTTTTTCCAAAAGTTTTTTTTTTTTTTGCAGAGTAACTTTTTTAAAAAATGGACTATATACAGAGCACACAACAGCACAATAAAATAAAACTAATACTGTATTCATTCATCCATTCATTCATTTTATATCCTATCTTTATTTTGAATAACTCAAGCTGATGTACCTAATGCTCCCTCCCCCTATTAAGGAGAGATATTGAAACCTCACAAAAATGAATGAGAATTATATAAAAACATGAAATGTATTATCACTTTGATCTTCTGTTTGGTATGTCTTGATGGCCTGAGTGCTCTTCGGGTAACCAAGAAATAAAATGTAAACTATTAGGTTGAAGAACAGTAACTCCCTAGCCTGTCTCTTGTTTTATTATTACTTTATGGATAAATCAGAGGATTTAAATGGTATTCTTTACAATGTAGGGGAGCTGTGAGAAATCTGGAAATGATGAACACTTTCTTTAAACATGTCCATCATTCCGTTACAGTAGATGTACTAGATCATTGAACAGCTTCTAGGGCAAGTTTGCTAGACCGCGCCAGCACCTCATCCACTCTGCTTTTTCAAGGTGAAATGGGGTTATGCTTATAAAGTTATGCCAAATTATTTCTAAAATATCAGTTTGAGAATGAGTCCTGAGATTCAATGGTCAAACATTATTAATTTGTTTGTTTTACTGTATGATATAATATATGTGATATTAGGCATAACTCTGATTATACATCACTTTTCAATGGGCAGAGATCCTATCACAGATGGATTAATATAGCAAATGCTTGAGATATTCTAAAGTGATAGCTATTGGTTATCGAAGCTAAAATATTTAATTTTATTTGCATTCTGGAGCTTTAAGGCTCTACTAGTGAAAACTGAGTTAAAATAATCAGAAATCCTCGATATTGTGGCTGGTTGGTCTCAGTGTATATTAGATTATTATCTGCCATTCTAATACCCATATTTTTAAAAACCAAGACCAATCATTAGTGAAAGAGTTGCATTTGTTCTTTTGTCTGCTGATGGCCAAAGATAAAGTTTCTCATGGACTCCTGCTGCCATCTGCTGGAGGCCTAAAAGCAATGTCCAGAATAAGTTTTAAAAGCAGATGGCCAAAGAATCTAATGGGAAGATAAAATCATTGGAATTTCAGTGACTATGTAAAATGTATTAGTAAATAGTAAAAACTGAGAATATGTTTTTCCCTCTTGAAACATTGTCAGTCATTTTGATTGCATTAACATAAAAATCTGCACAGAAGCAAATTTATTTGCAAAGCATAGAAAGTTTATATGAGTTCAAAAACATTTACTTATTTAGCATAGCTTGTACTGATTATTTTGATAGTCTACTTAAATTGAACTTGTATTCTCAGAATTCTATGATCTTAGAGACTGCAACATGTGGCCTTTGTACTTTTCGGCAAAAAATTAAAACTATCTTTTTGTTTCATATTTTTGTTTCATAGAGGAATATCTTGATTTTTGTACATTAATAGGATAACTCTTAGACAAGTTATCAATTTTCTTACATTTACATATATACTTTTTGGAAGCTTGATAGGGAAAAATGCCTATAATATATAATTTGTGTTAAAATAAGACAGTAATTTTAGTTAAGGTTTGTAATGTACAAAATAAAAGTATAAAATGTTTACAACACTTGAATATTTGCAGAAAGACAAAATTTGGTCTATTTGTTAAACTGTATATAATGACAAATACTGGATTATATATAATGAAATCTATAATACACATACATTTTAAAATATTAGTTTACTTTGTTAAAGACGCAAATTGTATTTTCTATTTTAGGGATAACCCAACAGTATTTTAATTGACTTATCAAATTTAGTCTGCTACCAATATCTTTTTAAAGTGCAACATTTCTTTTCTCATTTTCCGGGTATCCAAGCAAGATTAAGATATTAACACATACTTGCTCTAGATTTTAGATACTGTGCTCTTTTTAAAAAATAATAATACTGCTTTGATATATGCTTTTGTAACAGTTCCTTCTCATCTCTTCTCCTTTATCCAAGTACACATTGCGTGTGTTGAGCCAACTTGCTGCAGAACTGAGCAAATACATGCCAGAAAAAGTTACGGAGGATACCACAAGTATCATAAGATCGCCAATGCCTGGAGCAGTAGTGGCAGTTTCCATAAAACCTGGTGACATGGTAAGGGCTTCTCTTTTCCTAATGTCCATTTAAATTAAGAATATTTTTCATTGAAGTATTAAAGATTTTTTTTTATTTTCTTAAAAAATCAGTAGGAGGTTCTCTGTTGAAAAAGCAAGCTTACTATTTTTGGCTCTTTTGGAGAGAAGTTGACAGTATAAATAGCCGACCTTGATAAATTTAGTTGTCCAATATTGTGTAGTGGGAGGAGAGATGGAAAATTGTTCCTATTTATGCTGAATTTCAGAATGGGTTGCTCTGAAATAGGGACTTCATGTAATGATAGATAAATTTGTTAATCCTTCTTGAAGCAGTAATTTGGTCCTATAATCTACTTATCTCCAGCAGAAAAGTGCTTTCAGTCAGAACTTAGAAAAATCTTGTGCAAGACCAACATTAAAGTTAGATAGTTGGGATGTTATATACCAGTGGCAATAAAAAAATTAACCTCTAAGACCTGTAAAAATGAGGGGAAGTACTGATAATTTGCATTTTATATATTCATTACCGGTAGACGTAGTGAAACATCCTACACACAAGTTGATGATTCCCATGGTTGTTTGTTTTTTTGAAAACTAGGTGAGAATACTCCCCATGCCTACCGTACCATTTATTACACATATGCACCCACGCACACTTACAACACTCTGGACATATAGACATATGAAATACCTGTATTCTATACTTAGAAGAATTCCCCAGCTTAGCAACTGAATAAATTAGCTGGATGTTATTTTCATTAATTCATGTTGGTTTTATTTTATTAAATTTTACAAAAGAAAAAGCAGCTGGATGATGTCCCTGAGTTAGCATCCCATCCCATATCAAAAACTAGAAAGACAAAGGATGCAAAGGAGATAAAAACATTTACATGCTGTCCAACTGACAGATAATTCATCTTCTGTGTTGTTATTATATTTTGAAGGAAAAAAAACTCGTAAGCCGAATTAAAAAAACCACCTACTTATAGAATTTTTTTCTATAGTTCTTAAGTAAATGCATAAATGTTGTGAACTTTGTTATTACATAAATTAGTATGTAAGTTAGGTTCAGCATAGTTTTACTGAAACATAACCTGCAAACTCTTCACTTTTTATTGTTGCCCCACAAAAAAGGGGAGGTTTGCTTGCATTTGCACACAGTTTGAAATATTTTACAGTTACGTTTAATTAGTAAATTCATTTTATTTTATTCATTAGTAATTTTATTTTATTCATTAGTAATTCATTTTAAAGTGTTGCTTTAGCTAGATTTCCATACACATACCAACATGTGCTTCAGAAATAGCCTCTTTAGCTGAACAAGTTCTACTTGAGCTTTGCTCTCAAAAATATATTATTTTGTCTCTTAATCTTTACGTGCTCCCTTTTAAGCTCTGAGAAAGTGTTTGTAAGAATTTCACATTAACATATATTATCATCCAGAAGAATTGAGCAGATATTAGAAAGATATCTATTGCTTACTTTTCCCCCTGTCCTATGAAGGTGCAAAGCCAGTCTTTCCTCTATGCCAAACAGTTGGAAGAAATGAGGTAGAAAACAAATATATTTGTTTGTGTGTGTGAGTGTGGGGAAGAGTGGGTATTTTCTATTAAGCCTACTTCATTGTAGTAGAATTAGACTGGGATTCAAATAATAAGATGCTAAAAAGTGCATCTTTTTGTTGAACTGCTTTTGTTGAATATTTTGTCTGCATGAAGAAACAGAACTGTAAGAGGATGGGCATTGAGCCAGGAAATTAAAAACGGAGAAAGCGTTCTTCTCAGACAATCAATTATTCTAAAAGCAACACAGTGGAATCCAAAGAAGTTGTTAAATAATGAGAGAGATTTCTTCCCCCTATTTCTGCCCCCCACCCACTCACCCAACACCTATGCCTGCAGGGTTTTGCTGGAGGCACCGAGAAGCAGGGCTTCTGAACAGCTCAGGGTGATTTGGCCTTGTCAATGATAATTGGGCAGCTTTAATTGCAAAAACACGTTTGTGGCGTTGAAAGGGGGTTTAGCGTAAATCCTTCCTTTCCAAGACTGATGTCAAAAAGTTTTTTTCTGAAGGGAGATGAGTTTGTATCAGGTCCCCAGACTGAATAAGTGGCGAGGTGGTACGATTCGGCTTATATGTTTTGGCTGTCCATCAGGACAAAGATCATTATTGCAGCTATTCAAAGGCCTCGTGATTCTTATACACCAGGGGTTTTGTTCCCCTGTTTGAATGTGTCTTGATTTGTGGTTTTCCTCTCCACTGTTCAGGCAGCTTAAGGAGTACTTAAGTACTCTTTTTTATTTTCTAGTGTATTTACTAGTTAATAATGTAATGAAGTGTGAAACAATATTACAAGAAATGTCAAAAACATTTTCCGTAGGCCATTATACTAAACTGGTAGATATGTGAATTGATTATCAGTGGAGTTTAGTAGTGCATGAGAATGGGGGTCAGAGATGACATTTTATTTTGTGATATCTCACAAAGAGGCTTCTGTTTTGCAGAGTGCAGCATCATTATAAGAAAATATTAGGATGGCTATAACTTTCTTTCAGTCTAGGGCCTAGGCATAGACTGAAGTTGTAAATTGATGGTGTTTATTTCACTCATTATTATTTTTTTGTATTTTGGTTTCTCTTAAGATACTATCTGCTTATCAACAATGAGATAAACATTGTATTGTGATGAACACAATTGAGGTTTTTTATAGTTTCTCCTCCCCAGGTTTGGAAAAGTAGGGCCAGGCCCCAAAACTAACCAGAATGTATACAGTACTGTACTAAATGATAAAGGACTAACTGTTACTGAGATCAATATATCTTAGAGATCTATCCTTTACTGAAAGAGAATGCAGCTATCACATTATATTGAAACAAGCAGGAATTGCTGATAAAAGGGAATATTTATAGTTCATGGTTGAACTGTGGGATATCTGGTGCTTTCTGAGTTTGGTGGCTTTCTTGCAGATGTTTCATTACTAAGCTAGGTAACATGAGTGTGCCAGGTACCACATGAGTAGGAATTATTTCTCCATAATGGTTTGTCTACCTTCAAAAGAACGTATGATTTTAGGCCTCTTGGCCCATCAAATGTATTAAAGGAGGCATTACTCTACCTTAACCGGTTGTTTATAGTGAAAAAAACATCCACAGTGTACATCTTACTTAAATGTGCCCATTGGAGTCAGTCCATTCCAACGTAGACAGTCCATTCCAATGTGTATAAATATCAGAGTATACCAGATAAGACTTTTCTCATTAGTCATGTGAAGCCCCTTTGATGAGATTTCTTTGTTTTTCCTGTAAGTGAAAATAGGTATCCCTTGGGTATATCATTGGAACTTTTCAGTTTGCTTTATAGGGAAGGACTGTATTAGAAAAAGTAGCTCAAAATGTTCTCATTCACACAGAACTAAGGATTCTTTATGTAGTTCTCTGGTCATTTTTTTCCTTTAAATTAACATAGTGGATTATTAAACTAAACTTTTAACTTTTTAAATTCAAATAATTTAATATTAATGTTTGATATCTAGGAATTTTGGAATCAAAACATTTATTTATTATACTCAGAGCTGCTGAAGATTATCTCTGCTCTTGAAAGAGTACAGATTTTGGGTTATATTCAGGAGGGAGGGAGGGAGGGAGGGAGGAAGGAAGGAAGGAAGGAAGGAAGAGCATAGCCAATCCTCAACAGTGAGTATAAAATTATTTTGTTGTGTATGAAAAGTTACATTGATAGGAAGAAAGTTGAAGGTCATAAAAGTAAGTACAAAATCATTTTGCATATGTGCAAACAGAATGGTACTCTTTAAATAGTAAGTGAATTGAGCAATAGATTTGAAGTTAAAAGAGTTTGATAAGGAGATCAAATTAAAAATACTTCTTGTTTGATGGCATCTTAGCCGGTTTCTTTTATATCACATAATGTTCTCTTTTAATGTAATATACATTTATTGTATTAACAGTGAGTACTAATAGCTTTTCCAAGTTTGAACTGGGGTAAATAATTATGGACATATGCTAAGCGCATTACTCTATGTTACATGTAAATAAGCGAAATTCCAAAAGTGTTGAATTATAGTATCCACCAGAAGGCATTGAATTACTGGTTCAATTCTTGTTGGGAATCATCAGATACAGGTAGCCAGATGTTAAGGTTTTGAGTGGGATCTCTTAACAGAGCCTTATCTTTTCTTTACTTGCGTTTAAGTATAAGTAATATTTTTTGAAGATACAACCATATCAGCCTAAAACAAATTTTAGACATTGAACATCAATATACACGAGCTATTTATCATGAGAATTCAAAAGAATCTTTGAATGTTCACAATCATCAATGCTTCAGACCTACTTTTTTCCTCTGTCTTTTTGTTTTATTGAGGAAAGTATATGAATATGTGCCATAGTACAATGAAGAATATCTATACCAGAACATCTTGAGGGAAAAAGAACATAAGTACATAAATAGTGTCTTTTATTTTTTAGAAATGGCTTGAACCTAGAACGGTTTGGCCTATGATAAATGCAGGCAGCAGTCATTTCAGATCCAAAATGAAACATGAATGTCCCTTTAGATATCTCATGGGAGAACTGAAAGCGTTCACTAGTCAAATGGAAAGTGTATGATTTCAGAGTTATAGTGTTCAATTTTAGACTCACACAATTTAACTCTCTAACACTCAGTTTAAAAAGCCTAAGAAAACTATATCTTGCTGAGATTACAGATAATGCCCTGCCATTGTTTGATCTCTCAACATGTTGAAATGCAGCAATCTAAAAACACCAAGCACTTTCCTTCACTTCACTGAGCACACTATAGGAGTTGGTGATTTCTTGTAAAATATGAGGTTGGACTTCAAATACCCAACCTGTTGCTTGTAATCTCCTTTAATGTCTTCCATGTTCCTCAGCTATTATATTTCAATTAAATACTCAATGCTTTAACGTTAGCAGAGGTTTGAAGCGGGCAAAAGCATTGGTATAATTAAGGCTGTGTTTATTAAAGTACCTTTTTTGAAGTTTTGTATACAATTTAATGGATTCCAAATATTGTTTGCTGTATTTAACATACCTATGTTAGTAACTGATCATTTTTTCCCCTATTACTTGATTGTAGCCCTTTGTTTAAGCAAGATTGCGCTCCATTTCAGTACTGGTGTGCTAAATTCATTTCACATTGAAAACAATATGGGGCACCAGAGCATTTTGAGTCACTCTGATGCCCAAAATAAAAACATACAGCAACTTGTAAATGTATGGAAAGTGTGTGTGTGTGTGTGTGTGTGTGTGTGTGTGATTATTGTTATTAGTTGTGAAGTCATGTCTGACCCATCACAACCCCATGGACAATGTTCCTCCAGGCCTTCCTTTCCCTTACCGTCCTCTAGAGTCCATTTAAGCTCACATCTACTGCTTTGGTGACTCCATCCAGCCACTTCATTCTCTGTTGTCCCATTCTTCTTTTGCCCTCAATCTTTCCCAGCACTAGGCTCTTCTCCAGTGAGTCCTTCCTTCTCATTAGGTGGCCAAAGTATTTGAGTTTCATATTCAGGATCTGATACCATCATACATATTTCAGTGTAGGTTCTATAATGCAATATAATTTTTCTCTGTAAATGTACCAGGGTGGTTTCCTTGTTTTCAAATCAAGAGCCAATACATTGGATTAGAAAATAAAAGCAAATATTCTGATTTCTGTAGAAAAAGAACACATCTTTAGCAAACATGGCCTTTTAGCAATCAGAGCATGCTCAAAATATTTCTAAAATTCTATCCCCACTTATTTATTCCCTCTGGCTGTTAAACTAACCCAACCTCCCAAAGGGAACCCTGGACATTTCTAGAACCTCTGGGAACAATTGTGTTTTGGATAAGTGGGGGTACAATGATTGCTACTTATTGCTGTCAGGGGAACATCTCTGACCTTTGGTTAATCAAGGGTCAGAAAATCTGGGATGCGCTCTACTGAAATTCATTCCTTAAAAGAGGATGGCGTAAAAAGTTTAATAATCATCTGTCAAGCACTGTTAATTACTGTTAATTATATTTTCATCTCGGTAGCTCTCCTGTTTCAGAATTAGCATGTATGGGAGAAATAACAGTACTTTTTTTTAAACATGGATTTGAACAATATCAGGGCTATAGTTAGACACATAATACCAAGAAATCACTGAGTAAGAGAAAAATGCAAGGATGAACAGTAGCCAAAACAATCGGGTGGTTGCAAAAAGAGACAGGATATTAATAAAATAAACATGATGTTTAAATAAGGAGAGATTAAAAAAAAACTTCATTTTTTTTATTAAGCCCAAACACACACTCCTTTGTCTCACCTTTTTTGTCTGATAATGCTTTTTGTTTGACAATGTAAATGTGTTGATTGCAGCAAATAAAATTACTTTGCAATCAGAATTTGTCCCTGTTTTCAAATAACTACAGCTTGTAAATCTATGATTTTTCCAGCCACCATTGCCCCCATTGTGGTTAAACGTAAGGCCGTATAAACATCAATATATTTCTTTTGTGTTCAGACTGAAGATGATACTAACGTGAAATTCCAACGATAGCTCAGGTCCAATGTCTCTTCTTTTCTTGTTTTATTTTGTTGTTTTGTTACATACGATTATTCCCAACTTTAAGACTCTTTTCTAAAATACAGAGGCCTCCTGAAAATGAAATGGCAGCCTTTTCAGCCTTTCTCAGACCAGTCAGAGAGGTGGATGTTGATCTAGTGCGCCAAAAGGTGATACAGTAGAAAGTCCTTGCAAGTCTTCCGAGCCTTGTGTCTAATTTGGCAGAAAATAAACAATGTAGGGCAACAAAAGAATGATTTTATAGCATAAGAAATCTCCATTCCGCCCGCCTTCTCCTTCCTCGGTTACCCCCTCCCCCCCCAAAAAAGTGACTTAATTTTTTTCAGCTCCAGACAATGATTTGATGCTCACTCTTGCATTGAAACAGTTGCTGTCGTAACAGGCAGGAAACAATTTTCTTTTAATTGCCGAAATGATTCGGAAGTGCTTCGTGTGCTGCTTCTGTGCAGCAGATGCTGTGCATTAATTGGCCTGTGCAGGACTGACCCAGGCTTCCTTCTAGCAGGCCCAATACTAGGCGCAGAGTTTAAATAGCTTATTTATTATTTGGGGGGAAGCTGGCAAACATGGAGCATGTTCTTGTATGTGCTGTATTTCATGGTCTGCTGTTTCAATGTCAGGAGAGTTTCCAGCCCTGGTAAAGTATTAGCAGCAGGTCAGTTCTAAATAGCATCCATCAGAAGCCTTTTTCCCTCCCTCTTCCAGCCCCCGGTCCAGATATACCAATGACTGATGAACCTGTCTGTTGTATGAATGTTTAGCACAGTAGAAAGCCATATGCCACTGGCACGGTTTCCTGTGCAGGCTTTCCAGTGGCTAGAGAGTAACAGGGTGGGGTGGGGGGTGGGGGGAATCTCTTCCTTTTGCATCCTGTCATTTATAAGCCGTTTCTATTTTTGAAAAAAAAATAGCTCCAGATTTTGCAGGTTGTACGTCTCCTTGAAGCTTCAAAACGAAGGATTTGAGGTTACCTAAAGGCGATTTGACTTTTTTTTCCTCGTTGCGTTCTTTAGGCAGGATATGAGGGCTCGTCCTTAATAGGAAATCTTGTTTTGTAACTCCCCGTCTGTTCTAAGCAGACCTCACCCCATTAGAAGGTCCTCCCTTGTGTGGGAGGACCACAGCTGTTACCGTAAATCTCATCCAGTAACTGTATAACCCCCCATTTTGTGGTTCTGAAGGATGAAATTGAGAAATGGAATACGGTGCACTCATCCTTTACCTCTCCAATTTTAGACCCGTGCACATCATTTTCATGCTTTTATTCCAAATCAAACTACATTAGTGAGCAACCCCACTCTCGGCTCAATGGGTAGCATCAAAGACCCCCCTCCTTTTTTTTTTTACATTGCTGACATTTTATTGTATTTCTTTCCTAAAGGGGCAGGTGACTTGATCGTCTCAAAAATCTGGGAATGCTTCTTCAATGTTTCACAGCTGATTCAAAAGAGAGAAAAAGATGAGTCTTTTAAAATGGAATTTCCCCAAAGCAAACAAAGCTACCACTTAAATGTTACAAACGGAAAATAGAGAGCTTGGAGTCTGGCTTAAGAGGTTTCTATTTCTTTAAACCTTTGTGAAAGAAGTGGATCTATCTCGTTAGGATGGAATATGGGGGCTTTAATAGAAATAAATGGATGAAATCATTAGCACAACAAAGCAAATGATAAGCTTGAAGATAAAAGTCTCTGGGGAAAGAGTTCTCTGGAAATAAATAGGACTTGATAGATTTCCATATCATTTATAACTTCCCTTAATTACACTTGGAAGACTTGCCAGTAAAACTGGAAAATTGGCAGCCTATATCCATTATAGCAATTTTGCCAACCATGGCAAGCAGCTGGCTTTACTGGATTTTATTTCCCATCACTCACAATTAATCATCAGCTGAAACTCTTCAAAACATAGCAATACTGTGTGACATTTGGGGCTCCTTAAAATGCTAAAATCTGCTGAGTAAATGGGCCGAGGTTTCTTTCCTTCAAGCGAGCTCCTTTTGGTACGAGGCAGACCGCTGCCTAATGAATGCCACTTTGATAATCAGAGGCGAATGTGAACCTTGACCTGGTGTCAGAGGAGAGGATGCAGCAAGCTGGGCGAAAGATACGAGAGTCAGATCTCCAAACTTTACACCAATTAGACAGAGTGGAGAAATACATCAGGGCCGATTGGTTTTATCAAAAAGACTTGCAAGGCTTGTGACTGTTTTGTAAGCCTAACATTGGAGATACCCTGTCACAATAATTAAGTCTTGATGACTCACAGAAGTATTAGGGAAGAGGGCTAGGTTCACAAAAATCGGTCCTAGAGACCTCATTGTACCTCTAAATGTCTGTAGAAAAACCATTAGCAATTTTTGGGGGTTTTTTTGTGCGCCAGTTTCAAAAAACTATTTATTCAAGAAGACCTCGCCATATTTTAAGTTTCTTTGCGTAAGCCTCAAGGCTGTACAAATCCTTAATTTAAGCCCACATTTTGTTTTCAGTTGCTATAATGAACAGCTGTACTTTAAAAATGGAATTTGAAGAATTGATGCAAGTCACCATTGAATCTGATGTTATACTTCATTTTAGAGTGAAATATTAAATATTATTTTTCACATTTATTTTTAATCCCAGCCCTTTTGTTTCTTTTTCTTCTGAATGAAAAAAAATATATTTGAAACATAATTTCCATTTTCTTTCTTTTTTAAAATTTGCCTTTTTAGAAATCAGAGAATTTAAGGCTGAAATTAGTATTGGTGAATGCATTTTTGGGGTTGTACTTGATAAATCCCTTTCCCCATTTCAAACCTTCATTAAAACGACTGATATATAAAGACACATTTTAATCACGTGGATTTAATTAATACAAATTATACCATGGGATATGATTTGTATATATGTGCACTTTTATGCCAGCTCAATCTCTTTGGAAAAGTTACTGGGTTTTTAAAAGCTGAACTTAATCCTTAAATGATGAAAGAGGATATGTTAAGAGATCTCTTAAGATATTCATTTTCCGGCTTAAATAATACAGGCCGGCAAAAAGATACACACAATTATGCAGTGAAAGAAACTGAACAAAGCCCTAGAGAATGAATGAAGTAGGAAATTGTGAGATATTGGGGACTAATTTTAGGATTTGCTGTTTTGCAACACAGTAGGAAGAAAAGACTATAAAGGATTGACATAAAGAATAATTATTAAATGTGGTCGCTTTAAGTGACACTTTTCACTAAAGCCATTTTAGACAAATTAACTATTATTAGAAGTAAAGCCACAGTGTTTAAATGTTGGGTATCTATGGAAATACAGTTTTTTCCTCCCTTAAGGTAAAAAGTTAAATAGGTGAGTTTATCTCCAAAGGCTTCTAACTATTACTTGCTCTTTTTCCAAATACAGATTTCTTTTAAAATTCTTCTTTATTTAAGAACTCCACTACAAAATTCAGAAGAGCTCACTTTTGAAGGACAACTATTATTTGATACACAAAAATAGGACTGCCTTCAAAAGAACAGATTTGTTCTCCCTGCCCCCAACATAATTCTCTAATGGAGTAGAGGTGTTAATTCAGTAGGAAGGTCTGTATTGTCCTGCCCATATATTTATGTAATTCACATAGACCTTTCAACCTTAAAGAAGAAAAGCATGCCTATATTTCCAGGGGAGATGGCTTATAGTGTAATATTTTGGCTTGGAAAACACATTGATTGGTCCTATTCAGAGGTCAACTTCACATATAACCAATTTTCTATTGGGATATCATGCTCATGTAAACCATTATATGTACCACTAATATGAGGTGACTATTTACCCCATAGTAAATAAACAGTTTATTGTTTATAAGCATTTGAGAAAAAGCTTTCTAGTCATGTATATTGTGAAATCTGTGTGTCATCATACACTTCATGTATCATAGTATAGATAAAAAGGTGGACAGCAAGGAAATAGATGGGAGGACCAGGCCTGTTGTGTATAAAAGCCTTGTAGCTCATGTATTACTCCCCAAAGACTCAGCAAACCTGCAGATGGAATTTATAGGAATGTTTTGCAAGTAAAACAAACAATGGGAAAATCCTAAATGTTAACCTTTGCCCATGTTGAACTATTTTAATACAGCATCTTCTCAACTGGTAGATAATAGCTGACACCTTTTAGGTCACATGACTTTGCTTGCAAAATTGATGGGAACATAGAAGTAAGATGACTGGACACCCATGCCATTGTGTAAACAAAGCATCATTCTAGATTAGCAAATGACAGGTTTTTTTTTTAAAAAAAAATCCTTTACAAAGAGATAGCAATAGCAATAGCAGTTAGACTTATATACCACTTCATAGGGCTTTCAGCCCTCTCTAAGCGGTTTACATAGTCAGCATATTGCCCCCACAGTCTGGGTCCTCATTTCACTCACCTCGGAAGGATGGAAGGCTGAGTCAACCTTGAGCCGGTGAGATTTGAACCGCCAAACTGCAGATAGCAGTCAGCTGAAGTGGCCTGCAGTAGTGCACTCTAACCACTGCGCCACCTCGGCTTTTCTGAGATGAATATTCAATATGCATACCATAAGTTGATTTTAAGTATGACAGGAATATTATTTGTTAATATTATTTCATCCCCCCCCCCCCCAAAAAAAAAAACTTTTAGGATCAGAATCTAAAAGAATAAGAACTGTAAATTTTAAATACAATTGAAAAATATAGTATCATAGCAGGTTATAAATATAAAATGTATAAATGGTTATAAATTACATGTTATAAATATAAAATGTATAAATGGAAAGAAGGCACAAAAATAACAAGAAACCTTTCTTGAAAAATTTAAACACTTTTGAGAGGTTTCACTCAATTTTCCCTGATGTTTTTGACTGGTACATGCAGGAGAAACATTAAGCAGGATAAGCCCACACATGCCAATAAGTATATAATTTGATATAGAGCAGCTCTGAATGGAGTCACCGAAGCAGTAGGCATGAGCTTAAATGGACTCCAGAGGATGGTAGAGGACAGGAAGGCCTGGAAGAACGTTGTCCATGGGGTAGCGATGGGTCAGACACGACTTTTTGTGCTCTGAATTTGATTTTCTGACTTTGTATAATATATAGAATAATTTCAGTATTGAATGTCTTATATTCAGAGCTTATATTAATATTACTTTTCTTTATAATGTACAATTTTGTAATAGGAATTTTATCTAAGGCTATAGATGGTAGTTCTGTACCATTTGTTTACTATATATATGCATTAGGTGAAATGGATTATATTTCAATTTCTACTTATTTAAATAAGAATTTAGTCATGATTTATTTATTAATTTCAATGAATTTTCCTGAAACATTATTAAACAAAATAAGCATTAAAGATTGGAAGGGAGGCTAATTTTTAAATTAACCTGACCCTATTAATTGACCTGGTATTTGAGATCATTTTACGGAAGAATCGTAAATCGATGCGGTCAGTGTTTTGGAAGTAATGTTACAAAATCTCCGAGGCAAACAGGAATACTCTTTATATTCTCCCTTTCTGTTCCACGTCTTCAATCCCCTTCAGAATCTTGTTGGTCCAGAGTGGATGGCGTGGTCCACACTGTCTTCTTCAGAAGCAGTTTCAAAGAGAATATTAGGGAAAATATTATCATATTTCAGCCATGATATTTAATTGTTCTAAGGCAAGGGTCTCCAACCTTGGCAACTTTAAACCTTGTGGACTTCAACTCCCAGAATTCCTCATCCAGCAAAGATGGCTGGGAGTTGAAGTCCACAAGTCTTAAAGTTGCCAAGGTGGGAGACTCCTGTTCTAAGGAAACAATGTGTTCAATCTCATGCATAGCTGCAGGTTTCATAGGTAGATGGAACTGAATTATGGATCACTAGCTGCCTGCTTTCCTCTACTAGCAGTGTCCAAACAGAATCGCTTTATTAATGTTCTGAAAGATTGAAACAGCTTGATGGCATATTTTTTTATTTTTTTAACCTCAGTTCTATCTATTGCTTTTACCAGGTTGCAGAAGGTCAAGAAATTTGCGTGATCGAAGCTATGAAAATGCAGAACAGTTTGGTTGCTTCTAAAACTGGCAAGGTATGTCTTAGTTACACTCCAGTATCTGATAATACTCGACAGGTTGAACATAACGCTATTTAAAGAAAGCAAAGTATTACTCAGAAAATCTGGCATTACAGGGAATTATACTGAGACTGTAGTGGTATACCAGGACTTGGACTACCAAAATGTTTAATGTCATAATTTAATAGCGAAAGCATCATTTGTTCCTGGAATGTTCCAGCTGGGTGACCTTGGGCCAGTCACTCTCTCTCGACCCATTCCACTGCACAGAGTTGTTGTAGGAAACCGGGTTGGATATGTTCATTGCCTTGAATTATTTGTAAAAATAATAAAGGTGGGATATAAATAAACAAATAAAACAATAAAAGTAAAATACAAAACACTACAGTTAGACTTTGACCTATGACCATAGCTGAGGCCAAAATTCCTGTCACCAAGGAAAGCAATCGTTAAGTGAGTTTGGTCCCATGTTATGACTTTTTTTGCCACAGTCGTTAAGTGAACCATATGGTCATTAAGCAAACCTGGCTTTCTCCACTGACTTGGCTTATCGAAAGATGGCTGGGAAGGTTACAAAGGATGATCACATGATCCCGGGACAGTGCAACTGTCCTAAATACATCCCAAATGCCCAATTTTGATCAAGTGACCCTGGAGATACCACAACAATCGTTAAGTGAGCAAAGTGGTCATAAGTCTCTTTTTTCAGTGCCATTGCAACTTTGAACTGTCACTAAACAAATGGTTGGAAGTTGAGGACTATCTGTGTTAACATGTGAGATTCCAGATGAGCTTTTCCCAGCCTTCATTTTAGATGTGTCCCATTATGTCTCACAAAGTGTGCCTTGGTCTAACTTTTTGCGTATTACGCATCTAGGCAAATTCGTGCATTTATAGAACTGGAATAAGGACCTTCCTTGCTTGCTTCAATTGGACTAGCATATTTTGTTTGTGCTAAATTTATGTCCTGGCTTTTCTTCATAACCTCAAAACATTTGTCTGTTCATTCCGAACATTAAAATGAATGTTTAAGATTGTAAGAGGGCCAGCGGTGTCGATTGATTTAATTAATAAATAATAAAGATAGCAGAATGATGTAATCTCAGGTACTGCTTTGAGTTTAGAAAAACCAGAAACGAAACCAAGAAAAGATGGAGAAGGTCACATGGACTACCCCTTATAGCTTCTTGCATCCTGCTTTCTACAGAATGGTCGAACTGATGAGAAAAATATATAGCGTTAAAGAACAAACATTCATTTATTGATAGTGTTTGAGTAGAAATGAAAACATGCAAAATGTACACAACCTGTCTAAAGAGCTTCCAAAAGGCATTTTTTTAAGGGTATCAGTAATTTCATGTTAGGGAGGCATAGCTATAGCTATGACGCTGAACTTGTCGATCAGAAAGGTCAACAGTTCAGCGGTTCGAACCCCTAGCGCTGCGTAACGGAATGAGCGCCCATTACTTATCCCAGCTTCTGCCAACCTAGCAGTTCTAAAGCGTGCAAAAATGCAAGTAGAAAAATAGGGACCACTTTGGTGAGAAGGTATCAGTGTTCCGTGCACCTTCGGTCTCTAGTCATGCTGGCCACATGACCACGGAGAAGTCTTTGGACAGCGCTGGCTCTTCGGCTTTGAAGCAGAGATGAGCACCACCCCCTAAAGTCGGGAACAACTAGCTCATATGTGCGAGAGGAACCTTTACCTTTGCCTAATTTCATGTTTGTTTACATACTTGATATGGAATTGACTATGTATGAGCTTAGGTGCATGTAACCCATTTGCAAAGGACTTCATGCAGGGCAATGCCATTAGCGATGCAACCTCTGAATGTTCCTTGAGGAACTAAGGCCGTCACTTCTTCAAAAACGCACACTTCAACCACTTCAAGGGCCTTCATAGACACATTCATACATACTGCTCCCCACCCCAGACACTTATATACAAACTACACTTTGGCTAGCCATGGTAATTGGGCAAAGCCACTCCAATCATTGGCAGGTGTAACTAACTACAATTTAGAAATAATAGTGTGTTTAGAACCCATGTATTTATTTATTTATTTATTTATTTATTTATTTGTTTGTTTGTTTATTTATTTATTATGTATTTATGCTGCAGGTGAAAGCGGTATACTGCAAAATTGGTGATACTGTTGGGGAAGGAGATGAACTTGTGGAATTGGAATAAATCATTTCTTTCTAAACTTACCACAGTTGGAGTAGCTCTTTTATGGTCAACCAGGAATTAAAATGAATGCTTATGGAAAGCAAAGGAGTTACAGAAACTCAACTATTGCTATCCTTTTTTTTTAAATTACTAAAAAACAAAATAAAAGTGAGTTGATTTAGGTCAGCTTTCACAACTTAAATTAACATTTCCCTGAAACTTGCACTTCCCTATATTATAAATATTTGTATATATGAAATTTGTAATTCTTTTCATTAGATCTATTTACATGAACAAAATTAATAAAATCAACATTTTGGCATATGGCAAGTGTGATGTTTAAAGTTTTTAAGATAAACTATTTTAAGATGTTTAAACTTTTTAAGTGTGTGTATGTATATATGCCATTGGCAATATTTTCTGACAAATTTGTCAGTAAAAGTATATTAAAATACTTAAGATTTTCCTGCACAATCTGAACTTTTATGTAATGAGCTTGACCTTATGTTGGCATTATGAGTCTAGCTGACAAGACTTTTCTTCTATCCAACCAAGGACAAAATTGAGCTATTTTGATGCCTTTCAGATGTTATCAGATTCATACACTCAGATGGATACAGATGAATTTTTTGATGGAGTAGCTTATCAGAGACCAATTAAGATAGCAGATATAAGGCACAAAGAATCAAGTTGCTGTTAATCAGATTTATTGTAATGCATATAGACAGGAATCTAGTCAATTAACAATCAGCACTAAATTGGCTAGATAAGAATTAAGGGAATTCAAGAAAGGCTGGACTTGGACTGCTTATGGGTTATGCAGACTCCAGGCTGATTCCTCTCTTGACTCTGCCTCTCCTTCCCTTGCAGCAGATGAAGAAGCAATGTACTATTGTCCTCTGTTCTCATTATATACTGCCACATTTAAGAAAGTCTAGATTTATTTCAAATGGAAGAGACTACATGTTTCAGGTCCTATAACTCTAAAAAATAGTGTGATTTTTAAAAAATATCAAAATCTATGTCAACTTATTTGAAACCAGTAGCAATATATGAATTTTGTCCAATTTTAACCCACACAATTAACAATTTTAAGAGGATTCATATTATGAAGAAAAGCAGCATGATGTATTAAAATTATATACAGTATTGCAAGAAGCTAATGGCAAAAAAAGAAATACCATATTTTTAGGACTACACGAACCAGAAAATAAGATGCACCATGATTTTGAAGAGGTAAATTGAAGAAAAAAGTTTTTGCACTCTGCAGGCCTCCCAAACCCTCTGCATGCCTCGTTTTTTGCAAAAAAATATATGGGGGGGGGGTGCATGCAGAGGCTTTGGGAGGCTTGTAGAGTGCTCCTGGGGGGCGGGGGGAATGAGCAAAAACAGTGTTTTGCTCGTTTTTGCCCTCCCCAGCCCCTAGGAGCACTTTGCAAGCCTCCCAAACCCTTTGCACGTCCATTTTTGCAAAAGGGGCGGGGTTTTGGGAGGCCAAAAATGCTGTATTCAGTGTATAAGACACACCCAGATTTTCACCGTCTTTTTTTGGGGGGGGGAGGTGCATCTTACACTCCGAAAAATATGGTAGGTACATCACTGATATAAAAAGCTTATACACTGATGATAAAAATGCAAGAATACTGATGATTCAGAACTTTCAACCAAAAATAAGCAATGCAGTTTTAAATAGCTGAAGTAGATATTAGGAGGCAATTTATATATACTAAAATCAATAGCCAAGTAGAAATATTAACCAGAAATGGGCCGTAAGGAATGAAAAAATAAGACATAATAGTATTACTTTTGCTTCCTCTTCATGTCCTCCCCCCATTCATTCATTCCACATTTTGGGAAGAGATGTGACTATTTGAATATTGATGGTAGTCTAACATAACTGAAATATTTAAATTACCCTGTTTAACCTTAGCAAGAACAAATGAGTACTTGCGTTCGGATCATTCTTCCATCATCTTGTTCAGTTGGACGTTCACTTAATAATATAAATTAATTCAATTATATTCTGAAGAGGTAAATTAAGACTGCATTTCAGCATAAAATAGTAAAGATGTTCTTCTGCACCTGGGTAGGTGTTCATAGCTAAAAGTATTGTTTGATTTTTCTACTTCTATTCTCTGCTTTCTCGCAAGACGTACAAAAGATTATGCTTCCCAAAAGAATCATAGTCATCATGGTAAGGGAGATGCATCCATTCAGGCTGGTAAGTTGTAGTGCTGTACACATCACATTCCAGGATGTTGTTAATTGCTGATAGTTCTTTAGATGTGCTATTTTTATTTTCCCACTCGAGTACCTCAACTCTCATTGGAGTACGTTGATACATGGTTGGGCATCCTTCAAATTCATCAAGGAATTGCAACATCTGATCATCAACGGAATATATTTCTCCAGAAACACGGTGTCCCTTTCCTGGATTATTCAGCAAATAAGGGATATTGTATTTGCCTGCAATCACCAGTGGATATTTCTCCACTGTAAGTCCTCTGCCCTGGAATTGGGATGTCCCATGAACCCCATTTATCATGTGGGGGTAGTTTGGCTGGCCTTTCTTCAGTGTCCCGTAGACGAAGACACGGGCCATTCTTCCAACTGAAGGGACTGAAAAAAAAGCAAGAAAGCATTAATTTTTGCATTTTGCATTAGCAGGCTTTTTCAATCTCTATGTCAGCAATAAATATACTTGTTTAAAACAAAACAACAGTATAAACTGCTGTTTCTCACATTTGTAAAAACCTATCTCTACAGTAAATGTAATGTGTAGTTGATTATTGTTATGCATATTAGACAACTTCCCAATTGGAATAAATTAATTTCTTTATAACAGGGATGAAAAACTCGATTTCATTGAGGGCTGCATCAGGGTTGTTTGACCTCGGGGAACCAGGGTGGGCTTGGCCACGGTGGGTGTGGCCAGCTCAACATCACTTGTGTCGACACCTGTGGTTGCCTGAGCACTCTCAGAGAAAATGGATTCCTGAGATCCATTTTTGGCTCTGATGGCCTCCTGCAACCCTCTGCCAGCGAAAATGGAGCTTGGGAGGGCCGCCCATGGCCCCCTCAAGCTCCATTTTTGCTGGCAGAGTCAGCGCAGGCTGGTCTTTTCTTGTTTCCAGCGTGGCCCAGTAGACCAGATCTAAGCACCTTGCAGGCTGGATCTGGCCCCCGGGCCTTGAGTTTGATACCCCTGCTTTATAAAGTTCTACTGGGTCCCGCAACTGCATAAAAAAGTCTTATGATTTGAATTAAGTGCCGTACACGTGATTCCAGTGCTTTCTGCACCTACAATCTGAGCTAATAAAGATCACTTCTCTTCCCATCCGATCTGGCAACTGTGCCCAGTTGAGAATGGTTTAACACATTCCTCCAAAAAAGACACTTATTACAAACAATTATTAAAGAGCTTTAATGTTCAGTAAAAGAATATTGACAACTCAGCAAAGATCAAGACAGTTTCAAGAACCTGTGTGCAGTATCATAACTTTACCTTTAAATAATTAAACAGAACAAAGGAAAAAAGCAGGACAAGAAATTAAAAGGGGAAAAAATCAAAATAACAACAAAAAATCTGATATAAGGGCTTTTCATACTTAAAAATAAAGTAATACTTAAGAGTTAAAATAAATAATGAGCCAGTTTGGTCTAATAGGCACGAGGCCAGAAAGCAGGAGGCTTTCAATTCCTACCTTAGGCATGAAAGCCAATTAGGTGACTTTGGGCCAGTTGGTCTCTCTCTCATCCCAGTTCACATTAACTCTGAATAACAGAATTGGAAGGGACCTTGGTGGTCTTCTAGTCCAACCAGCTGCTCAGGCAGGAGATCCTATACACAATTTCGGACAAACAATTGCCCAGTCTCTTCATTGGCCTGAAGCTTAGTAAGGCATCCATAGTCTTATTAGTAGTCAAGTGTCTTCACAACAGGCACACGAACAGAATTTACAAGCTTCCTAGCTGGCTTCTAACAACCAAAACAGTAAAGGTTTACAGGGAATTTACAGGGAATGTGTATTTCTTGTGGGGAAAATAGGTGGAGGAAGGAATAGTATGTACACTTGCCACCTTATTTACAAAAAAACAATAAAGATGGGATTTTAAAAAAATCTTAAGTAAATTATTTGATTGTAATCTCTTGATATAATTTATGTCTGTGAACCGTTTGCTCAGAGGTTGCAAATCCTATCAGATCTTCAGTCCACTGACCCTTTGAGACCATATCTCTTTTCAGTACTGAAGGATGAAGGGGAAGACAGACACATGGTTAGCTGTCTTTCCCTACACCTGAAAATACATGGAATCACAGGGCTCCATATACTTTTCACACACAAGGTTAAGGGATGTAACATCTGGTGGCCTCTTGAGGTGCATTTTCATCCTTAAGTGAAACAAGTTCTCATATTTCTAATACTTCTAAGCATGGAGAGCACTATCAAGTTGCCAAGAGTCAGACACAACTAAATGGTCAAATAACAATACTTCTAATAAAGGATGCAAAATGTGTTTTGAGTAATGCTGAATCTAGCTCAGCCTCTGAGATTATTCGTCAGTGAGTTTTAAAAAGCCATCTTATTTTTTAAAAGGGAAGATGCCACTAACAGAAATAAGTGTTGGGTTTCATCTTCGGTGTGTGTATATTATATCCCATGTTTAAAGTAGCTTTTCTAGCACAAAGGGGAAAAAACCCTTATATTTATTTAAGTCACAAGATCCAGTAATCCCTCCTTTTCTCCCCAATGGTTTTGTTTAATGAAAGCTCAATACACCCGATGCTTTCAGGATTTTCCTCTGACAAAAACCGCCCAGGAAAGACCAGATCTGGTTTTTTAGCGCAACAATGTAATCTCTAATTCTCAGGTAGAGAGGCTGGTGTCCTCTGTATGTTAAGACTATAACCCATCGCATCACTGCAGATGGCGATGATCACTGTAATGACTATATTCAACCATCTGGTAGGTCAAGAAAAGGTAATGGAGATACTTTGAAAATGGGTGTGTCCAACAACCTTGGCAACTTTGTGGATTTCAACTTCCAGAATTCCCCAGCCGGCATGGTTGACTCTGGCTGGCTGTGAATTCTGGAAATTGAAGTCCATAGGGCTTAAAGGTTGCCAAGATTGGACATCCTTGCTTTAAAGGGTGGACAATTCACCTGAACCTGAACTTAATGCATAAACTTAATCTTCTTCCAAATCCGTATTCTCCCCCCCCATTCATTAGAACATGTGTTGTGGATTGTAATTGTCTGTATTAAAAATGGCCTTCTAACACTCCAAAATGCTTGTAAGTGGCAAATGAAACAAGTGAACCAAGCAAATGAACAAACCGCCAAACCCAGAAAAATATTTCTAGAAAAAAATCCATCCCGAGCCTCTGGAGATACATCTTTCCTCCTACTGTACATGTGTGCACTTACGTCTATTCACGGCATGGGGAACGTTATGCATATCTTGGGACATTGTTTGTATACATATGGCAGTTTATGGCCATGTACCCAGGGTGGATAAAATATGATTTAAAAAATCATTATTTTTAAAAAAAATTAAATCAGATTTTTTTGATCATTTTTTTTATTTTTATCAAATTTATTTTAATAAAATGCTTTTGGAGTAAAAAATCTATCTAAAGATAGTTTTCTATTTAACTTACATTAATAAGTTAGTTTATTCAGCATGAAATGGAGTTTAGTTATGTAGCATGAAGCTGTACATTCTGCAATATTGGGACTGTCGGTGAGTCGAAAGCAGGTAAGAGGAAAAGCCACTGCAGGACAGAAATTAGTGTTGCTCTTTAAAAATTATGATTTAAATCAAATTCACCCTACAATGTACCCATGAGAGTTTATTTTTTGTATCTATGCATGTTGATAGACATGGAGTTTGCCTTAGTTCTTGATGTACTGGTACTCTTAGGCTAAAACCTGAATTCTTATGCTTTCAAGCTATAATTTTCAGAAATCTTCTGGAAATCATGTGAAAATTCATGCTTTGTAAGACTTTACAATGCACTGGTTATTAATGTAAGCCCAAGTTGACAATGACAAAGTAGCAAACAGCATAGAATACCCCACTACAGCAACTTCTCTTTTCTCTCTCATGAAATAGTCTTGTATTCTTGTCTGGCTCCCCTTTGAAACACAAACACCATTATTTTCCAGATTGTGATTTGAGTAAAAAATGCAGACCTTTAGGATGAGGGATTGAAAAAGAATCAGAGTTAAATGTGCAGTTAATCCCCATTGGGGACTTGTGCTCACTTTGAATTCTAAATGGAGAACTGTAAAACAAATTGTTCACAATCAAGAGGTCACTTGAGTTAGTAAGTATAAAAAAAAGGAAATGAAAATGTACATTAAAATCTTCACATCCATCTGCAAAAGATATACTTTATTTACATTATGCAATTTCTTCATTGGGAACATAGATCTATGTTTTAACAAAAGATAATTTTTTTCCTCACACAAAAAAAAGAAAGCTTCATCTTTAGGTATCATGGAAAAACGAACCTTTGGTTATTCTGTTACAGGATTGATTCTATGAGGCAAAAAAATCTCTCCAAGGCTTTGCTTAAAATATAGGAATATACTTTCCCTTTTAGATCCTGGTTATTGGCAGTCTATTTCACAGAAGTAAAAAGCTAGTCAGGAAATTAAAGCTTAAAATAAGATTAATGTTTGTGTTTGTAGCAGAAATCCTTCGGCTATCTGCTCAGCCTTCCCACTCCCTAGTTCATTGATGGTGAACCTTTTCAGCACTGTGACATCACATGCGCTCATCGGGGTCATGCTCCAGAAAAGCTAAACTTCCAAGTCCTAGTGTGCACCTGACAATCAGCTGGCTGGTGCACATGCGCATGCTGGTTTTCGGCACTGCCGTGCACGCAAAGAGATCATGCTCCAGAAAAAGCCAAACTTCCGGGTTGTTGCATGCATGTGCACTTGACAATCAGCTGGCAGGTGCACATGTGCGCACCAGTTTTCAGCACTGCCGTGCATGCAAAGGACAGCTGATCGTCGTGCATGCAAAGGACAGATCATCATCACGTGCTTATACACGCCCCAAACCCAGAAGACAAACAGGCAAGGCTGTGCGTGCCAGGCAACAAGGCTTTGCATGTGACTTTGGGCATGCGTGCCATAGGTTCGCCATCACGGCCCTAGTTGTTCTGAATTCTGAGACCAAGCATGCAAGATGAATAACCCTGGGTTGCACATGTGATTACAACGTTCAGCAGCTTCTACCCTTCCATTCTTGAAATGTTCATAATCAAACGAGTGTCCTGGTATAACAGAAGCAGGACACCACAAAGTGTGTGACAGCACTAAGAACAAGGTATCTGTCACACCACACCTTTTTTCTTAACCACTGGCATACTTTGTGAAATATGCCAGTGGTTAAGAGAAAAGTGATGGAGGTGTGAGAGATAACTTATTCTTGCTGATACATCAAAAAAGAGATGAAGTGACCAGGAAATATCTAACTGTAAGAGGCCAGAAGGCTCAGTATGGGTGTGACTTCAGGTTGCTCATGGGTTCTGATGAGTGCCTGGCACCATTTTTGGAAATGGTTTGCCCATAGCGGAGATAATGGGATGGCCCAAGGTCATCCAGCTGGCTTTGTGGCTAAAGAAGCTCCTGGTTTCTAGTCTGGTGACTTAACGCTATACAAGATAGCTCTCAGAGTGGAGTTTAAGACTGGCGTGTTGTGATGGTTTTGTGTGTGTGTGTGTGTGCTGTTTTTCTTGTTGGAATTTAAGTGGGAATCATTTAACTTTAATTTAAATCAGTTAAATTATCATGAATTAAATAACTGGGATTTCACTGTCAAATGCTGGGCAAGCACTGATTTAAGGGTACTTCACAGAATATTGGTTTCTCTCACGGATATGATTTCACACCAGAATTTTAATTTGGATTTTATGCCACTTTATTACCCTCCACAAATCAAAACAAAATGATTAAACTGAAATCTACTGTAAATATCTATTTCCAAAAATGAAACACCAGAATGAGAAATCAAGTGCTGAAATTCGTCACATTTTGCTTTCACTGTTTAGCTTAAATCAGGGGTGTCAAACTCAATTTCATTGAGGGCTGCATTCAGGGTTGTGTTTGACCTTGGGGGGCTGGGGTTTGTGTGGCCAGGTCAATGTCTTGTCAGGGGTGCAGGTGGTGGCTCTGCCAGCGAAAACAAGCTCCCAAGCTCAGTTTTCAGTTGCCATGGCCTCTTGCAGCCCTCCGTCAGCAAAAACGGAGCTCGGGAGAGCCTCACATGGCCCTCACAAGCTCTGTTTTTGCTGGCAGAAACCATATGCTGGTCCTTCGCCGTTTTCAGGATGGCCCCATGGGCCAGATCTGGTCCTTGAGTTTGACACCCCTGGCTTAGATGTTCAGGCGGCATGTTCCAGGTGGCATTTAATTAAGAGGGAATTACATGCAAGTAACACCCGTAACCTTAAGTGTGCATGACTTTGGTTGCTTTAGGACCAACTCTGGTCCCCTTTGGTGGTTTAGCTTTGGCTTGGATACAGAAAGAGTGACAATCATCTTCCTTTTTCCCTTCAATGGAAAACCAGCCAGCTGTTTTTCCCCCATGGGTTCTGCTGCTTCTGTGATGGTGGAGGAGGGAAGAAGTGTAACATCTGGAACTTCTTCATTCTTCTTTCTCTTTTGCATGGAACACAGCAAGGGATCCTAGTAGTTTCCATCCCAAGCAACCTTCCACGTCCTTCAACTAATCTGCAGGCATTGTTTAAAACAGATTTCTCCCTCAGTTACTGTTGTACCCTGCAATCAGAATTCCAGCTTTTTTTTGGGGGGGGGGGGGAATCCAGGTTGCAAAATTACTTGCAGTTGAATCATTTTGTGCAAAAGGATACCATGCTGCTGTTAACCAGACAAATGTGGATGCTAACTTTTCTGTTCCTCCAGGACTTGCAGCTCTTTTTTAAAAATGCTTTATTATTTTAACTGTTTTATAGTTTTAGAACTACCTAGTTCCGTGATGGTGAACCTATGGCACGTGTGCCACAGATGGCATATGGAGCCATATCTACTGGTACGCGAGCGGTCCGCTCCAGTGTGCATGCGTATGCCAGCCATCTGATTTCCGGCCTTCTGGAGGGCTAGGGAAGGTTGTTTTCGCTTCAGGAAAGCCTCCGGAGCTTGGGGAGGACGAAAAACAGGCCTAACGCAAGTTCAGAAACTATCCATTTCCAGCTTCTGGCCTCGGGAGAGGCAGTTTTCCTTATGGGTGCTGGCACGCACACGGGCTATCGTGCGCTCGTTTGCATTTTTGGCACTCAACAACAAAAAGGTTAACCATCACTAACCTACTTACTTGGTTGAGAAGGATAGTTATAGTATAGCCGTTATTGTACAAAATAAGAACAACAAAATTGGTTTTAGTCTCACTGGTGCAATCCATGACAACAAATACAAACAACATAAATAGTAAAAAGAATAATCCCAATGCAAGTAATTAGAGGAAAAGAAAAAAGAAAAACTAGTCATACATTTCTGCATGTGTGTAGAGTGATTGTGGTTGTGTTTAAGAATCTGACAGCCCAAGGATAGAAACTATTTTTAAACCTATTTGCTTGGCTGGCTATGCTTTGATGTCTTCTGTCTGATGGTAGAAGTGCGAAGAGACACCAACCAGGGTGTGAATCATCTCTGAGTATCTTCCTTACTCTGCTAAAGCAGCGAGACCTGACAATGTCAACCAGTGGTGTTAGAGAGCAACCAATGGTTTCTTGTGCTGAATTGATCATTCTCTGTAGTGCCTTCCTGTCCGCAGCTGTTAAACCAGTGTACCATACTGCAATGCAATATGTGAGGATACTTTCTATTGTGGAAATAAAAATAGATTAAATAAAAGTGAATAAATAAATCACTTCACCTCCACTGAAAGGCTAATTAGCCATCTTGTGGCAAGTGGAAATAACGGTAGCTGGCGCTTAATTTTATACAATGACAGTAAAAAAATAAACAACTGGGCAGTGTAAAGAAAATATATAACAACATAGAATGTACTTTAGTTTGTATTTCAAAAGAAAAAGTTGGCAACTACAGTATTTAACTAGTTCTGACTAGTCAGAAATTAGGCCTCACAATATCCTTCAGGACAAAACAACTTATTGAAAAGATTCTGTCATGAAATATTCATACTGCAGCCATTAAGGTTTAATATCCTGGGAAAATGAGTGAAATCTGTATGTCATTTTTAAAAGCAATTTCTTTTAACTATAACTGACAGCCTATCCGATTGCTGGTAAGGCTTATTTGCTATTACCTGAGAAAGGAAAAGTAACTGTTAAAAAAAACAAAACGAAGCAGATGGAATAGGTTGGGGTTGGAGGGGAGAACAAATTAAAATAATTGGAAAACCTTAACTAGGATCATTCATTCAGACCTGTTAGGATGCTTTTGTTTTCAAGCCTACTAATTCAGTAATTCCCTGTAAGAGCATTAGAAGCATAATAATAGCAGCTGTAACTGGTCCTGGTGTCAGCAAGCAGAGTTTGTTTTTGCTCCTTATCTTCCCCCCCTTTTATTAAAACTTCTATTAAAAATTGCAGCTAATTTACTTATACTAGTTCCCCACTAATAGTGTATTTATAACATCCCTGAACCATCACTGAGGTGATGGAAAGCCTGTTGTTTTGGTGCCAAGAGATGCTCTAAGGCACTTAAAAGGGAAATGAGCTCTCACTGAATCCCACCAGAGACACTGAAGGACAAGCTGTCTACTCATTGTTTGGCTTCTCCTGGATTTTGTTTCTTGTTCTGCAAGAATGTAATGCAGTGCTAGGAAATGACCGTATTTAACAAAATAGCTGTTACTATGATGGAGGGAGCAGCAGATGAATCGCTGCGGTGTTACATTTTCCACATTTATCTGCCATTATTTGGGAATCAAGCGGAGTGAATTAACTTAAATCCAAAGGACTTAAAATACTGGTATAAGTCTACCTTTATTCATCCCCAGAAGAAATCTCAGATTTAAACCTGACTGATCTGTCAATCAGGCTAGTATACTGTATATATTTATTTAATAGTGGTGCAAGCATAAAAAATGATAATTTACAACATAATTCAAGACTTTCTAGCAAGAATATTAGCACAATATGTTGGATTCTGGTTTTTAATATTTTGCTTATAACTGCTGAATGAAGAGCAGTATATTAGTAAAAAGTTATCTCAGATTCTCACTTGGCCAAACCTAGCACACCTCACCAAGGTTTTTTTGTCTAGATAAATCCAGCAAAAGTAAAACAAAACAAAATAAAACCTTCAATAACCAAGAGCTAGGAATTTGATATGATAGAAGCCATTTTCATAAGATAAAAGCTGAAATGGATATATTTTACGTGTGATTTTCTGTGATTCGATTTTATAAGCTTTTGACTACTATATATTCTAAAAAATTAGAAAAAATGTATTACAGTTAGTTTTTGACATGACCACAATTGAGCCCAAAATTTCTGTTGTTTAAAATTATTTAAATTTTAAATTATTAAAATAGTTTCCATATGAGATACATAGGAAACCTCCAGATCCGTTGGGCAGAAGACAAAGTACGGATGGCTCTATAAAGATCCTAACGCACCCATTCTTACTTTATTGCAACAAGCATCCTATTTTTCTTATCTTTTTACTTCAATAACTTTACTTTCTCTGGAAGGAAAAAAAAAGCACTCACTGTTGGCTCAGTGACCAGATATAGTTACATATTAATTCTTTAGAAGTTCCTGAAAACTGTAGGAAGCAGGTGAAAAAACAAAATGCCTTGAACTTTAAACCTGAGCGCAGTCTGTTTGAATAAAGCGAGTTTTAAGGTCACTCTTCACTCAGTGCTAACTTTCAAGAAGGACCCACATGCCAGAAGAGACTCCTGGGACTGCATCCTGTTGGTTCTTTGATGCTTTCATTTTGTAACTTGCTATTTTCTTTAGAGGCAGACCATGGGCTTCCTGCTTGGGCCAGCCGCTGTCCAACCTTACCAAATATCTCAGAAGCGTTTATGGCAAAACACCTTTCTTACATTAGCCAGGGAGGCACCAGTGGAAACCACAGCGTCTTTGAAATCAAAAGGTTAGAGCCTTCTCTCAGCAGTTGTCCGCTCTGAACCTATGAAATCCTGGTTTGTGAAAACAAACAGCATTACAACCATTGAACAATACCTGTGAGAATGCTTTGTATTTTACTTCACAGACAGATTAAGTATTTGGTGATTTGAATTTCATTTGAAACAGGACCACTGTTTACTTGCAGCTGTCTTTTAAAGGTCAAGAAGTCCCCAAAGAAATGAAGGAAGGTATGAAATCATTTTTAAACATACATATCTGAAAGGTACATAAAGGATGGCCACATTTCACAAAATTCTAGACTCAAACTGCATCCTCTTCCTCTCTAAATTCCCAAATGACTGGTGATCTATAGCATTGCCGTGATATGTTTATAGTCTTCCCTGAGCCAAAATACTCCAATGCCTGTTTTTAAGAATGGGTGGAAACTCCTGTATGAAACATGAGTCAGGCATAGCACTGTACACATGACATTCCTTCCACACTGAAGTTGCAAGCAGAATGTTCCACTTCAGCACTGGGCTAACATATAAGCATGAAATGAAGCCCAGCGAGTAATCTTGACTTAACAGAGAATGTGCTTCACAATACTTCACACGTGCTGTAGTTGTGAAGATTAATTGGAAATTCTAAGCAGAATTAACTGCTTCATTGTAAAAATTGACTGTGATAAATATAAAATGTATTATTAAATTTATCCAAATTGATGCTGTAGCAATCATTAATATACTTTTATTTGAGGCTAGTCCAGAGACGCTAGACTACCTTTTGCCTGCTAATAGATAACCATAAGATGAAGTAATATAACAGGCATTTCTTCACAATTATTAATCAAACAACAGAAATGTTTAAACATTAAAAAAACGATAAGATTACCAACTGTTATCTACATGGTAGTTAGTACCCATGTCTGCGTTCCTTTATAGGTAGTGTTGGAAATTAGCAATCTCTGAATTATACTCAAAACCCAAAAGAGTGCAACTCGTAGAGGGTGGTGTCACATAATCATACAGGTAATCCTTAATGTATGACTATAATTGAGCCCAGAATTATGGTTTTAAGTTGTGCTGGTCATTAAGGGATTAACCCGATTTTATGACATTTGTTTGCAGTGGTCGTTAAGCAAACTCATTATTTGCATTTGGCATTTTTTGCTGGAAACTGAAAATAAGCGCCAGCTTCCATTAAAAAAAAACAACCACCACCCATAAATCATGGTCATATGACTGCAGATATCAGAACTTTGAATCTGAGTCATAAATACCTTTTGGGGGCTCATCAAAATTTTGCATGGTTGATGAGAAACCAGTCATGATGTGAGGACTATCTGTATTGCAGCATGCTTATTACTGCCCATGCTTACAAACCAGCTGAAGCTTCTGAGTGATCCTCAAGGGCAGCTCCACTGCCTAGGACATTAGTGACCATCTGGAGAGCCTTCTGGTTCAGGAATCGCTACAACTGGCACAGGAGATGAATCACTGCAAAGGCCCTTTCTCCATTGGCCACAGCTGCCATCTGCTTTTCATGCAGAAGCCACAAGTCCAAAATTATTCTCCAATTGTGCATCAGCCTTGAATAGGAAAGCACAGCTGAATCCAAGGCTAAAGATGGAGACTCACCAGCTGGGATTGAGCCTAGGTCTGTTCCTTCCCATCCAAATCCGCAAAGCCTCCAGGAACAGGGACAGGACATCAATAACATCATTTACATTAGTCTGAGGCCAAATATATAATTGGACATTATCACATACTCAACCCAACCGATGATCTCATCCAGCAGTTTCATGGTGATATGGAACAGCAGGAGAGGTGTCAAGCCCTGCAGCACTCACAAGTCACAATCTCTCTCCTCTTGTCAACATCAACTGAAACCAGCCAGAGAAAATAGGCAACCACCATGGTATGGTGTTCCCAATGCCCAATCCCCATAGCCTGCCTAGAAGAATACCATAATTAATGGTATCGAAAGCCACTAAGACAGTGGTTCTCAATCTGAGGGTCGGGACCCCTTTGGGGGTCGAATAACCCTTTCACAGGGGTCGCCTAAGGACCATCGGTTCTTAGGAACCGAGACACAAATTTTATGGTTGGGGGTCACCACAACATGAGGAACTGTATTAAAGGGTCACAGCATTGGGAAGGTTGAGAACCACTGCACTAAGAGATCAAGGAGCATGATGGACATACCCACCTCAGCTCCACAAAAGAGTGATCTATACAGTCTCTGCAATGAACATGCCTAACTAAAACCATTTGGTTTGGTCACAAGTCACCAGGAAGCACAATTGGTCCAGTCTCTCTGTACTAAACGCTGACATGAAACAAGTCCAAATAATCTGCTTCCTTCAAGTTCTCTAGAGTTGAAATCTGACCTCCTCTATAAAAGGAACTACTGAATGATAGTTGTCCAGGACTGTTGGGTCTAGTGTCTCTTTAAGGAATATGTGTACCAACAAGCTCCTTCAAGGATTAAGGGACTATATTTTCCTTCCTTAAAGAATTTAAGTGGTGTTCTCCTTAAGACCACTTAAACCTAATTGTATGAACCTAATTACAGGTCATCTCCTGGGTGGCTTTCACCAGCCAGAAGGGACCTGGAACAGGTGGCTGATCTAATAGAACAGAGAACCCGAAACACAGGACTGAACTCATTCCAGACAACTACATAAGGCCTTGCTCAACTCTGAGTGAATGTGAACAACTCTTATCTGCCAAATATGAGAATATTTCTCACAGTGGCCCTGCAGCTCATTCTTTCCCAGTAGGACCAGATTGCCTGAAATCAGGGGCTGGATGATGGACAACTGCATATACAATAAAGGCCAAGAAATAAGGATGTTTCACTCCATTGTCAGCAAAATGTAATCCCAAATATGGGTTCTTACTCACATTCAATCCAATTTACTCTTTATCTTTCTTCAACAGCATTTCAAGACTCTTCTATATTTTTTGAAGCAATTATCATGCTGATGGATAGAATTCTTATAAATCTTTATTATACAGCTCTACTATAAATACTTTGAGCTAGAGGGAATATTAGGTTACAAATTCCTAAAAAAATAACTTTTGAACTTCTTGAAAATTTTATTTAAGAGTTAGTGAATTAAAATAAAACTATGTTTTCAGTTAAGGCAAAAAATTAGCAACAATTCAGAACTAACATTTTTAAAAACAAGATTTTATTTTCTTTAATGTTCTATTTATTTTGTAAAGGACACTTCTCTGCACCTAAATATTACATTACAATTCAATAATTCCTTTTGTGTGTTTTATTTTTATCCTCCTTGGTATTAATGTCACAAAATGACTGACTGCACTTGTAAAGTTTTGCAGAATTTTTAATCTATTTACAGCATTATTATAGGGCAAAGTGTACAAAAAACATATCTCTCCAAGTCACTGATTATTTTATATGACTTACTAGTTCAAACTAAAGGGATTTGGCTCAGCATTTTTTCATGAATATATATGGCATTTTGAGCCCTGTAATCCCCCATAGATAAATAATAGATAGGTACTACGTGATAGCCAACAATTTTCTCTGATTTGCTCAAAACAGGCTAAAAGGAGACATTATTATTACAATTCTAAACATGCATTCAGTGGTTCATATTCCTAGGAACACCCTGCATTTAAAAAAAGAATCGTCAATTTATTCCAGAGTATAATCCTCAATGGCAAAAGATTCCTTAGTATTGTCTGTCTTTCCAGGAAGCAAGGAAGAGAACAAAAATAGGTATGCTATACTTTACAGACATTTTATATGATAAATAATAGTATAAATATATGTAGCCTAAAGCATACCTTGTTAGATTCTCTGGTAAACTGAACTCATGCCGGTATAAATTCATTCTGCACTGCAAGTTATTTGGAATAATAGAAAGCACTTCATCTCAGGGTTCATCTGATGTACAGCAAAACTAATTATTATTATTAGGATAAGCCACAAAATATTTCAGACTGAACCACTTCCCTTCCACTTTCACACAGTTGTGAAAAGGAGATCAGAGTATTATTCTGTTTTAAGTTACTAAAACAGGCAAATTCCACTTAGTTGTTTATTTATTTGCTACCCTTCTCTCGATTCTGGACAGCTTAGAAACATTAAAAACCAATAACACCATGAACAATAAATATTCCTAATAGTAGTAATAAAGTACAGTTAAAAGATGGGGAGGAAAGAAGCAGGCTGCACACGGGAGGGGAAGTGGGATTCTCTCTTAATCTGTCAACCACCTCCAGTATAATACTCCCCCCTTGAGGCTCAAGGCAACTGCCATAGCCAGGTCTTCAGGTCTTATGGATAAGCAAAAGGATGGGAGTGGATCTCACCTTGGGGATAAGGGCAGGGGCCACAGTAGAAAAGGTTCTTTGCCTGGACCCCACCAGCTGAAATTCCTTGATCAATGGGACTTGCCAGCAGGAGTTGGGTAGACCAGTGTCATTGGGGTGAGAAAGTTCCTCAGATAGTTTGTACCTGTACCATGAAGGGTTTTAAATGTGATAACCAAGACCTTGAATTACACCTGGGAGCAAACTGGGAGCCAGTGCAACTTATGGGATAGTGGTGTAACAGAGGCCACTCTGATCAGTGGAGAGAAATCAGATTTAAATTAGTTTATCATGGTGTATTCCTCCCGAAAAGGAAATGCTCACAGATCAGCAACAGATAATCTTAATATTTATGTATACATTAAATGAATGCAATATACTTTTGTAAAAAACATAATAAAGTCACTAATATAGTTGTCAGCAGAAGACATTGCACATCCTAGATGTGGAGAGATACCAGCTATGGTTTAGTAACCCCAAAATGGCTGGACTAACCAAACCAATATATTATAGGTTACAATAGCTTGTTTCACACCATATAGCAAGTGAAAAACCCCACAACCATCACAATTTATAATATGAACCCCACCATAACCAAAATGGAACCTTGACATCTATTTATATATGTAAAAAAGGTAAAATATATGTTGTTCTGATACTTTTCAGAAAAAGCCCATTTTAAAGACTGTAGAGAAATCCCTTCTCTGTTACATGGCATATATAAATTGATCAAGTTCTCACGGCTGAAATTTGGAATATGGTTTTGATCCGTGCGCATTACAAGGGTAAGGGGCTGCTACAAAGAAGAGAGCCAACATTTTCCAAAGGACGTGAAGGCAGGAAAAGCAATGGATGGAAACTAACAAGGAGAGAAGCAACCTGGAATTAAGGGGGAAAAAATTCCTGTCAGTTAGAACAATTAACCCAGTGGAAGAGCTTGCCTTCGGAAGTTGTGGGTGCTTCATCACTGGAGGCTTTTTAGAAGAGACTGGACAGTCACCTGTCTTAAATGGTACAGCGTCTCCTGCTTGAGCAGGGGGTTGGACTAGACGACCTCTAAGGTCCCTTCCAGCTCTATTCAGATTAGATAAAGATAAACATTAAATTTTCTGTTCCAACTCTCAAAGGTATTCAACGGGATGACGTCTCCTGCCTGAGCAGGGGGCTGGACTAGAAGACCTCCAAGGTCCCTTCCAACTCTGTTACTGTTTAAATCAGCCATTACACCTGAGGCCTGATCGCTTCAACTCAAAAGAGTCCAGCCTCTGGAGGAAGCTATACCCCCCCCCCCGAAACTACCGATAGATCCATGAAACTTTTGTCCCCGGTCCGAGGGCAGGGCTTTCTGCGCCTGCGCACCAGTTCGGGTAATCAAGCGCTGTTCCGGACGGGACGTTTTCGTCAGCGCATTTTTACTGTGTCTTCTCCCACTATAACAGTTAAATCTTTACAACCCCGCTCAAGGGGAGAGAGAATTCATTCCCTCGAGCCAAAGAGACTTCGGGATTCCTTCTACGCCGAGACCGCCCGCCCGTGGCCACTGACAACCACGAAAGCTCCTTCCATCGCGGGGTCTTAATTAAACCGCGGTCGACCAATACGATCGCTCGCCTTCCCTCACGTGACCCTGCGAGGGGCACGCGCCGCTCCGTTTGAAAGCCCGCTGAGCCAATGTTCGATATTTCTCTCACTCTAACCCCCCTCCCCCTTTCTTCCCCGGACCCTCCACGAATTTCACATGACGCTTCTTAGCCAATCACCTTCGAAAACATTGGCAACAATCTCGCGGAGGGGGGGGAGGGGGAGTTCTAAGGCAAGCTGGACTCTGCCACTCCTTTAAAAAGCTCACCTGCCAGGTTGAACGGCCGTCGAGTCCCCCTCCACCGACTTGCTAAGACTGTAAAATTCACCTGCCTTTTCACCTCAGTCGTTTCCGGGTTGTGGCCCTTTAAAAGCGGGTGATTGGGCGGAGCAGCCTTCTGTCACAATAGGGCTGGACTAGAAAGAGACTTTCGGTTATGTAGACCAGGGGTCTCCAACCTTGGCAACTTTAAGACTTGTGGACTTCAACTCCCAGAATTCCTCAGCCAGCCTCGAGGAATTCTGGGAGTTGAAGTCCACAAGTCTTAAAAGTTCCCAAGGTTGGGGACCCCTGATGTAGAGGACGGGGAAGTTGTTGGCAAGGTGTGGCATATTTTCCCCACCAAATGTTGCAAATATTTATTCATTTTCCTTTACATATACATGTGATTTTGTACACACATACATATAGGCATGCATGACTAGCTCATATATATAATTCTGGGTGACTTACAAACCAAACAAATATAAAAACCACAGAAAATAACAATACAGGTCATCCTCGACTTATGACCACCATTGACCCCAAAATTTCTGCTGTTAAGTGAGACATTTGTTAAGTGAGTTTCCCCCCCATTTTATGACTTCTTGCCATGGTTGTTAAGTGAATTGTTGCAGTTGATTAGTTAATAACCTGGTTGTTAAGTAAATCTGGCTTCCTCATTGATTTTGCTGGTCAGATGATTGCCACAAAGGGGATTACATGACTTTGGGACACAGCAATGGTCATAAGTATGAACCAGTGGCCAAGCATCTGAATTTTGATCACGTGAGCATAAGGATGCTGTAAAGATCATAACTGAAAAACAGCCATAACTCACGTTTTTCAATGCCGTTGTAACTTTGAACGGTCACTAAATAAACTGTTGTAAATTGAGGACTACCTGTACAACAAAAATGAGAAAAAAATAGGAAAGCATATAAAACAATAATATACATAAAACTCGCAGCCAGTAAACCCATTTGTCAAAACAAACCATGAGTGGGTACAACTGCAGCAGGGGCTCTGCCACACTCCCAGATCTCCAGCCTGTTGGCAAAACCACATGTTCAGCCAGCAAGATCTGAGCTAATCTGATCTTCAAGGGCATGATGTTCTACACTGGTGATGGCAACAGTTTGGTCAGAACGTGTCAAAAATTTGGAAATGCCTAACTTGACTCTGCTGGTGTATCATCTTGCTCCAAATGTAATAAAAACTTCCCTATCTCCCCCCCATCTAGGTCACTATGAATAGTGGCACTCAATAGCAGTGCCAAGGCTGGGCCTGTAGTAGAGGCCCTGGCGTCATGTCTTCGGCTCTAGGGCCACTTAAAATGTCCATCTTCCTCAAAGAGCACCTTTCTTGTGTGGCCTCTACAGACTCCAAAAATCATATTAGAAGGCACATAGAAAGCATAGTTGTGGTGTGTTGGTGAATGCAGGAAATGTTGTGGCATGTCACCTTTGATGTGGGTCGTACGTTTGCCAGCATTGTTCTGAAGGAAGGTTTCTCTTCCTGTGTATACATTTTTTTATATGTTCTTAGAAGCACTTACAGTATTTTTGAAATGGAGTTGCTGAATTAGGTATTGGGGCAGGACTGAATTTGATTGCAGCCCATAAATCTTACAGTGTAATTATTGCAACCTTTCCAATGATAGGGTTGAACTTACCCTGTCATGCTAAGAGAGCCACTGTTTACTGGATAAGCCCAATTACCTAAATTCACACTGATACATGGTGCTGGCCATAGAATGATCAACCAACTAGCAAAATATATTTACAGCTTAATTTTTGTGAACCCAGAATGGTAATAATTACTGACAATCCTGCCATACAATTCAACGCTGGGTAGAAACATTGAACATTAGGAATCGTGTTTGGTATAATAATGAAACCGATGCCAGGCAAAACACAACTTCCCTTGCAAGCTTTAAAAAAGATTACGGTTAGGTTTAGGGTTTGTCTCTGAGGCCAATTAGACTCTTGAGAGAATTTGCTGGCATGTCATGTAGTGCCATCCTTGGCAACAAGAATAAGTGCTTTGCCATCAACTCCATCTGTGGTGTCCCCCTCCCCTCTTTATAGCTAGGTGATTATCTAAGGTCCTGCATCCATGTACCAAGCAAATTTGGCCTTCCTTAGCATTGTTTTTGAATCGCCAAAGTGTTGCCCTTTATTTAATTCTTCAATGCTTCTTGTGGGAATTGGTATATGTCTGACCAGTGGTTGGCTTGGATACCCAGAAGTGAGGAACTATGCACTTTTGCTTCTCTTTACAGCCAGACTGGTTAACCAGCCTTATTTAATGTGTACTGAATTTAAAGCAGGCATTCCCATGATATTTGATACGGTTCCTCACCAATGAAAATTGTAACTCAAACTGGGGCTGTGCTATAGAGCTCCGCTGCAAAACTCCCTGGAAAAACAAAATGACAAGAGATACAGAAAGTAATAGCCTAGTTCTGGTAGATACCAGAAGTGTCTCAAAGTAGCTCAGTTGACAGGGCCAGCAGAAATACAGAGGGTAAATTGGGAGGAAACTTTCAAGCTTGTTTGAGGTGTTGGGAGAATATCCTCCACTTCATTCTACACCTCTCTTAACTGACCTCAGTGAAGCTGTTGCAGAAAATAACAGGGCTTAGCCGTCTCAGGATCAAGGAGAAGTTTATTTGGCAGCCAGGTTCAGAAAAGCTAGTCAAAGGCTAGCATGTAACTTCTGAACAACTCTTCTAATGGAAGCACACATTCTTATACTTTGTCAAAAGCAGCACAACACAGAAATACGACCCATTTCTGATTGGTTACCTTGAGGAAAGAAGCTTATAAGCAGATACTGTCTTGCTTCCCCTTTTGTCTGGGCCGCTCTAGTCTAGTCTCATAATGGCTACGTGGCTTTGTAAGAACTTTAGCTGAACTCTGTGGTTTTGTGAGAACTTTAACTGAACTCTGCTTCTAGGCTTCATACTTCCTGTTCTTTTGCAAGCTTCAAACTCCATCTTTTACTTTATAATAACAAGATGAAAGGGGCTATCCAGCCTGACCCCGTATGTTCACTCTTAATGTCCAAATCTCACTTTATGTCCTACTTTAAAGCATCTGTAAGAACTTGACAATGGAACAGACAGCTAACAGAACCCAGGTCTGTTTCAGATCATTTGCATCACAGAACTGACAGGTTCTTGCTAGTTCTGTTTGTTAATTGCACTGGTTCAAAATCGCACTGGTTCAAAAAAAATAAAATAAAGCTCTACATTCATACAGTATTTAAAAGCAGATGTAGCCTTCTTCCGAAGGAGACGTCTCTGTATATAAAGAAAGTGTATAGTGCTTGATTGATGCTATTCAGAATTCTGGGCAGGCACATGGAGATGCACAGTGCAAGCCAGTTTTGATATCTTTGCAGTCCAATCAAAAATGCTCACCTAGGGCATATATGTGTGCCACATCAGGAGGTCAGTAGAAGCTGGGGAGATCCTAGACCTGGCAGCATCAACAATCACATGGATGCTGAAGCTTTTTAGAAAGTGTGCTGGGAGAAGCAGAAAAAACTCTTATTTAAAAACTGAAACAGCTGAAGACAATTGTAAGCTGTGTATATAGGCTGCCACAAATAAAAGAGGTTCACCAAATTATCTGCTACAACTTCCTACTGGTCAATAACTACTTCAGCTTCAACCGCAATAATACAAGAGCACACAACAGATATACAAACTCAATGTAAACTTGATTGCAGAAAATACAGCTTCAGCAACAGATGCCTGGAATGCACTACCCGACTCTGTTGTTACATCTTCAAATCCCCATAACTTTAACCTTAAACTGTCTACTATTGACCTCACCCCATTCCTAAGAGGTCTGTATGGGGTGTGCATAATCGTACCATCATGCCTACCATCCCTGTCCTACTGTCCCCATTTATTTATACCCATTTCATTCATACTCATATTTATTCTTATGCCTATTATCTTGTAAACGATTGACAAATAAATAAATAAATACATAAAAATAAATATTCTCCAAAGCACATGAAGGCAAAATAAGAAGCAATGGATGGAAACTAATTAAGGACAGAACCAACCTAAAATTAAGGAGAAATTTCCTGATAGAATGATTAATGACTGGAATGACTTGCCTCCAGACGTTATGGGTACTCCAATACTGGAAGCTTTTAAAGAAGAGATTGGATAACCATTTGTCTGAAATGGTATAGGGTTTCCTGCCTGAATAGGGGGTTGGACTAGAAGAATTCCAAGGACCTGTTATTTAAAATGTTAGTAGGGTAACTTCATGCTGCAGCTAGAGGGGTGGAATAATGTGCCTTCTGGCTATCCAACTTGATGGGACTGTACTAGTTCCATGCCAGTGGTGGGTTCCAGACAGTGGTAGGTTTCAAATTTTTTTAGAACCTCTTCTGTAGATGTGGCCTACTTTGTGGGAGTGGCTTACTGGCCATGTGACTGGGTGGAAGTGGCTTGGCAGTCATGTGACTGAGTGGGAGTGGCTTGGCAGTCATGTGACTGGGTAGGCGTGGCCAACTTATAAAATGTGGTGAAACTCACTTAACAACGCTCTTGCTTAGCAACCAAAATATTGGCTCAGAATCTCTGGCATTTGAAGCATGCAAGTCTTAAAGCTGTCAAGTTACAAGACCACTAACCCTTTAGAAAAAAAAACCCAGGTTGTTCAAACTTGGCAGCTTTAAGACTTTAAGATTTAGATAAGACTCTTAGAGGCGGGTGGGGCGATTGGTGAGCCAGCCAATCAGTGAGTGGCGGGCATGGCAAACATGGTGGAGATGGGAGGGCGGAGGGAGTTGGAACCGGTTCTAAACAGCACGGTAGATTTGTGGAACCTCTTCTATAGAAGAGGTTAGAACTGGTAGGAACCCACCCCTAGTTCTGGATTCCGGTGCAACCGGTACAGTGCAACGGGGCCCGGCATCCACCACATGAATGTGCGCAGCACGCACGCGCACACACGCAGCATGCATCCTTACCTTTTGCGACACCTCTGTGCTGCTCCAGCTGCTTGGCTGGAACGGTACCGAGTGCTCCGAGCAGGCACTAGTACTCCTGTACCGGGGCATACCACCTGCACCCCACCACTGTTCTATGCCCATAGATTTGTTGGATGTCAAGAGAGAAAGAAGGGCAAGGGAGGAGATTACTGTTGCCAAAACAACCAGTGGATTTCCCTTTATATCTTAGGATGGGTTAAGCAATAAGGTTAAGATGAATCCATGTCATTTGTAATGAAAATTGTGTTGCCTCTCTCTGTCTCTCTGTGTGTGTATGTGTGTGTGCCACTATTTGTAAATTTACTCCAAATCTATTTGCTAGCCATTTCTTGGGAAGTTAATTCTGCACTTCCAGGCAAGCCAATTAAATCGCTGCTGCAAATTCATATTGAGATTTTAATATAAGCTTTAATATAAGAGATGTAACAGGGCAACCCGATTGCCAGGGAAATGAGGACAGCTATTGTCTAAGACAAAGACTGAAGAGGAACCTTTTTTTATTTTATGGCTATGCTGGTGAGATCTATTCCTCTTGTGTCACTGTAATTGATACAACGGCTGGCTCTTTCCCCAGCAACCCTTTGATCCTCTTCTTGAATAATTTAAGAATTGACAATTTAAACTGCATTGAGGTTTCCTATTTGTTTCAAACACATAGCAATGAAAGAGTAATACTCCAGATGTAGAGAAACCATGCCAGCATAGGAACTTTTTCATAAGGTGTCTTGTAGTGCGAACAGTGGATATAGAAATAGGAAACTGGCAAAGTAGCTGGAAAAAAAAAAGATTCTGCTATCAAATTTATTTGTGGGAATATCGTGTTCGCACTGAGATGATAGAAAGCATGTTGGGAGGCTGGTTTAGCTTTTGATAAATACTAGCCAAGCTCACTGTAGCAGCCACTTTATGAACGGGTTTCTCTCTTATGGTGGCCATGGTATGTCTGTCTTCCACTCGATACATTCACCTGACAGCAATCATTACTTTTCCCCCTAAAGGGAAAGATGCACTCATAGCATAGAGAGGCTTTATTGAACACACTTTTGAATCTCAAGCAAGTGTATCTGGGAGCTAGCAAAAAACCCTGTCTGAAACCCAGAATGCAGTTGCAATCCATAGGGACACCACTCAGCTGGAAAGCCACTGCTTCTCTAAATAAGGTAGTCCTTGTCTTACAGAAGCCATTTGTTTGCAGAAATACAATATTCAGTGTTGAACTTTGCAGCCTGTCTAGACGTTCTTGATCCAAGAACTGGTCTGTTGGTATGAACTAGCACTGGGAGGATTTAGTTCAGCTATGGAAGCTCTCTAGGTGATACCGTAAAGCAGGCATCCCCAACTAGTGGGCTGTGAGGGGTTTGCAGCTGAGCCATGGAAACCGCCGGCGCGCACACACACACAAACACACACACGTATCCTCACTTGTGGAGTAGCGGGGGAGTGTGTATGCTCCATTTGTGTGGGTGGTAGGCATGCATACATGCTGCTCAGGCAAATGGAGTGGTGTGTGTACTTGCCGGGCGCTTAGGTGAACCATCCCTTCCCTCCCTGCCAGTCTGCAAAGCCCGAAACATGGAAATCTGCTGTAAAGGAAGTTTGTAAAGTTGTACATTTGGAAGCTTGTACACTCTAAGGAAATACAATGTGCATGCTTTGAGTTCCTGGATGAAACTACAGAATACAAGTAGTCCTTGACTTACAACAGTAATGGAGCCTGCCCACTACAGATGTAAGCTGTGACCACTGGTGGGTTCTGGATCCCGTTCCAACCGGTACAGTTGGAACAGGCCCGGCGGCATCCCCATGGAGGCGTGCAGCGCACATGCACATGCATGCAGTGCGTGCAGGTGTCTTAGCGCCTCCCGAGCCTCCGCAACGCTCCAGCTGCTCAGCGGAGTGTTGCTCAGGTGCTGTACACGCTGTGCGTGGAAGCGCAGAAGACTTAAAAGACTGGTAAGGAGCTCGGATGGGTAGATGGGCCCTCCAAAGCACAGTACTGGAACGGTATCCGGTGCTCCAGGCTGGCTCCGGTTATGCCATAGTGGGGCGCACCACCTGCACTGGCTGTGACAGTCATAAAGTGTGTGACCAAGTCAACTGTATTACCTTTTCTTGTGGCAGTCACTCAGCAAATCACTGTGGTCTTTAAGCAAAACTGTCAGAACTTCAGAACCGTGTGTTGTAAGTATCTTTTGATGAGTGATCAAAAACCACCCCTATACCAGTCTTGGGTTCCTACCAGTTTGGATCAAATCAGCCGAACCAGTAGTGGTTTGGTGGCCCGGGTCGCTGGAACCGTGTGTTGTAAGTATCTTTTGGGGGGAGGGTCCACCATAACTTTGAATGGTAGCTAAGTGAGTGATCATAAGTCAAAAACCACCCCTATACCAGTGGTGGGTTCTTACCGGTTTGGACCAGATCAGCCGAACCGGTAGTGGTTTGGTGGCCTTGGTTGCTGGAACCGGTAGTGACCCAGGCCTGCTACACCCCCAAACTGGTTCCCTGGGTGGCACCGTATGCGCTGCCATCTTGTTTTTTCAGTTCTGCGCATGCACAGAAAAAAATTCATTGCACTGCGCATGTGCAAGCAGTGTGTACATGAGCGAACCGGAAGTAGTGCCTGCCGGATCCCAGCCCTGCCCTATACAGCTAGGAATTAATTATCTACACATTTGGGCAGAAGACAGTTTCACACTGTGGGAGATACTGATTTGAAATTTAAGACTTGCTCAGATACAAACCTGCAAAATCACATGTGGCACCAATGTTGTAATTATTAACACTGAAGGACTTCCATTAAGACATCCATCTTTCCATCCAAAACAGACACTACTTTTAGAGGCTTCATGCATTTTTATTACTAAATTTTTATTACAGTTTAACAAGCCCTCCCTGAATAAACTTCTAACGTATCATAGACAAACAAACATTGAACTTGTCACCAAACTAACTGTAGATAATTCTGTGTGTTCTAATACACACAGAAATTCCATGAATTCTCCTGTGCAAAATCCATACTTACAAAATTGTTAATGTTTACAACAAACAGCTACAATTCTTACAATCCAATTTAATACAGTCATATCTTGGCACTCGGCTGCTTTAAAATTTGTAAAATTTGGTACTTGATGCATTTTGAAGTGAAAACCTTGTACCGGTATTTGTTTTTCTCCCAGTCCTCAATGCATAAGGTAGAACTTGCTAGTGTCAGCTGCCTCATGACTCACTACTTCTTCCCGTTGAAATAAAGGATCACGGAGTAGGTCATGTGGTTTGCTCAGTACTCGTTTTTAGTACTCGTTGCTCCTCTCGACTTAGAACAATTCAAATTCAGACGTTTGGCAACTGACTCGTATTTATGACAGTTGCAATGTCTCATGGTAAGGTGATGATCCTTTGCATCCTTCTGACAAGCAAAGTTAATGGGAAAGCCAGATTCACTTAACAATCATGGTACTAACTTAACAACTGCAGAGGTTCACTTAACAACGGGGGGCAAGAAAGGCCGTAGAATGGGGGAAAATTCACTTAACAAATGTCTCACTTAGCAACAGAAATGCTGGGCTCAATTGTGGTTGTAAGTCAAGGATTATCTGTACAGAGGATCCCAATTTATTATCAGATTAAAGTTCAGAGCAAAAACTTGCACGCAGCTCTAAACCTTAAGCCACCATCCTCAAAGTCAGAGGTATTATAAACATTAAAGGAATTTATAACTGAAATAGCTATTATTTTATTTTAGAAAAAGGCATGATTTGTAGACTGATCCTGTGGCTTTTACTGGAGAGCAAACAAATAAGGCATTAATTTAAATGCCTTACTATATAGAATCCAGAAGTCTGAAGAAAGATTTGCCATCTAAATCATCAGGTTGATTTGTTAATTTGCCAATCAAAGCAGCTTGACATATGGACAGTTTTTGTGCAAAAAAAATTGTTGGAAGATAATTGATTAAATGTTCCTATCCTCCCTAAGCCTACTCTCCATCAATCATCACCTTCTAAGATTTTTTAAAAAACATCTAATGTATAGTATGTATTTTTACTCTAAATCCCATTGATATTGCCAGGCAATAATAAAAAAAAAACACCAAAGTGTATGAATGTCTCACAAATTTGACACCAGATCAGTTACAAAATGTTCTATGCTGCTATGGGCAAAGACATAAACAAGTAGAATAGAATAAACAGAGTTGGAAGGGACCTTGGATGTCTTCTAGTCCAACTCCCTGCTTAGGCAGGAAACCCTACACCACTTCAGACAAAGGGTTACCTAACATCTTCTTAAAAACGGCCAGTGTTGAACAATTAATCAGTGGAACAACTTCTAGAACAACTGATTAATTGTTCTGTCAGGAAATTTCTCCTTAGTTCTAAGTTGCTTCTCTCCTTGATTAGTTTCCACCCATTGCTTCTTGTCCTACCCTCAGGTGCTTTGGAGAATAGCTTGACTTGCTCTTTGTGGCATCCTCTGAGATATCGGAACACCGCCATCATGTCTCCCCTAGTCCTTCTTTTCATTAAACTAGACATACCCAGTTCCTGCAACCGTTCTTCATATTTTTTTAGGCCTCCGGTCCCATAATCATCTCTGTTGCTCTTCTCTGCACTTTTTCTAGAATCTCAACATCTTTTTTACATCGTGGTGACCAAAACTGAATGCAGCATTCCAAGTAGCCTCGCACAGTTTCATACCTGTCCCAGTAAAGTTAATAAGCACTCACTAACAATTATGTCAAAATAAATGTTTTGCACCTCTAAGAAGATAAACTGTGTAGAAAAACAGGGCTGTCTCTAGGGGAAGGGAGTATCAGTAGGTCAAAAGGAATTCTGTGCAACTGGAAGTCCAATGTTTTTTATAGGTGTCACACATGCAACTCCCAACCAAAAAAAAGACAGGGGTTTCAGCAGAGACAATCTTGATTTTTTTTTTTTTAAAAAAAAATCCTTTCTGCCGATGTTTCAGTAGACCAAGTCGGAAAGTTCCTCATGTGTAACTGCTGGAATTTTTTTTACCACAACTGGAAATTAACACAGCCGCAAGACTCTTGGGTGTATTACCAGAAGCAAATAATGACATGTGAATATTCCATTGTGGAACTATGTGCTCAACACATGTGATAATCATGAACAATTAGTGAATAATCTGGGCAAGTCATCCAAATCCCTTTCTTGCTATATTAGGTTTAGGAAACCTAGAGTTAAGGGGAAAGACTAACCTTTAACCTTAGCCCATCATGTAGCTCTTATGAGGTCTAATGTACTTTTATAGAGTTTTAAAATGCTATTCAAATAGCTCCAAAATAAATTATTAGTTTAAAACTTATCATTTTTAAAAGGAAAATAATTTACATCTCATCTAAAAACCCATATGTACACATGCAAACCAACAAGCACACATTAAAAATGTCACTGAGTACCCAATATGTTTGTAACAACATGCATTTTACAACTATATTAGAAAGGGAATTAACTGCTGATCCAGCTACCTGCTGGTTTATTCTTGCTCTGAGTTGTATCACATGTAATGCTGGTTAACTGAATCATGGTTTGGATTAACCCAACTGCCTCATCTCACACAACAGATGGAACCAATTTTATCCTATTGTGCTGGTTGAAATTAGTTTCTGCAAAGACCTATAATTTCAAACATTCTGAATTCAAGATTTTTATGTATGTAAACTTTTACAAGGAACCTCTACCAGGATGTACAAGAATTCTAAAGGATTTGGGGACAGTAATTTAATTAATTGGTGAGGTTTTTTTTTTTTAAAAAAAAGAAAAATACTTTGTTAATATAAACAAAGAGTAAAATATAAAAAAAATTAAAACCCACAAATTTAAAATAAACTTCACATTGTAATGTCTTGATTTTCTAATTCAGAACACATAATGCAAAACAATTATGCATAATCAGCAATTATGCAAAATGTCTCAGATTAGAAATAATTTAAGTTTGAAATTCTCTGCTTTGTGTTTGAAATATTTGTTCAGACTTTGACATGGACCCTATAGGAAAGTATTTCAAATTTGGGCCAGATATTTTGAGCTTCAAATTGGACTTGAAAAATTTCTAACAAAGTTGGAACAGCTTGTGTGAATTCAAAACAACTGCTTTCAACTTGAAGGTAGGGAGGTATTTTGAGGCCATTTCTACTCAAACTGGAAATATTTTTCCCCAATTCTATCAGTAATATCCAGTGTAATATCCAATTATTACTGATATGATAAATACAGCACCAAAATAGAATAGAATTTGTTCATCTGGTTGTAATTCTTATTAGGTCCAGCTAGTAAGGATGACAAAATGGGGCATAATTTCTGTTCTAGTAAGCATCTGTGATACTCACATGGGCTGGTCTAAGACAGTTCTACTAGGAAAAGAACTGAATAAAATCTCTTTCTCTCCCTCATTGTGGAGTGTGGTTATAAAATCTTGAGCAGTGCCTCCTGTGTTCCCATAACAGAATAAATTATGCTACTTCTGATCAAATAAATTCAATTTTGCCATAAATAATTATCAAATGCTAGGAGTATTTTAAAATCTAGAAGATTTTGTAATTGAAGCCTTATTAAAATGATACAGGTCAGGAAAAACTCACTAAACAAATGGGGTTTTTGAATGTCACAAAGCTTTGACAGCCTGTGACATTGATTTCTATTATCCAATCAGAGATTTTGTCTGACAAGATTGGTATCTACATCATTCTTTTTTTTACAAAATTATTAAAACAATAGACTTTTAAATGCCAAGAGACCCTTAGTACTTGTATATAAATAAACTGAACTGTATATGGGAATATTTTGAACACAGTTGTCACTTAACATATACAAGTACTTCAGAAATGATTCTATCTCTATCTTGAATCTGTTCATCTAATGTTGAATAAACGAGACCTGAACACATTTAAAGCTGAAAAAACAAAATTACAATATTATGGTACCCTCAAAATTGCAACAAGCAACATGCATTTCCTGACAGTTAGAACAATTAATCAGTGGAACAGCTTGCCTCCAGAAGTTGTGAATGCCCCAACACTGGAAGTCTTTAAGAAGAGAGCCATAGCCATTTGTCTGGAACGGTATAGGGTTTCCTGCCTAGGCAGGGGGTTGGAGTAGAAGACCTCCAAGATCCCTTTCAACTCTGCTATTGTATTGTGTTGTATTGCATTGCCAAATCCAGAGGTTTCCATTCCCAGAGAATTGCTCTTATTGAATGAGCATGAATCTGATGTAACAATTGTTGGAGATATACATATCAGCAGGAAGAAATCTTTCAGGCAATTTTTCTGCAGATTTGGGGGGGGGGGCATGGTTTCACATGCTACTTGGATTCTGCACATGCGCAGATAAGGCTTTGCTTGCTTGCCCAGCCTTGTTCCTGGTGGGTCATAGCCTGGTGCTGGTCCACGAGATTGAGGAACTCTGCTCTATAACTACCTTGTCTGATGGAATATTAATATATAAAAAGTCCATGATAGCTAAAACAGTGCAACACTGAATAGAATCTATTGTTTGAATATTTTAATATTTAATATTTTAATAAACTAAGAATCCTTTAAAAGTCCTCTTTCCATAGTGGTCCTTCTTTTAGAAGAACCTGAAACTGGGGACTAAGATTCTAGGATACAGTATATGCACATCATATTTCTTTCTTTCTCAGTATCCTGGCTCAGTGTATATCCTTTTCTTTCTCCTCAGCACAGAAAAATACAGACTCCACCCAGAATAAATATGGACATGGAAGAACAAACTACTTCCCGACCCTTAAGTTATTCAACAAAGTTAGATATAACACTAACAGTATGTTTTTGGCATCTCTATACTCACCAAGAGGAAATGAAGAAACTTCAAGAAATTGTATGGATTTAAGCTGCTCATAGGGCCACAAAAACAGGCACCAACATATTAAACCCAGAGAAAAAAGCCTCTTTGTCTTAAATTGGACTCTCAGCTGAAGTGCTGAAATAATTTATGCAACCTTCCAGGCACCCCCCCCCCCCAATTTTACAACTTCAAAATAGCAAGCCTTCCTTTGTATCCCAATCAAACACTGACTTTAACATATGATAACAAATTCATAGGAGCACTATGAATTCTAAGAATTCTTGCGGAATGTGGAAGAATCTCGACCTGCTCATTTTCAGCAGGTTTGTTTACAACACATGGACAGCAATTAAAGCCTGGCCAGAAGTCAAAGCAACTTCAACTTCTGGGTTATCGAAGCAAATCCTCTCTTCCTCCATGTAGAGATCAATTTTCCCTGCTCAAAGTGTTGTCCTTATTAGAAGGTCATATTGCATACAGGTAGTCTTTGACGTCCAGTTATCTGTGTCATGGCAGTTTGAAGTTATTACAACCACAAAAAAAACCTTACTTACAACCCACCCTCAAAGTTACGACCATCATACAACCTCTGCAGTCATGTGATTGCAATCCTTGCTATTAGCAACTGCTGCGCATTGATGACAGTTGCATTACCTTGCGATCACATGTTAACAATCTACAATGTCCCAGCTGGCTTCCCACCAACCATGTCAATTGGGGGAGCCAGGTTTGCTCAACAACTTTGTAGTCTGCTTAATGTCACCGCTAAAATGGTTGTAAACTCTGAGCCAGTCATGGGATGTCTCGCTTAATAACGGCATCCCTTTCGGGACTAAAATGACAGTCCCAATTGTAGTTGTAAGTCAAGGGCTATCTATACCAGGATTGCACTGGAGTTCCTATTGAAAGCAAACAGTTACCATCCACTTCCATTTCTGAAACAGGGGACAGTTCTCTGTTCATACGCTTTGCTGAAGGCAATTCTTCATTTTAACGTGGACTCTACCAGTGCAAATTATTGAACATCAGTATAAATATTCATCAAATTTCATCACTTGCTCAAAACTAACCTAAAAGGAGAAGCAAGCCCTTTTAATTCTCTAAATGAAATGTTCTAAACTAGGGCTCCCTCCCCCCCTTTGAAATTCTAACGCTAGAAATTTCAAGAAACTTCTGAACGGTCCATGTTGTTGTGTTCTGTGACAATGCCTCTCCCTGGTGATCTGTAGCCACGTTCTGTGAAATCTGCATTCAAAGCCTGAGAAGAAACCTCAGGCATCACCCTTTTTTTTGCAGTTGGTCCAGTTTCTTTTTTAAAAGACTGTAGTTCTCCCTGGTCCCAGCTGCTGTGGGGTCAAGCTTCAGAGAGACGTCATAGTGTTTCTTGGCTAAGTCGAAATTTCCCCAGCGATGGTACAGCACAGCTGAAACAGCAAAGAAGATTTTTTTTTGTTAGCAGCGTTGCTGACGAGCCGACAATCTTGCCAATTACTTAGAAAACATTGAAACATTTGGTTGGCGGTCGGCACAGTGGCAGGCTGCTCTGTAGCCAGCTGGAGCAGACAAGTTTGGAGCCACTCAGGCCAAGGAATGACAAGAGTAGATTGTGCTAGAGCCATCAATGGCTGTTTTTGTCAGGAGAGCTCATTGTGCTTTGCAAGCACAGGACGAACCAATTTGCCACCACTGATATGCACCACCTCTGGGATGCAGCCGGCAGCCTGCCTGGTTGGCCTGGCATACAATGTGATCAGCTTGACACTATTGGAAACCCACTCTAAGAACCCCAGTATCTTGTTGGCAATTTGTTTAGCAAGCAGGCGGACGAGAAATCTAGCTAGCAGAAGAATGCCTGCAAGACACTGAATGCGAAAAAAAAATCAACCAGTGTCTGATTTTTTTTTTAAAAAAAAAGTTTGCACCAGGGGAGCGATAAAATGTCTTACCCAAATTGCCATGGTAACTGGCAGCCGTTGGATTGGCTTTAATTGCCTTGTGGAACAAAGCTTCGGATTCCTGAATAATTCAGAAAAAGAGATCAACAGGACAAGCTATTTTTGTAGTGCCTACAATGTCAAGTGCAACCAAACACCCCCAATTACCTCATGCTCTATGGTCTATTAATGTGATTATGTCACCCTATTTTATTTTTCCACATGCATTCACACTTCCACTTCTCTCTAATGGAGATACGGACAATATACCGTAATTCACAGGCCGATCCAGCTGTTGGTTGGTAGTTGCTGTCAATTAGACAGTAATTACTTTAGTGTTGGTAAGAACACAAAAACACTTGTGGGCTGCACTAGAAACCAAAGGCTTCTACATTCCAACAAATTTAGTCTTAAGAAAATTGATGGTATGAATCTAAGGTTATCAGATCTAAGCTGCAAAAGTCCAGACCATCTCTCGGTGCAGAAAACAGATATCAAATCCTGCCTTTCATGTGGATTTTTGCATTTAGTTACTTCTAATGACATTATAGTATTTGAGGTACATTCACTTGTAAACTGGAGCAAAATATTTTTATAAGAAAATCTCCCCCTTCCCCCAGAGTCAACAACTCTAACCTAAAAGGATTTCTAGCTTGACAAAATAATTTTCACTATTTCTTTAACAATTTTTGTTTCATATCTGTTCATAATTCTTCCCAATTTTCCATTTTCACTTGAGGCTGACAATAACTAGCTTAGCCTGAACAATTGAAAACAGTGGGCATTGTCATGATTCATTTTTCAAAATGATTTCTGTAAAGCGTACAGATCCTTTATGGATGACATCCTTAAGGCTTTAAAGACTATATTTAAGTCAATTTCCTTTTGTTAAAAGAAAGGAATTATTTAATAGGTAAGATCAAAAGAACGGTAACCACATGCAACCTACATTGTTTTAAATGTTTTTATCATAAAGTAGGAAGAAAAAACTATCTTGTATTTCAAACAATTTTTGAACTTGATGCTACTTTTATTACAAAAGACTATCTAAAAATTAGCATCAAGTTCACAAATTTGTTGAAGAACAAAATAGTTTCCGCCCACCCTCATATTTGTGGTTTGAGCTTCTTTCATATAATAATTAATTGTAATAACTGAGACATATTTGTATCTGGATTTTGGATTTCTCTAGAAGAGACTCACGCTTGTATATTTCTATCACCTAATTAAAAAAAAATAGCGCTTCAGTTTAGTCAGATTGAAAAAAATGAAATTGACCTGGTAACAGCTGTTAGGAACCAGGCAAGGACATTTGGATAGGACTTACATTTTCTCTTAAGATTTCTTTCTCCTGTGATTTCGGAAAAAAACCAACTCTGGGTACAAATACGTATTTTGCTGTGTTGGCTTCCAACTTAAATCCACTGGCAATCTTTTCACTGAGTCACATTTCTGAGGACATATTTAGTCCTCGAATCATTGAGAAATAATATTTGTAGGAGTTATATATCTACAAATTGTGGTTAGAAAAACACTTTACCTTATATTTCTGTGATTTCCCCAGTACATTTGCCAGCGAAAACATAAGAGAATGATCATTCGGTATTAACTCCAAAGCTTCCCTTCCAACTGTTTCTGCTTGTGCCAAGTTCCCTAGGAAGAAATTAAAGGAGAGAATGAGATGGAATGAGGGTGAATAGCTATTTTTAATCAAAAGAAGATGCTTAGCTATTTTCCTTAAAGAAAGCAATGAAGAACAAATCAAATGATTAAAAAAATGAATTGCAAGTGAAGAGCATTAAAATTTGCATGGTATTTTTTTCTAGATGTAAAATATAAAATAAATGTTTAGCTACTATGCATTTATATGCGTTTAAAACAACTTCATGATTAGAATGTGAATATAACCAGATTAATAACTATTCATATCAAACACAGAAATGAACTGAAGAACACCAACATGAAATAAAAGATTTTGTCAGCATCCTGAGGGTCTGTTGGAAAAAAAGAATAGAATGACCCACCAGCAGAATGAAAGATTTTCTAGCTGGTTAGTAAATTGACAGCTACTAGAATGATTTTTTCCCTCCTTTTTTAATTGAATTTTGTTTGAAGCTAAACAAATTAGGACTCTTAATCAATTAATTTGATACTGAAAGATCCAATCCATCATGAAATAAAACTGACATAATACATTGTGAGTCTTTTCAAAAGATGCTTGCCTGAAACCTCTGCATCCGTTATGATTCCAAACACTAGAATATAATAATACATTTATTTCTTGTTTAATTTTGAAATTTGCCTCCAAGTACTGAATCATTACTTGCCAATGTGTTTTGGAACACAAGACATTGATGGGAAACTGATCTCTAAGGACACACTTCTGGCACAGTGGCAAGTTTACGTACAGATTGTGAGATATGTTGTTTTACAGCAGTTGTAAAATCTTGGGTTGGTGACATTCTAGTTGCTATTTTAGAATTAAAGCCCCAACATCATGTAACCTAAAACAATGAGCTGGAGATCTAAACAAGATGCAGAAAAAAAATACTCTGGAAACAAAAAAAAGCAGATTGTACCTGTATTGTCGAGCAATATAATCATGTTGTTCCAAGCCAAACTATGTTGTGGTTTCAACACCGTAGCGTTTCTCCAGGCATTCAATGCATCTATGTGGCGATTTAGATCAGCATACTGAAAGTAACACAATTGGCTGTGAGATAACAAGCCAAGGAAAGGGACCCTTGCTCAGGTCCCACTGTATGAGAGTCTCTGCACACCAAATAAATCTGCACTGTGAGTAGCTATAATTCCAGAAAAGTGTTTTTATAAATGCCAAATGGGGGGGGGGGGATTACACTAAGAATTGCACGTAATTGTGTATCGGGTGGAGGAGTTTGCATATTTTCTGAGCATTTGCCCCATTCTCTACAGAAAGCTCCCCAGTCTGTAAGTCTTTGGGCTGTGTTCTGCTTTGGGCTTGACCATTAAGAGGGGCTTCAGAGTACACAGGATCTCACAGAGCCCCCATCTGCAATTCTTTAAAGAAGCCGCCTCTCTTTCCAGGGTAGTGCCCATATTGTGGGTCAGTGCTTCTGCCCTCTCTAAAAGCACGGTGATTGGGAGAATGTCCCAAAGGACCTCCTTCGCGCTTAAACCAGAAAGGCTGCATATTCTGATTTAAACATTCAAACGGCCCAACATTCTGTGCTTGTCTTGTTTTAGAAGGAAGATTAATGTTTATTGATTGCAGAAATTGATTGCTTTTCCAATTGATACAATCTAGGTGTCTTACATGTTGGAATGCAAAGCAAGCAAAACAAACAAGCAAACAAAACCACAAACAAAAATCACCAGAATAATAATAATAAGTGCTGGGCTGGGCAAAATTTGCCTATTATTTACATTTATCCAGTTACTGTCTGAAATATTCAGGTTGGTTTAGGAATAGGACACGGATGATCTATCCATAGTTTATAATCCACAACCACAAGTATGCTTTTTGTAACCCAAGAAGCTCCCAGAACCCATATTTTCAGGTTTGTGGAAGAAGTTGAGTTTTGTGCAGCAACAAGAGATCTTGTGGTGGCATAACATCTCAAACTGTGACATTCGCAATCCCTAGTTGGTGCTAATCTTTGGCATGATGGTACAGTGTTAAGAAATAAAATTACTTCTCATCCCAATTTGGTGAGTGATAATAGGGGAGAGTTGAACCCCCCCCCCAAAAAAAAGACTGCCAAAAAGAGCAGTTGGGAGAAATACTAATTTTATTAAAGAGCATTTATCCCTGCTATTGTTAAATTAATACTCTCCTCTAGCCCTTTTCTCCCTAGACTTTTAGATTCTTCAATTACAGGTAGTCCTCGACTTATGACTACAATTGAGTCCAAAATGTCTGATGTTAAGTGAGGCATTTGTTAAGTGGGTTTGGGTCCATTTTACAACTTTCTTGCCATAATTGTTAAGTGAATCATTGCAAATTGTAAGTTAATAACATAGTTGTTAAATGAATCTACCTTCCCTATTATTTTGCTTGTTGAAAAGTTGCAGAAGGTGACCACATGACCGTGGGACATAGTAACGGTCATAAGTATGAACCAGCTGCCAAGCATCTGAATTTTGACCATATGATCATAGGGATGCTACAAAGGTGAATCCCTGTATCTGGTTAAGTTAACCACCTGGTTGTTAAGTGAATCTCGCTTCCCCAATGACTGTGCTTGTCAGAAGGTCACAAAAGAGGATCACTTGTCTCCTGCAACCATCATAAAATGAACCACTTGCAAAGCATCTGAATTTTGATCATGTGACCAAGGGGATGCTGCAAAGGTTGTAACTGAAAAGTGGTCATAAGCCTACATTTTTCAATGTCATTGTAACATTGAATGGTCACTAAATGAACTGTTGTAAGTCGAGGACTACCTGTACTTCAGTAACGGTGGTGGGTTTCAAATTTTTTTAGAACCTCTTCTGTAGGTGTGGCCTGCTTTGTGGGAGTGGCTTGCCAGCCATGTGACTTGGTGGGAGTGGCTTGCCAGCCATGTGTCTGGGTGGGCGTGGCCAACTTGTAAAATGTGGTGAAACTTACTTAACAACGCTCTTGCTTAGCAACCAAAATGTTGGCTCAGAAACTCTGCCATTTGAAGCACGCAAGTCTTAAAGCTGTCAAGTTACAAGACCCTTGCACCCCTAACTCTTTAGAAAAAACTTCCAGGGGTGTTCAAACTTGACAGCTTTAAGACTTGTGGACTTCAACTCCCAGAATTCCTCCTCTTGCTCTTCCTCTTGATGATGTGCGGATGGGTGGGGGAGGGAGCTGGAACCGGTTCTAAACGGCACTGTAGATTTGTGGAACCTCTTCTATAGAAGAGGTTAGAACTGGCAGGAACCCAACCCTGTTCAGTAATTATATAGGTCAGAGGCCCCCAACCTTTTAGGCACCAGTGATTGGTTCCGTGGAGAGAAGTTTTTCCATGGACTTGAAGGGACGTGGTTTTGTGTGCTGCCTGCATCCTGCAGAAGGGCTTCGCTTGTTTGCGCGGCCCGGTTTCTGGCATGCCGCGGATCAGTACCAGTCCATGGACCAGGGGTTGGGGACCCCTGATACAGGACACAGTGTGCTGCTAGTTTTTACCACTTTAATATATAGTTTTACATATTGTATATTCTTGTACGTATATATAGTACAAGAAACATTTAGTTCCTAAACAAGAGTCTTTACTTGAGCATTTCTGGGACACTAGAAGATTCAATGTGAGGTTTGGTTTATATTTGCCCTGATGCAATCCTATATTATAATTCACTCTATTAAAATTTAGACTGCAACTTCAGTGTGTGAAAGAGCCTAAAGAGTCTTTCTAAGCAAGTCCAAAGACCAAGAAGTTACTCTCTAATAAGCAACTGATCAACATTCAAAACTCACTGCATCTTATGTATCTAGGACAGTATTTCTCAACCATGGCGACTTTAAGATGTATGGACTTCAACTCCAAGGTGTTACTTTCTGGGGAATTCTGGGGAGTTGATGACCAGACAACTTAAACTTGCTAAGGTTGAGAAAGGCTGATCTAGGATCATTAGCAGAAAGATAAATAAGTACACTTACTAAGCGTCCTAGATTATAGTAACAATCTGGGTATTTTTTCCTGTGTCTAATTGCAGTCCAGTAGCTTTTCTCTGCTTCTTCATACCTTCTTAAGCTATTCTGCACTATCCCTAAATTCATCCATGCTGCTGCAAAATCAGGCCTAGGCAAAGAGAGTTGTGAACATTTTAGCATATCAAGTACAAGTACAGCTTTGATGCCCCTTACTTATTTATAAAATTAAAAATGCAATCTAAATTTAAAACTGTAAAGCAATTTAAGTATTTTTTTAAAACAAAACAATAATGTAATAACATACTACATTAAGGACAAGGGAGTGGGGGGGGGGAAAGAATAATAATTTAAATACAAGAAATAGACAAAATGCACTTAAAGCCAGGCTGAATATAATTACCCTACAACTGTGATGGCGAACCTATGGCACGTGTGCCAGAGATGGCACACAGAGCCTTCTCTATGGGCACATGTGCCATCGCCAGCTGCTCTTCTGGTTTGTGGTGCGCGGCCAGCTGGTCTTCGTGCTTGCTGGAGTGCTGGAAACCCAAAGACCACCCCCTAGCTGATGCGCCGGCATGCGCGAAGACCAGCTGGCCAGAGTGGGAATGCACACCAGCCAACTGGGCTTCGGGTTTCCAGTGCTCCAGTGTGCGCATGTGCATGGGTGTTCCGTTTTGGGCACTCGGTGCTGAAAAGGTTTGCCATCACTGTCCTATAGCTAAAGAGAAGGGAAACATATTCTATAATCCATAAATAATTACAGAGAATCTTTGTTCTCATTGCTTCTCGGCCTTTTGGCTAAGATCAAGGTCAGAGAATCCTTGTTCTGTGTTTGAATTAAGCTAAGTTCTCTTGGCGGGACTTAAAGAAGGGCATCTGAACACAGAGGGGATGGTCCTTCAGTCTAAATCCTCCTTATGCCAAAGAAGCAAACCAGTAGCTAATGGCACTGATCCCCAAAGTATATGACAAGAATTAATATAGCCCCATTTTGTAGAAACGGTACTATTTCCACACCCTTCAAGGCCAAATTTCTGGGAAATTCTGGAATCTTCTCTTATCTCAACCAGACTTTTGGAGTCTAGACCATGTATATATACATCATAGACCATTTATGAAAAACATCCTGAAAAAGACAGCATTGTGTAATCTGGAGAAGGAATGTTCTAGAGTTTCCTCTAATGAAACACTTTACACATAACTGCATCACAGAGTATATTCCAGAAGATTAACTAAGACAACATCCAGATAATACCACAATATGTTGGTGCCCTACAGCTTGGCATTTAAAACATACTGTATTTGAACAGCTAGTGAGAGAAGTTCTTCAGCTTCATGAAGTTCATTTTTTTCTTTCAAGATATTTCCCAAGTTGTTCATAGCGTGTACGTATTTAGGATTCAATCTGGGATTGAAAAGACAAAAACCAATTCAAGAATGATTCAGTCAAAGGAGCCAGCTCTCCTAATTTTATCTGTCTACGCAGCCACAATTCTTCTCTTCCACTGTCATTTTTATATCAATTGGAGACAGATGTAGGCATGTAATAACACCTCAAATATGTATTAAACTGCCCACACAACCCCACTCAGGACTGGACTACTGAACACCTCCACCCCAAATCAAAATGAAACAAGTTAGATAGGCAGGAAAAGTCTCCAAAATGAGCATCAAATGCAATTGTTTCTGTGTACATGCATTTTTGTAGCCTGGCTTTCATCATCAATGCTTTATTGCTCACTACCTGTTGTACAGGTAGCCCTCGACTTACGACCGTTCGTTTAGCAGCCTTTAAGGTTGCAAACTACTCATTGTACTTATAACCTTGTCAGCATCCCCATGGTCACATGATCAAAATTTAAAACCTTGACAATTGCATCAGTTATGATGGTTGCAGAGCTGTATGACTGCCATTTGCAACTTTCCCTATTGGCTTCTGACAAAGTCAATGGGGGGGATGACTGATTCGTTTAACAACTGCAATGAGTCACCTAACATCTGAGGTAAAAAAAGGTTGTAAAATCAGGCCTGACTGATTTAACAAGCACCTTGCTTAGTGAGAGAAACCCTAGCTCCAATTGTAGTCATAAATTGAGGACAATCTGTATTAAGGACAATACCAGAAAGTGTAGCTTCACCATTAATTAAAGTCTGGAACTGAACTTCCTCATTATTTGATTTTTTATTTTAAAGGCAACTCATTTATTTCATATGTCCATAATTCAATTTTGTAATGGCAAATCAAAAGAGAATAACCAACATTTTCTATGCTGTTTACAATAATGCTGAATCTGTATGTCATTTACAGCACACAATTGCCCTGCAATCTGCTATCCATATGGTAGTAAACATTCTAGTAATAAGAGGTGGTGTCAACGTTCAAATGTGTCTTCAAATTTTACAGATATGTACTTTTATCCAGTTAATACAATTAATATTTTATAAAAATATTTTTCCTGGACCACATCACCAATATTTTTAAATCACTGGGTTAGTTTAAATATTCTGATAAGCCACTTTTATTTTTATTTTTTTATCAAACTAGTTTTACCTTAATGCACTATAAAATCCCAGCCACTGTTACAAGATACATTGTTTAGCTTTGTCTGTACTAAACTACAATGGTTCATTTAACAATGCATTGTTAAAACAAACACAGCTTAGAATGTATTTACTTAATACATCCGCAATATTCTATTATCACAGGTGATGATCTTTCTGATGGTCAAGTTCTTACCCTGTATCTGCTTTCTGATTTTTTTAAACAAACCAACAATTAAAAAAACACACAGACTCCAAATCATCCATACCTTACAGCCTCTCTGTAGTAGCTGATTGCAGCACTTTGATTGCCATTATCAGCCAAATTTTTGCCAACATTATAATGGACCTGAAAGCAAAAGTCAGAATCGTATCATTCTAGACAGTAATTTTCTTTCAACGAATAGGACTTTTGGTTTATAGAAATTTGATCGGGACAATTATAACAATTTAAATAGATTGCATTTTTTATTCATGTATTTTAACATGATACTTGGTATAACTATCGATGATTGTGTAAGAGACAGATGTTATTGTTTTTGATAAAACAAGAGTCGAAGGGGAAAAAAAAGAGAGAATATTGAAAGAGCTCTCTCTTAGCTTTAAATGTAAAGGCTCTGGTCACCATTCATATGTCAGGAACACTTAATGGGACTTAGAACTTATCCTCATCACCACCACTTTCAATGGTCATAAATCCTTATCAAAACATTCATGAACCCCAGGTGGACAACTCCTGGAGAAATGCCACAACTGTATGCATCCTAGTTTCCAAGCTAGTTAAGGTTCTGCAGAATTCTAGCTTATTTGAAAGCTGAAAGATATTTTTCTATCAGATATCCATGCTGCAATTTGTTGGAAAATGAAAAAAATATTCTCAATGGTTAATTGGTTTGATTACGGAACCTGTTCTTTGATAATGGAAATGCTATTCAAAAAGTGACTAAGACTGCATTTTAATTACATATCTAAGTCGTAATTCCCAAATGAAAATCAAATTGATGCTGATATTGGCAATTGTCTGTGATGTTTATGTCAGATTTAAATTTACTATATTTTCAGTTGGTTCTATAATTGCCTTTCTCATGCAGTCAATCTCAAAAATAAATATTTCAAAAATAAATATTTCAAAGATTCAAAGATTTCAAAATTAAATCTAAGAATTACAACCTTTGTAATTAAGAAAACAAAATTAGGAGTTACATATACAAGTTCTATGACTATAATAGATTGCTTTCTGCAACAAAAATGTTAAAAGGTTAAGTTCAGCTGTGTGTTAGAATATAATTATACAGTCAATATATTTTCACATTTTGTCTTGGTGGGAACTGTACTCCAAATTAAATTGAAAATGGGTCCCCTGTTTCAGGAAATATTAAAAAACAAATGCCGTTTACCAGTGGTGGATTTCAAAAAAAATTCGAACCTACTCTGTGGGTGTGGCCTCCTTTGTGGGAGTGGCTTGTCGGCCATGTGACATGGTGGGAGTGGCTTGCTGGCCATGTGTTTTTTTTCTCTCTCTCTCTTTCCTTCCTTTTGTCTCTCTGTCCCTTCTTCCTTTTTTTCTTTCATCTCTCTCTCACTTTTTTATTTCTTTCTTTCTTCTTTTCTTTCTCTTTCTCTCTCTATGTGAGTCTGTGTGTGTGTGTGTGTGTGTGTGTGTGTGTGTGTGTGTGTGTGTGTGTGTGTCAGTGGTGGGTTTCAAAATTTTTTGGAACCTCTTCTGTAGGTGTGGCCTGCTTTCCGGGTCCACTGGTGGAACCTCTTCTAACCAGTTCGGTAGATTTGACGAACCGGTTCTTGCGAACTGGTAGGAACCCACCTCTGCCGTTTACTATAAATATTTATTATAATTACTAATATAAGCCTGTATCCCTACAGAACATTAAGGGGAACATTTATTGTTGGATGTAACAATCTAAGCAGAATACTAGCTCTTTATAGAATTAAAAGACTTATTTCTATTTTGATTTGATTTACAATATCACATTTTCTTCATATTGAAGCTTATATTCCAGATTTTCTCTCATTAACCTGCCTTTTGACATATACTAGAGCAGTGGTTCTCAACTTGTGGGTCGGGACCCCTTTGGGAGTCGAACGACCCTTTCACAGGGGTCGCCTAAGACCATCGGAAAACACATATTTTTGAAAAAATACAGAAAACATAAAATAATTTTATGGTTGGGGGTCACCACAACAAGAGGAACTGTATTAAAGGGTCGCGGCATTAGGAAGGTTGAGACCCACTGTTCTAGAGGAAGACGTAAGAAAGAATAGCAATAGTTCCGCTGCTCACATTTTAGACATAAGCCACTGTAATGAGAGTAGGATGAAGATCATGTAACATCTGTGCCCAGTGAATACAATATATTATTAATAGCTTTATTAACAGCATCCAGTTGCTTTTAATAATGCAGAAAACCTCCGTACAAATAACACAAAAACTGAGTTATTTGCAACCATCTTGTGCTCGTAAGTAAACAAAATCTTCAACACCCATTCCCTCTTGAGGATACTAGCTTAATAATTATTAAGCTTAGAAGCAAAGTAGTATAATTTATTCATGGACCCTTCAAACATCCAGATCGAAAAGTGTATAAAAGCGTTTGAAGTTGTTGGTCTACACAATAAGGGATATGTACGCCCCAAAGCCATTTGTTCACTGGATTTATTATGCTTAAAAAATGCTATCCAGCTTGTGACTGTGTGTCCCACACCACTGTATCACAAAAGATCATATAATCCTCATCATTTTTTAACCACATTCAAACATCAACAATATTCAAATTAAATCTAGTGATGGAGAAGCAAAAATAATTTGAGGCCTGAAGGCAAAGCTTTAATTCAGGCAAGATGCCCATGGCATTTCAGAAATCAAGACTGTGTTAATTAGTGTGCCTGTATCCAACCAATAAAATTGGATGTGACACCCTCTCTAAAGCACACAATGAAGATGTTCTTGTTTTTCTATTCCAGAAATATGACACTACCCTGTTTCCCTGAAAATAAGACCTCCCTGGATAAGCCCAATTGGGCTTTTGAGTGCATGCGCTAAAATAAGCCCTCCCCTGAAAATAAGCCCTCCCCAAAATATTGCAACACTGCAGCAGCCGTGAGGTGACCAAGCTCGCTGCCTTCTGCACTTCAAAAATAATAAGACCTCCCCGAAAATAAGGCCAAGTGCTTATTTTGTGGGTTAAAAGAAAATAAGGCCCTGCCTTATTTTCAGGGAAACACAGTATTCTTATTGGCTATCACTAACACAGCAACTGTACCACTAAATAGGACTTGAAACATTGCTCACTTATTATAAAAAATGGTTTTAATGTGACCTTTTATAGGATTTTACTCCCTAGAGTCCTGTTTGTTAATTAGGAAATGAAATAATAAAAAATGTATACAGAAAACAATTGAGCTAAAACAAATCAATAGGAATAAATGCCTTCATTAAAATGTTCAGGTGCTACTTTAGTTACTGCTGATATGATAGAGAATAATCCTAAAGTGATTGGGCAAGAAAATACCAGAAATGATAATTATTTACCATAATGGAACAATAGGAATTATTATTTTTAGAAAACGCAAATGCTTACCTTGGCATTCAGTGGACAGACAGACAAAGCACTTCTAAAGAGCTGCTCCTCTGATCTCCATTGGTTACTACGGATGATGCAACGCCACACATTTATCAGTAAGAGGCCCAGCAGAGCAGCAACCAACAATTTCTTGAGAAAGAAGACACTTATTAGAAATCTCAGCCTTTAAATCTCTTTTCCATTTTTTTGCCCACCATTAGGATAATGTTGCTTGTACCTTATTCTTAGCTTGTTTACACAACAGACAAAATCCATATGTAATCAATATGCAGTAACCAATACTGGGGAGATAGGTGACCCTCTCAGCAACAACAAACCCAACTCTAAAAAATAGGTTACTTGCAGGAAGAAAAGGAATGATGAGAAATCCCAATCCCAGGGTAAGGATTCTGAAATGCAGAGGGGAAAAAAATATTTTACAACATGGAATAAAACTCTTACTACAATATATATATGATGCAAGAAATTCAATTTAGATTTGGAATGAGATCTTTAAGCATCCAGCCATACGTCGCCAGGGAGCTCTGCTATCCCCTGTCCTTCTGTGGGGTTCAGTAACATCAAAAATCCATGACTGTCTGACTCCTTTCCATTCTTTCCCTATGGGTCCACGGGGACGACGTAGGGAGCAAGTGATGACAAAACATACACAGCTAATGTACTACTGCAGGGGTGTCAAACTCAAGGCCCGTGGACCAGATCCGTCCCGTGGAGTGGTTAAATCTGGCGTGCGAAGCCGGCATGGAAATAGCAAAGGACTGGCCTGCTGTACCTCTGGCAGACAAAACAGGGCATCAAATTTTTGCTTGCAAAACTTGCAGAACTTTGCTGGCCAAAAACAGGCCATGCGGGGGTTGCACGTGGCCCTCCCATATCCCATTTTCACAAGCAGGGAGCTGCAGGAGGTGTCTGTCTCATTTCTCCCCACCCCGGCCTGCAGAGGAGAACTACAATGCTGATCTGGCCCTTGAAGAAATCCAATTTGACACCCCTGTACTACAGTCAAACATAAGGACATCAGTTCCTAACAACAAGCTTTGTGTCATGCCACTAAACCAGTGGTGGGTTGCAGGCGGTACGCCCTGGTACGAGCATACCGGAGCCTGTCTGGAGCACTGGATACCGTTCCGGTGCAGTGCTCCGGAGGGCCCACGCTCCTCACCGGTCTTTTAAGTCTTTGTCGCTTCTGCGCACGGTGCATACAGTGCCTGCACAATGCTCCGCTGAGCAGATGGAGTGTCGCAGAGGTCGCAGAGGCAGTAAGATCTGTGCGCGTTCTGGGCATGTGTGCGTGTGCGCTGCGCGTGTCCATGTAGACAACACCGGGCCCATTCCAACTGTACCGGTTGGAACGGGATCCAGAACCCACCACTGCACTAAATGCATATTGCCATTTGTCTAAGTTTCCATTCCCCAGAAAGAATCAACATGGGGGGGGGGGGAATCATATAGGCTTCTCAGCACAGTCCTTAACTTCCATTATTAAAGGATTGCATCCATTTAGAAACAAATGATTCAATCTAATAATTCTGTCGAAACTATCCTCTTTATTCTGAAGAAATTATTATCTCTGTAGAAGAGCTGTAAAAGCTGACTGCTATTTAATTATGAGTTTCACAGGTTTATTACAAGGTCTTTTTCATTATTCTTTGTTTTCATGGACTGTGGCTCTCTGTTTTGGTTCCCCCCCCCCATATCAATGCATAGACACAACAGATCAATGGCCTAAATCTAGCTATTTCCTTTTAACGTTTCAGGGATATTAAAGACCAGTCCTAGATATTATCCAGGAACACACTGCATATCCAGAACAAAACACATTTTGATGGCTGAGAAAAATATCAGTATCAAGGAAAATGTAAACATCCAAGGGTAATATAGAAAAAAAAAATCTAAGGTGTGTAGAGTAAAAATCTGCAGAACAGAAAGTATGCATGTATGTGGAGGGATAGATGGGTGTTAAGCAGAGGTGGGTTGCTACCGGTTCGCACCGATTCAGACGAATCGGTAGTGGATATTGGGACTGGGTCGCCAAACTGGTAGGGCTGGCTGGCTGGCCATGCCCCCAAACTGGTTCCCCGTTCGGTTTTTTACTCATTTTATAATGTTCTGCACATGCACAGAACAATTAACAGGCAACTGCGCATGCACAAGCAATGTGCAGTGCGCACACGCTCAAGTGAAGTGAACCGGCAGTAACGCCAGCAGCAACCCACCCCTGGTGTTAAGATAAATAAACTAGATATTTATTCTCTGGTCTCCTGGTCTTTTCAATTGCCTATTGAAAAACATTCTGTAGAAATGGGTCTCTCCTAAAAAATGTTGGATGGAGTAGTGGAGGTTTTGGCACAGAGACAGGGTGACTGGCTTCAAATGGGACTCACAGTGTACCATAAATAATCTCACAAAAATTCATAGAAAGAAAGTTTTCAATTTCTTCCCAGCAAATTCTCCCACTTCCCTTTCATTCAATTGCATTATCAGGACAATCCTTCCTTGCAAGTTATGGGACTATACAATAATGCACGTAATGTGCAGTGAACAGTTCAAGAACTGTGATGCAAGTAAAATTATTATTTTAAAACTAATTCTTGTTTTTAAAAAATTGCAATCTCAATCAAAGCAGGTGTGCACAGAATAGGTCTAATTTGAACCCAGTCCCTTTTGTCAATTAAAACAATTGCAGATGAGAGAATTATTGCTGATTATCTAATCAGCACAGAAGTGTACCTTAAGAATTCAATTCTGTCAAGCACCTTTCATTTGTTTAAAAATGACAAGATGTTTTCCCATTATTTTCCCTGGATCTGTTTACCAACAAAAGAGTAATCATCCTGGGGCAAAATTCCATTTAAAACTAACACAACCAATGTAAATAATTCTTTTTTCAGCTTCTTATTTTTTTCTTTTGCCAGAGAAACAGTGCTGAAAAACATCACAGATCTATTATACGTTATTCTGAGCACAAATTATTATTTTTACCTCCTACAGAGTTAAGGAGCTCAAAATGTCCTTCAGGAGGAAGATAAAGCAGTCACTTTCCCCTTCAGGTTTTCCTCCCCATGGCCAGTAGTAATGAAGATGGGCCCCAAATTAGGAAAGTACTGCTATAAATATTTATTGGCACTGTATTTGCTAAGTGATATTGATTCCACTAATTCCACGAAGAAAAGTGGTGCTAAATGTCGTGCAATAATGTCTTACCAACACGTTGACCCAAATTTACCTTCTTTTCTGGCCATCTTTTGAACCCAAAGCTTGGCACGCCAGCAGAATCAGGCACAGCCAAAGAAGCACCAGAGCAATTATTCTCCAGTCACTGACTGATTTAATAAGGGGCACGCAGCCCATTGACCAATCAAAACACAGCCACCAGGGACATAGCAACAGCCAAGCATTCAGAGAGTAGTAGTAATTATAATTCACAGCCTGTCAATGAAAGGGAAAAATATATGTACATATATAACAGCTCGTGGGAATATCAAAAACAGGGAAGGGAATCAACATTTCACGAATGAATCTGAATTTCAAGGAAAACTTTCCAGCTAATTAAACCGAATCAAACCAAAGAAACTTCACAGAGACTCAACCTGGTGGTGAAATGTAATTCAGCCAGTTCACACCTATTCTTTAACTTTCTAAGTAGTCCAGAGAACTGGCTGTTGGAAGAAATCTCATTTTGTTTTTGTCCCACTTTACAGGGTTAATTCTGTAAAGAAGGTGGGAAGGAAACATTCTGGTGTTGTTTCTAGGCTAATCTTCATTGCCCTGCTTACAGAAACTCTCTCTCCGGTTAACCCTTAGTATATTGTAACAGCTAATGTGAAGTGCCCATAGACGTGACTGATGTTGAGTTGGCCACGGCCACCTAGTCACATGACCACTGAGCCACGCCTACCCAGCCGGTCATTAGGGCAGAGAACCGGTTGTTAAATTATTTGAATCCCACCACTGAATGTAAGTAACATAATGTTATCTCGGTGTGAACAGAATGACCTTGCAGGTCAAGATGATTTCACTTCCTTGAGAAATAATGTATAATGTATGTGTGAATCACAGGCCACCATGGAAAGTTTAAAATTCAAGATGGTTGTAGTGATCACGCAACTGGATACAAGCCCCTTGTGTATATGCTATTAAAAGAGGCACAGTTTCAATGTGGGAGAAGTCATCTCTGTTTTCATTTCTTAGATTCTAACCCTTCCTCCCTGTTGGCCCTGATATGAACTTATACAACCACATGAGATCCTGATCCACCCAGCCTCATTATTGTCTATTTTGATCAGCTACCTCTGGTAGACATATTTTTCCCCAAACTATTATTGGCATGGATGGACTTGAACAGGGAACTCAATTTATACAGCATTCACATTGCTGCTGTCTGATCTTTTGAACAATCATTAATGTTGGCAAAACCCCCTATTTTCCCACTTACCCTTACAAACGGACTGGTTGCAAATGAAGCTGGGTTATCCACTTCTGTAAATGCTGGGGGCCCTGTGCCCATAATTTGCCAGCGGGCATATAGAACAGTGGCTCCTCCAGATAACAAAAAAGTAATTCTGAAAAGAAGTCCTTTTCTAAACACCACTAGGCTCTATGAAGAAAAGAGAAATGATAATTATTAAAAAAGAAAAGAAATCTAAGTTGTTAACTGCTTTTTACTCTTAAAAATAGAAACAGAGCAGGTAAGTATGCATAGACTGGGTAAGAATGAGAAAAGTTAACTAGCTCTCGTTAAAAACAATTGTAACAGCCATTAAAGCAATCAAGACTGTGGGAGAATAGCAATAGCACTTAGACTTATATATGATTTCACAGTGCTTCACAGCTCTCTCTGAGTGGTTTACAAATGTCAGCATATTTTTCCCCAGCAATCTGAGTCCTCATTTTACTGACCTCGGAAGGATGGAAGGATGAGTCAACCTTGAACAGGTCAGGATCAAAGATATAATAACAACATCTTGCATGCTCCCCATGGGATCCCCAAGGTTTTTGGACAAATCATGGTTTAAGTGCTTTCCAGAAAGCTAGAGGCATAAATGTTTTGGATCATGGCCCAAATTAATTTCCATAGCTGTATAAGAATAACGAAGTTTGGGAAGCATCTATCATGGTATATTTTGCTATAAAAGATATTGAAATACAGTTCCTCATTGTAGAAACATCCACGTCGGTGTTACTTGCTGATTGAATTTATGTTGGGGTCATTTGATTTTATTGATCTGTACATTTAAGCACTGGCATGATTGTTGGATAGTATAAAATGTCATTAAAAACAAGCATTCTGTTTTATAGTACTGTACCACAATAGGAAAACTTAAGAAAATTCTATACATTTCAATGCTTTCACAAGCTTAATAACAAAATAAAAACTTCCACTTTCATTGAAATCAACAGAGAAGACATTTGGAAGGAAATTTGGTGGAAATATTTGTTAGCTTGCTAAAGGTTTTTAAAATAATTATTTAACATTACCTTCTATATGTATCAATACACTTATTTCAGATATGTCAATGTGAATGTATACAAACTCTATATAGTATTGCCATTGCTTTAACTGTTCATAATTTGAAAAAAGTATATTTTTACACTTTTGCTAGATATTAAAAATATTTGTAGTTGTCATGTAACAGAATTCAATAGTAGCCTGGAATGGTATTTAATTTTTTTTAAAAAATTATTTGACAGAGAATATTAATAGTGTTTAGTATTTGACATTAATAGCATTTTATAATATTTTGAATTTGTTAGATGACATGCAATCCTTTATGACATCTGGCAGTTATCTGATACTACTATTCACTGTGTTTGATAACTGAGAAAACAAATTAAACAAGGAAGAAAGCCAATATTACAGTTAACAGTCAGGTTTCAAAAGCTGTGGACAGATGTCACATTAAAGCTTTGATATGATACTTTATTTGTTGTTTTTTAAAAACATTCAGCCATATATAATGTTTAATTTTTTAAAAAACTGTTTATTAAACTTGCCCCCTATTGATCATGCAATATGATTGAAGTGTGAGGTAAAATAAAATATGCAGTGCTGTCAAATCTCTTGGTGAGAATACAAGTCACTTAAGTGAGATGGCAATGTAGAAATTTGATGAAAACAAACAAACAAACAAACCTATCTGATGATTCCCACAGGAGCAACAGAGTAATTTTTGCAGATAAATCTCTCTTACGCTGACTTCCTCTACTGTTACTTTCCAGAAGTTTTGGATTTCAGTTGTGAACCTTTATATCCAATCTACGTGCACATTTATGGAAAACCATGCTCCTTGCATTATATGTCATGCCTGACTGAACAGGTACTTTTAATATCATTACTTGCAGAAACTTCTCAGCTATAATGAAATATCCAAAGAAATCTATTCTGGGCATTGGTGTATGCATTCTATTCCTAAATTTAACATTCTGATTCCAACTATCATTTTATTTGGAGGTAAACTCCACTGAAATAAATGGAAACCATGTGCTAAAAGCAAGATTAGGATAGGCAACAGACTTAAGTAACTTAGTTGAACAGCATTTTGTAATATTCTAGTTTTAACATGATGGCTTTTTGAGAGAGAGGAGGAGGAGGAGGGAGGAAGGGTAGGAGAGAGAGGGAGGGAGAGGGAGAGGGAGGGAGGGAGGGAGGGAGGGAGAGAGAGATATTTATTACATGCTAACATTCTCTACCAAAATCTAAACTAATATTATTTTATTAGTTTATTAATATTCTAGTTTTAACATGATGGCTTTTTGAGAGAGAGGGGGAGGAGGGAGGAAGGGTAGGAGAGAGAGGGAGGGAGAGGGAGAGGGAGGGAGGGAGGGAGAGAGAGATATTTATTACATGCTAACATTCTCTACCAAAATCTAAACTACTAATTATGGAAGCAAATGGATAGATGAGGGTCAATGGAATTCAAGATGGGCTAGAATTAGAATTGCTTATGGGCACAAATGTCTTGCTTGACCCCTCTCTTGGGCTCGACCTGGTCATCTCTTACAGAAAAGCAGGATTGCCCAACATTTTCCTTCCCCATAGCTTCTTGCTGGCAAGGCAATCATTTGTGTGTTTGCATACAAGCCACCAAGGGGTGAGAAGCACTGTCCTGACTTCTGACCCTAATGGGCAGAGTCTACTATGGTCATAACTCAAGGACTACCTGTATCTCACACAATACCTTATTCAATCTAAAAACAAAGGGACTTACCTCTACTGACTTGTCCTTATGAAGTATCTTCAAAACAACTTCCAAAATATTGAGCCTGTTGATCACGACAGCATCAAACAGAGCATTTAAACCCTAAAAATACAAAGAGAACCAAGTAATAAGAAAGAGAGAAAGAATCTCTCTCTCTCTCTCTCTCTGTATGAGAAAATATAAAACTAGGGATAAAAAGAAAATCTGGACAAAGAATGGAACTTTTGAAATATACAGTATTTCTTATTTATGAATATTTCAGAGTACATTTATTAACCATTTTTCTGGTAAACATTTTTGATAAACATTCTCCAAAATAATAGAAATTATGTTTTATGATTTAAATTATTTGTATGCTTGTGTGTCTCTGTGCGTGAGATTATCCAAAAATAAAATCAATTTTATTTACTGGTGTTTAGCATTGGGTAAATATGTAGCCTTATTCTCAGCAGTATAAAATTGTCCCCCCAAAAAGTCGAATCCATCTATCTATAATCAACAATGTCCTGTTGAATTTAGTGGGACTTACTTTCAGATGACACAGGAGAGAACTGTAGTCTTAATTATGAGATGTTGAACATAAAGAGAAAGTGGTAAATAAAAACCCACAACTTGTGTAGCAAATTGAAACTGATATTCAGGAAGAATCTCTTTTTTTCAGTATTAAGGGCTCGCAACATAGCTGATAATCCAATTAAACTCTATTTATGACTCTAAAAACTCTGAGCTGTGCTACATAATATAGGTATATTCCCCATTTTGCAGGAAAATCATCTTATACATTTGTCTTGAGGCATTTAACAAATCTCAAACATATTTCTGTTTACAATTTTACTTTGGAGGAAAAGCCAGTTCCATACAGAACCTGTGCAAGTGTGGTTTATTTCAATTGGTTAGCAAAAGAGTTTGACCCTAGTTTAATCTAAATTTGGATAAACACATGACAATTTCCCAAATCTGCAGATAATCTAAAAGGCCTGACTGCTGTCACATAAAAAGCCTTCACTCTCTTTAAAAAGTCTATAGCGTCACCATTAGTAAATTATTTAGCAATGGGGGTCAGGAGGTTAGTTGAGCCCATGAGGTGATGCTGATTTACTGTGGATTGGTGTTGTGCTCAGTTGCCATTGTGCGTTTATTATATTGTTATTTTATATTGTGTGTTTTTTAAACTCTATCTTAGCTGCATAGAGTTGCTATTTTAAATTGATTAAAATATACAATAAATCCATAATGCTTTGAATAGATCATCTGAACTACAGCAAAATGTGAATGCCTTGGATTAACCAGTAAATTGCTGATTTTGAATTTTGGATCTATCTGGAAATTGATCCCGGTGTTATTAGAAAACATTAAATAATGGAAGACTAATACGCACACACATACACATATAAAACTGATATAGACAAATCCAGTCATTTGTGATTTATAAATCATTGTTTATACTACAGCATACTGATATGGATAACAGAGATATAGGTGCAGAGATATATTTCTTACCAATGCAAGTTTGGTACTTTCTAGGTTACATGATGTTTTACAATTTAATGTTCATCATCCTAGGAAAAAACATTTTTTCTCCACGTATCAAAGCTTTTACCTTTTTTTGACATACACTGTTCAAATCTCATAAAATAGGCTTAAACTATTTTTTTTCCACTTCAAATCATGCAACCCAAATATTTCTTTCTGCAAGGTACAGATAATGAGACGAATGGACTTTCTTGAATCAAATTAATTTGCACTTGAAAATGTCCACAATTTTCCAGAAAACCCAAATCTTTGTCAATATAGCCAGACCATGATTAAATCAAATTATGGCTTAGTGCAGTGTCTGGTCACTCATGACAGCAAGGATAATAATAAATAAGGGGAAGCAGCAATGCACCTTTCAAAAAATTTCAGAGCAAAAGGAAGTTGCTGAAATGGTAAGAAATCCTGAGGAATGTGGATGAGAGAAATAAGATTTGTTGATCATAGTCTCCTTGACCATTTCTTTAATATATAGACAATATATAGAATTTATTTTTCTGACAGTGGAAATACAAGAAATGTGTCTTTGTGTACAACACTCTAGTTACCGCTGAACTGAGTTGCCAAAAAATCTTAAAATTACCAGTATTGTAACTCCTTGTTCTTTGCACAGCATCGCCATAGTGCCAAGGAAAACACTCAGCAAAACCCAACTGATGGAGACCTGGGATCCTTCTTTATCTATCAATTTTAAAAGAAAAGACAAAAGAGAGAATATATACCAGGGGTGTCAAACTGCGTCACGCACTGGCCACGCCCAACTCGTTTAGCAAAGGGGGGGAAGTCACAATACGTCAGATGATGACAACGTGCAACGTACATTTTGCAATTTGTGACTGCAAAATATAACATATATAGTTGTAATTATTTACTGTTAAAATGATGGTTTTTGTATTTTTCAAGTGTTTTAAAAAGCACTTTCAATGTGTTTTTTTTCTTTGAGAGTGTATATGTATCTTTATTATGCTTTTGTTTTATTTTTATCTTTCTATTATTTATTTAAAAGCACTAGAAAAATAAAAAAATAACAATATTTTCTTTGTTTTGTACACTAAATGCACCATTACAGATGTCTAAAGGACATGGTTCTCTTGTCATGTGCTTAATATTCTGGACCTAAGCAGACATCATGTTGGCTCGTTCTAAAATTTAAAATTTCTTTTAAATAGTCAGCCACTGTCCCTGACTTGGCTATTTCTGCTGAATGGATTTCTAACTTCTGAACTGCCTTCCTAAGCAAATCCACCTAAACTATCTTCACTTACCACCATCTTAATAAATAAGGAAGGAAGATAGAGACAATACACTGATTCTAAACCAATATATTAGACCTCAATAGATGTAGATTTGGCTCATGAAAAATAGATATACTATTGGAGAGTAATTCATATGAAATGCAAGCATTTCTTTTTTCAGATCTTTGCTCCCAGGACCAGCTTGCTTGCTCCACGCTATCACACAGTTTGAAGAAGCTGAATGCCCTTATGGCTAAGACTGAAGACACTTTGCTTTTTTAAAATCAATCGCTATCAGTCAATTGATCCAATAACCTGTAATTTTTTTTTCATTGCCAGGGTATTCTATAAAAAAAAAGATATATGTTGCAGCTCTCAAAACAACAAACGTAGCTTTTGCATCTCAATCTTCGAAAAAGTAAAGCAACAAAAAAAAAAAGTGCCAATTATGACTCCAAAGATACAGTACATGCCAAGTGTGTTAATCAGTTTAATGAAGCACACATTCTACAACTATGCTGTTTCTCCCACCATGATCTCCTGTCAGAGAATGGAACTCATTTGTGGTTGGCACCTGAACCTAGTTTAAACTGGTACACCATATTGTGGGAAGGCATTCTGCCACCCTCAGCAGATGGTCACAAGCTTAATGTATGCCAAAGATTTGCTGCAAGCATTTTGATTCCTGTTCCAAAAGATACAATGCCCACAAGTGCTTCTGTCATTTTATAGAAGCGAGTCTAGCTTATATAATTGGATTATTATTCAAACTGTAAGATTGTGAAATTTATACATTCTCTTTATGTTTCAATGAAAGTTGTCCTGAGACAAAGGCCTACAGGTAATCCTCAGCATATGACCATAATTGAGCCCAGCATTTGTGTGGCTAAATGAAGCATTTGTTAAGTGAATTTTGCCCCATTTTGCGACCTTTTGTGCCACAGTTGTTAAGCGAATTTAGGCAAGAAAAACAAAATGCACAGGTACGTTATAGGTGGTACCTTGCTCAATAATAGTAACTGTCAAAGGGATCTTGGATTTCCTGACAATTGGAACAATTAATCAATGGAACAATTTGCCTCCAGATGTTGTGAATGCCCCAACACTGGACGTCTTTAAGAAGATGTTGGATAGCCATTTGTCTGAAACGGTATAGGGTTTCCTGCCTAGGCAGGGGGTTGGACTAGAAGACCTCCAAGGTCCCTTCCAAATCTGCTATTGTATTGTATTGTGTTGAATCACCGCAGCTGTTATTAAATGAATCTGGTTTCCCCATTTGCTTGTAGGAAGGTCACAAAAGGTGATCACATGACCCTTGGACACTGAAACCATCATAAATATGAATCAATTGCCAAGCGTCTGGATTTTGATCATGTGACGATGGGGTATTGTAAGTGAAAAAACATTCATGTCACTTTTTTCAGTGCTGTTGTAACTTTGAAACAGTCGCTAAATGAACTGTTGTTAGATGAGGACTACCTGTATTTAGATTGCAAGCTCAGCTGAACATCCATACCTGAAGCCTCTTACTATGTTGAACGTCTGTAACTTGCAGTATAAATAGACATCAAATCAGGTAGTCCTCAATTTACAACCATCCACAAAGAGAATCATTCAAAGCTACAATTACAATGAAAAAAGGAACTTACAAATGCTGCAGCATCCCCCGTCACAGGATCAAAATTCAGTTGCTTGGCAACTGGCATGTACTTATGACCACTGCAATGTCCCCGTTTGCAAGCTTCCTGGCTGGCTTCTGCAAGCAAAGCCAATGGGAGAAGCCGAATACGCTTAACAACCTGCTGATTCACTTAACGACTACATTGATCCGAATCAGGACAAAAGGGTCATACAATTGGATGCAACTCATTGAACCACCATCTTGTTTTAACAACAAGTCTTAATTGTGACTGTAAGTTGAGAACTACCTGTTGAACTACCTATTTGTTGTTATTGTTTTTTTTAAAAAAAGAGTAATTTTTTTAAAAAAATCTATTTTAAATCATTTTTTAAAATCTTCCTGGCTTGACGATAGGGTAACCAGAAAGAGAGCGAACACACAAGGACCACTCTGATCTTTACCAGTGTGTTAAGGATCAAGTTATAAAAAATGAAATCATTCATGTATCCCTTCAATTTTTCATTCCATTTTAACGCCATTTTATAATAATATGTTTTTTTGAAGACGTTACCATTTGGGCCATGTGATAACAACAATGAAAAAGAATGAAAGGAAACCCCGCAGCTATTTTCTTCATCATTAGCAAGCACTATTGATTGGAAGTTTGTTTGGTTAGCCGAGCTCCTCCTGATGAAAATAATGCTGCATTCTCTCCCCCCCCCCCCGCCCACTTTGGAACCACAAAACTGAAGCAAGTATCTTCTTCCCTCTGTTTGAAAAATGGGGGGGGGGAGGGCAGCATTATTTCTGATTGCTAGAGGGAGCTATCACAGTCACAGCTTCCTCTGCTAGCATCAGTGTTAAAACGCTGCTGGCTTTGTCTTTTGTTTGAGCTTTTGCACAGGTGAGGGAAAGAGGGAGTGGGCAGAAGCTGAGGAAGACATCAAAGGCTGGTTTGGTCCAGCTTCAGCATTGACACTAACTATAGCTGAAGTCTAATTGCCATGTGAAAAACTGGAAAGAAGAGACTGGGAGGCCCACCTCCTTCCAAATAATAAAACACCCTAGCGCAGGGGTGTCAAACTCTATTTCATTGAGGACCGCATCAGGGTTGTGTTTGATCTCAGGGCCCTGAGTGGGCATGGCCAGGGTGGGCGTGGCCAGGTTGAGGTCACTTGTTTCAGGGGCTTCTGTGGTGGCATGAGCGATCTGCCAGGGAAAATGGGCTCCCGGGCTCTGTTTTCAGCTGCAACGGCATCCCGCTGTCCTCTGCCAGTGAAAACAGAGCTTGGGGGAGGGGGTACATGTGCAGCCCTCTTGAGCTCCATTTTCACTGGCAGAGAGTGGCAGGAGGCTGCCGCAGCTGAAAATGGAGCCTGGGAGGGCTGTGTGTGGCTCTCCCGAGCTCCATTTTAGCTGGTAGAGGCACTGCGGACCAATTCTTTGCCGTTCCTAGGGTGACCCCACAGGCCACATCTAAGCACCCCGGGTCTTGAGTTTGACATCCCTGCCCTAGGGATTCCGGCCTCTCCCAGCACCAAGTCTGAACCCAAAGTTTATTTTCTAAGCAAGGAGATGAGTCAGAAAACACAGAGGCAGCCTAAGACATCTTAATCAAATGTTTGTACACAATATCATGCATGCTACTGATAATATATATGGAAGTCCAACATAGGCTTGCAATTTTAAGACTTGTGGACTTCAACTCCCAGAATTCCCCAGCCAGCATGGGGTATTAAGTCCACAAGTCTTAAAATTGTTAAAATTTGAGTTACCCCCCACTCCCCGGTCTAAAGGCATGTCCACACAGTATTCCTAGAATTAATTTGCTTCTTTAAAACAATATCAGCATGGAGAAGTGGTTGGTTTTGTCTAAATTAAGCAAGTTTCGACCCGGTTAACATCTGTTGACATTCCAGGACTGTATGCTAGACTTAAAAACAATCAACATCCAGAAGAAAGAAATGATAAAATATTTCCATGAGCTTGCTCAAAAAATGCCACTGTGATAATTAGAAGGAGTGTAAATTGACTCAAAGGTGAAAACAAAATAAAACAGATGCTTTCTCCAAAGGAAATATTTTAATTGCAGAAGAAAAATCACCTGTAGTTTCTATGCATAATAGTGCAATTTTTTAAATGATTCCTTTTTGCTCAAATGATTCTTCCAATCAGTCATTGGGTTGCTAATTAAATTGCTATTAATGCACGTGAGTTGGGAATGGAGGTGAGATAGACAAAGCGACATGTTGGACATGCTGATTTCTGAAAAGAAACCATTCTCTCATCTTCAAACTCAGGCATTATGTTCATGTTTATCATCAAATGGCATAGCCTACTGAAAAATATTCAGGAGGAAAGTACTTACTCTCTTTAAAGGCCTTGCAGTACCCAAGAAAAGATAACAGAAAGAATACAGCACACAAGAGGTCAGCTCTGCCAACGATCCCTGCAATCTTAAAAAGAAAAGGAAAAAGAGTTCAGAGTTAATGAAAGAGCCACTTCATTTAGCAACAGTCATTTAAATTACAAGTAGTCCTCGACTTATGACAGTTCATCTAGTGACTATTTAAAGTTACAAAGCCAACAACTGTGACTCTAAGTACGATTCAACTATTCTCATAAGAAATAGAGGGAAGATACAACTATTTGCAAAATCCAAGGACTCCTGCAACTATGAAACACTTTGGGGCTCCATGTTAAATTTCATATAAGAGATCTATGCCTCTTCCTCACAAATATGCACTAAAGTGTGAGATGTAGAACATTTTTATGGAAAGCGCCCATTTCATTTGTTTGTTATTAATAAAGATGGGTAACAACTAACCCAATATTAGAGAAGCCTCACAATTTCAACATTAAATATTTTTTTCATTTGATTACCCTTAGCAAATGCCTGCAAGAATCTATTATTTTCAAATGTGTGTGAATGTGTATGTTTGTGCATACATAATAAAAACAATAAGCATAACTATTTTATAATAGTTTCTCAAGAGTGATTACACATTGTAATACAGGTACTCATTGACTTATAACATCGTTACAATGCAGTGGTGGGTTTCAAAATTCTTGGAACCTACTCTGTGGGTGTGGCCTCTTTTGTGGGAGTGGCTTGCCACCCATGTGACCAGATGGGAGTGGCTTGCTGCCCATGTGACCGGATATGAAATTATGAATTAGTACTTAGGTCGGTCCAAGTAGCTATTCAGAAACTCTGGCATTGAAGCATGCAAATCTTAAAGCTGTCAAGTTACAAGATCCTTGCTAGTGGTGGGTTTCAAAAATTTTTGGAACCTCTTCTGTAGGTGTGGCCTACTTTCCAGGTCCACTGGTGGAACCTCTTCTAACCGGTTTGGTAGATTTGACGAACCAGTTCTACCGAATAGGTGCGAACTGGTAGGAACCCACCTCTGTTACAATGGCACTTAAAAAAGTGACTTATGTTTTTCACAGTTACGAACATTGCTGTGTCCCAAGGCAAATTCAATGGGGAGACAAGATTCACTTAACAAATGGGTTACTAACTTATCAACTGCAGTGATTCACTTAACAACTGTGGCAGGAAAGGTCATAAAATGGGACAAAACTCACTTAACAAATGTCTCACTTAGCAACATAAATTTTGGTCAGAAGCTGAGAACTACCTGTAGTTTTTGAAAACCAAACTGAGATTCACGGAATAAAAGGACTAGAACAGGGATGTCAAACTGGATTTCTTCGAGGGCCAGATCAGCATTGCAGTCCTCCTTTGTGAGCCAGCTGGGGGGAGGAAGGAGATGGGATGGAAATAGCAAAGGACTAGCCTGTGGTGCCTCTGGCAGTCCAAACTGGGTGCTGGAGGGCCTTGCATGGTCCCCCATGCCCTGTTTTGGCCAGTAAAGTGTTACAGGAAGCTGTCCTGGCCGAAAATGAAGTGTGTGTGTGTGGGGCTCACACAGCCACTCTGCACCCTGTTTTGGCTGGCAAAGTCCTGCAGAACTTTCTCCTAGCAAAGTGCTCTCATTGATCTCCCCAATTATGGATACACCATGCAGTCTTTATGCCAACCAAGATACACTTTAAAAATAAATAATTATATAAATTATTGCCATCTTTTAAAACCCCAAATCTCTCTGAGGGATTAGTAATATACCAGAGATGTCAATGCAAAGGACACACAAGCGAAGAGAAGTTGCAACATAAAATCAGGTATGTTGTACACAAATACACAAAAGAGGAGTGCATAACAGACAGGTAACTTGCAAGAATGCAAAAGATTAGATGATGGAACCCTAACATTTCTGAGCACTTCTTAACACCTGAGTCATTAGGTACTTACACATTCGGTGTGCACAGGATGTACAGCAAACAGCAAAGCCGCTAGGAAGGAGGATTTGGGGACAAAGTTGAGCCTTCTTCCTTTATTGGTGTAGTGCAGCCCACCCAATAATATTGAGAAGACATCAACAATTAAGACAGAAATAATACAATGGAGTATTATATTGATGATATGAAAACCCAAAGGGTGGAAGCCTCCAGCTAAAAGGTAATTAATCCTATACAAGGGAAGACAAAAAGAAAATAGTGAAGTTAAATACAGGAACAAATGAAATTAGAATATGTTAAAATAATCCAAAAGAGTGCTTTAGGTGTATGCAGAGAGATGGCAGTGCCAGTGTAACGTAGTATAGAGGAGACATTGAAGGGAAGTGACAAACAGGGATGCAAAAGGCAGACATTTGGCCTAGCAACTAGCACTCCTGTTTCTGAAGCATCAACAATAGGGAAATAGGTCCTTCTCAACCTAGAAATAAAAGATCCTTTTTAAAAGAGTTTTTGGTCCTTTCTTCTTTTTCAAGTGTCTTCTTCTTTTCTTTTGGTCTTCCCGAACTAGTGATTCAACCTGAGTTCCAGGACAGTTCCCAAACCTCTGTTAGTATCAGGGCAACATTAAAATAGTAGCAATCAAGAAGAATGATTTTGAAGCCAACTGAATGTGTAAATGGTACACCATGTGTCCTGCAGGCCAAAGCTCCCAAGTTTAATCCTTGGCAACTCCGAGTAGGGGTGGAAACCTTGCACCCATCTAATATATAGCAATATGGCACATTGAGTGGAAATGACATTTTATTTATTTGTTTGTTTGTTTATAAATAAATAAATAGTTAGTCTTTCCTTGTTATATGCTTACATTGGAATTTATCCAGGGGTGGGTTCCTGCCTCCATTATGAATGGTTCAGCACCCAAAAATGTTTGTGCGCGAACACTCGCTTCGCTCCCGCGTGTGCATATTTGCACTTAAAACAGTCTGCACATGCGCATAACATTAAAAAAGGAATAAACATTAACATTTTTTCCAACAAGGATTGTTATGCGCATGTGCAGAACAAAAAATCAAGATGGCACTGCCAAGGATAGAACCGGTACGGTCACATGTCCACTGGAGTTACTACCTATTCGGCCGAACCGTACTGTACTGGTAAGAACCCACCTCTGGATTTATCCCACTAACACCAGTCCATGGGCTTGTGAAGGAAGGCTGGAGATTATACACTTCTTCCTCAAGAGGTTCTGAGAATGTGGATGTGACAGCAAGTGTACAATAGTGGACCATATATTCCAATGAGAACCATAACACAATGGCAACCTTCCAGCCAAGAGAACATGGCAAGCATCAATGAAATTGCATGTTGTGTTAAAATGTTGTTAATATGGTTTATGGAAGCAAGCACAGCATATGTTCAGGGTTCTTAGTGATCAAGAAGTGAGGCCCACATTTTACTTATGAGATGTTTTCAACTGTCTGTAACAGGAGAAGTTATTCTATACAAAGATGTTCATGGTTGAGGAACCCAAAATAATGGTCACATAATATAATCCACCAACAGATTATGCATCCAGATGGGAAAATCAATCTATATTTACAATACTAAATGACACTTGATTTCACTAAATAGACAGCATCTCAATGAATTTTATCCCTATTAATGACTCCAACCCCACAAAAAAAGAAAGCAATCTTAAAATAGCTTAAAATATCTCACCTGAAAGTCAATACAGTAAGCGGTCGGTAAGATTTGTGGCTTGTATTGCTACTGAGTTTATTCCCCCAAAAATCATGATGCCACAGATCACCAAGTGGGGTATCAGCCCTTAGATCCTGAAAGAAATGAGGCCCAAATTTAGGTGATCATCATGGCTCAGAATCTGAGCTCTAAAGATGTAAATCAAAATAATTGTTCAGCTGAGATTGTGCCAAGAGTGTGTATATAACCCTTTAGAATGCTCAAGCCCTACTTTTGGGCTGGAACGATAGACTCTGAAACTTGTTTAATGACAAAAAGAGATTCTGCTAAGTGAGCAATTGCATTCTTATTTCAATGTCTGTAAAACTTTTGGATAAGGTGAGGTAAAACACATTAGTATGTAATTGACAGGAAAAATAATAATGTGAAATAACAACCAATTTTGTTGTATTTATTTTGTACAATGACAATAAAGACTATAATGTCACACAACACCAGGCAAGGAAGCCAAGAGCATTCCAACTTAAGAGAGCTGTATCCATGCAGTAGATCTGAGGTCTGATGAAAACTCTCTTCAGCAAGATAGCAGATTGACTGATTATGAGCCATCAAATTATTTTTGACTTTTAGAGACCAATCAATTAGAATAGAGCTGGAAGGAGGTCTTCTAGTCCAACCCCTAGCTCAAGCAGGAGACCTTACATCCATGATGGCGAACCTATGGCATGCGTGCCTGAAATGGCAAGTGGAGCCATGTCACCTGGCGCTTGCGGCGTCACCTGTCCCTCTTCTGGATTCATGGTGCGCATGCGCATGTGACAACCAGCTGGCCTTTGTGTGTGCGTCAGTGCCAGAAACCGGAAGAGCTGGTCTTCCATTTTCCGGAGTGAGCATGTGTGCCAGCCAGGTGATTGGCGTGTGTGCATGCGTGGCAGTAACCGGAAGACTTGCTGGGCGGTGCGCATGCACGTGCCGGAAACCGTAAGTTCATTTTCTGGCACGCGCGTGCCCCCTGAAGAGCTCCTCTTTCTGGTTGCAGTCCAGATGAGCATTCATGTGCGTGCAAAGTGCTCCCTTTTTGGCACTCAGTGCCAAAAAGTTTCACTATCACTGTCGTATATCATTTCAGACAGGTGGCTGTCCAGTCTTTTCTTTAAAACTGCAGTGATGAACCTGACATTGACCCAAGAAAGCTTGAGAACATTCAAGCTCTCATCTACTACTGGGGTGATATGAAACCAGCAAGAAAGAACAGTACTGAGATGCTTAGATGACATATGAGAAAGGTAGAGATTCCATTATGGACATATTTGCCTTTTTGACACACACACACACACACACACACACACACACACACCGTCCTACAACAGTTACCCCACAGCAAGAAGGCCAAGAACTATGTTAGATTTAATTTAATAATAATTTCAATTAAATTATTAAATAAAATCTTTGTGACTAGTTCCTATGTATTTAATTATTTTCTTCTTTTGTACTATTAAAAATGATAATTACCTGGCAACTTTTGTAGGCATTCTGAAAGAATGTCCAACGTATGCCTGTAATATCTACAGTATAATTAGCAACTGGGAGAAGGATGAAATAAATAAATCAATTTGTTGGAATCCATGTCCTACGTTTTAAAGCCTTAAAAAGTCTTCATAATTGTACAGCTCGATCCTAGGCATGTTTAATCAAAAGCGAGTCATAATTTAATCAGTGCATTTTGTTGAGAAGTAAAGCACACAGAACTGTAATTTCTAGGATTTCTCCCCCATATTAAATACTTCAGAGTTAGCAGGAACATATTAATATATTTGTTCTGCACTAATAGAAACTTTAGCAAAAAAACAGCAGGCTGTCTCATTACATCCATAAGGCAGAATGCAAACAATAAGAAATTATTCATGCATGCTGCCCAAAGTATTACAGCACTCAGGAATAATGTATTCTACAGCTTATATCCATGGGCTTTATTCCCCTTTATCTTTAGTAAATAAGAAAATAAGGCAAAGCAAACCCAAAGTTCAAAAAACAGTTTGAAATGAAATTCTGGCATTAGTTCAGTTTGCACTGAACCTCTTGTTACTTTAAATCAAGGAAGGATTTTACTTGGACAAATGGGACAATGACAACCTCTGTAAAAATGCCTGACTTGTGGAGGTCAGTTAGCAAACAAGGTCTAATCCACTCTCTCATTAGATTTCATTTTTAGTTAATGATTGCCTCCATCAGGGCATATTCAATCTTTCTGGGAGTTAATTTGACAGGAAGCCAACCAACAGTCTTATAATGTTTTGGAGACTAAAAATATCCATTGGCATATCCACATTCACGATCCAAAGCTCACTTCAACAGATGGATTCTTTACGGTGTTTCTCAACCTTGACAACTTTAAAGATGTGTGGACTTCAACTCCCAGAATTCCCCAGCCAACTATGTTTTTCCCCCCAGTATGTGTGTTAGATCTGCTATCAAACCGCTGCTTCAGCCCTGCTTCGCTTCACTTTGATGGTAGCCTACCATAAAATGTATGGAGTGGGAATGGGAAGATAGGAAGGGGGGAATGACAGGAACCAGAGGCACCATCCAGAGACAACGGTTGAAAGATCCAAGGTCACAAGCCTGGGAATGGAATGAGAAACGCACATCCAAAGAAGCACCAAAATGTGGAACTGTTACCAAAACATCTAATTGGAACCTTATTGGACATCACAAAGATGACCAAAGGGGAAAATTACCGAGGTTGCGCAGGAAATCCTCGGATCTGGCTTTGCTACACTGTAACCACTGGGCTTCAATAAAAATAGATTTTTCACTACAAATGGAGTCAAGGGTCTTTCTTTCCTGAATATCCAAGCTGGGTCAGGCCTGATAATGTGCGCATAAAATTGTACTCCTGTCCCTTAGATGGACTCTAGCAGCTGGTAGCTAGAGGTTAGAATACAGCACAGAATTTCAAACATGGGTGTTTTGCAATGTTTGGAATTGGAATTGGAATTGGAATTGATTTTATTTGTAGGCCGCCCTTTTCCCTGAGGGGACTCAGGGCGGCTCACAGAAACCAGGGAGAGGGGAATACAATACAATACAGTACTAAGACGACAACACATAATAAAATAATACGCAACATGCATACAACATTCGGGCGGGGTAATGGTCCTTATCCCCAGGCCTGACGGGCGAGCCAGTTCTTCAAGGCTGTGCGGAAGGCCTGGACGGTGGTGAGGGTACGGATCTCTACGGGGAGTTCGTTCCAAAGGGTCGGGGCCGCTACTGAGAAGGCCCTCCTCCTTGTGGTTGCCAGCCGACATTGGCTGGCCGATGGGATGCGGAGGAGGCCCAACCTATGAGATCTTATAGGCCGTAGGGAGGTAATTGGCAGAAGGCGGTCTCTCAAGTATCCAGATCCACTGCCATGTAGGGCTTTATGGGTGGTCAATAGCACCTTGAAGCGCATCCGGAGATCGACAGGTAGCCAGCGCAGCTCGCGGAGGATAGGTGTAATGCGGGTGAATCGGGGTGCACCCGCGATCACTCGCGCGGCTGCGTTCTGTACTAGCTGAAGTCGCCGGATGTTCCTCAAGGGCAGCCCCATGTAGAGCACATTGCAGTATTCCAGCCTAGAGATCACGAGGGCCCGAGTGACTGTTGTGAGAGCCTCCCGGTTCAGGTAGGGTCGCAACTGGCGCACCAGGCGTACCTGGGCGAATGCCCCCCTGGTCACAGCTGCTATATGATGGTCGAATGACAGCTGTGGATCCAGGAGGACTCCCAAGTTGCGAACCCTCTCTGAGGGGTGTAGAATTTGACCCCCCAGCCTGAGTGTTGGATTAATGGCCGAATTTTTGGGAGGAAAACACAACAGCCACTCGGTCTTTTCTGGGTTGAGCACAAGCTTGTTAATCCTCATCCAGTCCATGACGGCTTCGAGTCCCCGGTCCATTACGTCAACCGCTTCATTGATTTGGCACGGGGCGGACAGATACAATTGAGTATCGTCCGCATATTGATGGTATCTAATCCCGTGCCTACGGATGATCTCTCCCAGCGGTTTCATGTAAATGTTAAATAGTAGGGGGGATAAGACCGAACCCTGCGGCACCCCATATTTTAGGGGCCTTGGGGACGATCTCTGCCCTCCTACTAACACCGACTGCGACCTGTCCGAGAGGTAGGAGGAGAACCACCGTAACACGGTGCCTCCCACTCCCACCTCCCGCAGTCTTCGCAGAAGGATACCATGGTCGATGGTATCGAAAGCCGCTGAGAGGTCAAGGAGGACCAGGATGGAGGGATGTCCTTCATCTCTGGCTCTCCAGAGATCATCCATCAATGCGACCAAGGCGGTTTCAGTGCTGTAACCGGGTCTGAAGCCTGACTGGAAGGGGTCTAGATAGTCTGCTTCCTCCAAGGACCGTTGGAGCTGGAAGGCCACCACCTTCTCAACAACCTTCCCCAGAAAGGGGAGGTTGGAGACCGGGCGGTAGTTATTAAGGACAGCTGGATCAAGGGATGACTTCTTCAGGAGGGGTCTCACCACCGCCGCCTTCAGTGCGGCGGGGAAGTTCCCCTCCCGAAGGGAGGCGGTTACTACCGCCTGGATCCAGCCTCGTGTCACCTCACTGCAGTTAGAAACCAGCCATGAGGGACACGGATCCAAAGCACAGGTGGAGGAACTCACAGCTCTCATGGCCTTGTCCACATCCCCGGGGGTAACCTCCTGAAACTCAACCCAGAGCTGTTGAACTTGGTCCCTCTGAGTCTCGGCTGGAACTGCAGGTGTGGAGTCCAAGTCCGTCCGAAACCGAGCAATTTTGTCCGCTAAGAATTGGGCATATTCTTCAGCTCTGCCCTGCAAGGGTTCCCCCGCCTCCCTTTTGTTCAACAGGGAGCGGGTTATCCTAAACAGGGCGGCTGGACGGGACTCAGCGGACGCAACCAGGGAGGCTATATGTGATCTTTTAGCTGCCCTAAGTGCCCTAGTATATTCCCTGGTGCAGGTGGTTACCATTGCTCGGTTCGATGCGGACTTATCGGACCTCCAACGGTGCTCTAGGCATCTCCTCCGGCGCTTCATCTCCCGGAGCTCCTCGGTGAACCAAGGTGGTCTCCGGGATCCGCTGCCTCGGAGGGGCCGCAGTGGCGCAATCCGGTCGAGGGCCTCTGACGCTGCCGAGTGCCACGCAGCAGCCAGAGTCTCTACCGGACTGTGGGTGAGAGTATCAGGAATAACCCCAAGCTCTGTCTGGAACCTTACTGGCTCCATAAGACGCCTGGGGCGGAACCACCTGGTCGGTTCCTCCTCCCTACAGTGGGGGTTTGGCCTCCGGAAGTCGAGCCTCAGTAGGCAATGGTCTGACCACGACAGGGGTACGATGTCACTCCCCCTCAGACCAAGATCACACATCCACTGCTCCGAGAGAAATACAAGGTCAAGCATGTGTCCCGCCGAATGGGTTGGGCCTCGAATTACTTGAGTCAAGCCCATGGCTGTCATGGAAGCCATGAACTCCTGCGCCCCATCAGAGTTTTCACCGAGCGTCGGCAGATTAAAGTCCCCCAGGACCATCAGCCTAGGGAACTCAACTGCCAGCTCGGCTACTGACTCGAGGAGCGAGGGGAGGGCTGCTGCAACGCTGTTGGGAGGCAGGTACGTTAGCAGCAAACCCACTTGACCCTTGAGGTCCAACTTTAACAGCAAAGACTCACACCCGACAATCTCCGGAGCAGGGACCCTACGAGGAACTAACGACTCCCGGATAACAGCGGCCACACCCCCACCCCTTCCCTGGGCTCTCGGCTGATGCAGCACCTGAAATCCTTCTGGGCACAGTTCTACAAGGGGGACTCCTCCCTCTGGGCCCAGCCAGGTCTCAGTTTGGCACTGGGTGAGAAGAGAATTTGTCAATGGGGAGGAGAGGAGACTTTAAAATATGGCATTTTATAGCGCATGGAAATGCCCCCTCCCCCACACACTCTGGAATGCCTCGAGCAATTTCAACCAAACTTGGTACACAGATGACTTACTCTCTGGAAACAAATACTGTGGGGGTAAGACACCCCTAACACCCCTCAGTGTGTGTGTGTGTGTGTGTGTTTGTGTGTGTGTGTGTGTTCCAGCATAACTCTGGAATGCCTGGGCCGCTGAAAAGGAAAGGAATGAATTATATCCATAGTGTCAAATCACAGTACTTTTGACAATGATAGTGTGCGTTTTGGATTCAAGTACATGTGTGCTTGTGTGTGTGTGTGTGTTCCAGCATAACTCTAGAATGCCTGAGCCGCTGAAAAGAAAAGGAATCAATTATATTTATAGTGAATTACTTTGACTTGACACTATAGATATAATTCATTCCTTTTCCTGTCTAATAGAGGATTAGTATAAATAAATACCCGGGCAATGCTGGGTTATCAGCTAGTATTTTTAGAAGAAAGCTCAGAGCATTATCCTAAGGTACACAATATAGGTAGTCCTCAACTTACAACAGTTCATTTAGTGACCATTCAAAGTTAGGATGACACTGGAAAAATGACTCATGACCGTTTTACATACTTTCGACTAATGCAACATCCCCATGGTCATATGATTGAATTTTTTTTTTGGGGGGGTGGCAACTGGTTCATATTTATGACAGTTGCAGTGTCCCGGGATCATGTGTTCATATTTTACAACCTTTAGAGAAGCAAGTCAATGTGGAAGCCAAAGCCACTTAACAACCGTGTTCCTAACTTAACAATTGCAGTGATTCACTTAACTGTGACAAGAAAGTTTGTAAAATGGGGCAAAACTCACTTAACAAATGTCTCACTCAGCAACATAAATTTTGGGCTCAACTGTGGTCATAAGTCAAGGACTACCTGTACTTTTTTGTTTGCTGCCTGAGAGAAATGTGCCATGCACTTTAACAGAGACTATGTTCTTGAAATATTTGTTGAATCTTGAGTATGATCGAGGGCAAGGGTGTCCAAACTTGGGAACTTGTTGAAGTTGAAGTCCATAAGTCTTAAAGTTCCCAAGTTTGGACACCCCTGATCTAGGGAGACAATAATGAAACTTGCACAAGTAATGAAGAGCAATTGATTAGTTGGGTTCCTTTCTCTTGCAACCCTTGCTTCAATGCATATACTTTTAAGTATTTTCAAGATAAGGTTGAACAGGCTAAAGTTAAATCCTTAATAAATCAAACCATTTGACATCAGCCAACAATTTCAGAATATTTATAATAGAATTCCATTTTTAGTCGTTCCCCTCTGTCTAGCGTGTACAATGCCACAACCCGAATCTCATATTATAGGGCATAGATTGGTTGCTGGAATTTCTCAAACAATCTACAAAGATGTCACTTTGTCAAAGCATGTAAGAATAGGCTTGTGCCAATAAAAAGGACATCAATCCTCCAGCTGATTTACTGCTGCAAAGCTTTCTCCAACCTAACAACCAAGGACTTGGTGTCAAGGAGTCAGGTCTTATGGATTTCCTGTCAGGATTCTTATGCATTGAGTTTGGAAGAAGATTATGGTCCCTAATTGACCACAGAGTTATATATCTGATCTAACAATGACATCTTATACTGCATCTATCATTATAGACCAGCACGGCTCTCTTTCCCTAGCAGTGGGGTCTTAAAACGTTTACTAAAGTTTTCTGTAGCTCTGTTACAAGAGGCTTCTGATGATAGGTAGCTGAGTGGAGCCAAGTCTCCTGAAATAACTATTCCTAGTGCCTATCATGTTCTGCAGTTTATTCTTGCTTTTAAAAATCATCATTCATGTACTCTGGATATATGATGCCAACCAGTTTCTTACTGCAATCTTGAATGGTCCCCAATGTTATAAAATGGCCTTTCCACAGTATTAATCGTAGGAAGGAGGGCCAATGAAGCAGTTAGACTTATATACTGCTTCATAGATCTTTCAGCCCTCTCTAAGCAGTTTACAGAGTCAGCATATCGCCCTCACAATCTGGGTCCTCATTTTACCCACCTCGGAAGGATGGAAGGCTGAGTCAACCCTGAGCTGGTGAGATTTGAACCACTGAACTGCAGATAGCAGTCAGCTGAAGTGGCCTGCAGTACTGCACTCTACCCACTGCGCCACCTCGGCTTCTTCCCTCTTCATACATAGATACTCCCAGAGTAATACTATTTCTAGGCAATGCACTACTGTAATTAATACTCGAGCATTCTTTAATGCTGGAGCATCAGAAAAATTATTTATCAGTGGAAACCCAAGTTGTACTCCAATTCATTTTACAACGGCAGGTGGCGGAATGCTACACTGGTTATTGTCCCTTTATTTGGAAATAAAAGACTTTTACCTTTTACACTTTTACTACATTCTTCTTATAAATAATAGCAAAAAAAAATCAGTAGTTTTGTCTAATAGATGCTGGGCAAATTCCTCCATTGGTTGAGTACTAGCAATGCTCTAGACATCTCTTATCCTGTCAATTCCTTTGTAAACCAGAGGAAGTGGTGGGATCTCCAAGAAGAGAGGGATTGCAAGGGCATGATCTGATCCAAGACCTCAGCCACCCCCTTATTCCAAGTGACAACCAAGGTTCCAGATGGATCCTATAGCAGACTAACAGGAAAAACATTCAGCTCCTTCCAAAAGTCATCTGGGTTCATCAGTTTCAAGGACAAACCAATCTAATGGGTTCTCCCCCACTGCAGTGGATGGTGCCATTAGAGAATCCCATGGAATATAGCAATAGCAGTAGACTTATATACCGCTTCATAGGGCTTTCAGCCCTCTCTAAGCGGTTTACAGAGAGTCAGCATATTGCCCCCAACAATCTGGGTCCTCATTTTACCCACCTCGGAAGGATGGAAGGCTGAGTCAACCCTGAGCCGGTGATCCGATTATAACAAGGGAGACACCAAGAGTTTGCCCATTTCATGTCACATGGCCACTGCTCTGACAGGAACACCTGATCCAAGTATGACCATTGTCTCATGTCAGGTTCTGAATGACCCAGGATAGGCCCATGGTCATCATGTTGGCCATCAACTCCAGAGCAAGCTCAGACCTCACTCCTAGAGAAGGCAGATTGACGTCCCTCAGAACCCTAAGTCTGAGGAACTCAACTACCAGCCCAGAAATGGAGTTAAGGAGTTCAAATAGGGAGATTACTGTGCAGGTGGGAGGTTGGTACAACAGCTACACTCCAAACTGATCCCTGAGAGCACATCTTGGTGCAACACCAAGGACTTGTGAAGGACTTACTGGATGACAATTACCACATCCACACCCCTGGCCCCGAGTCACAGCTGATGCCACATGCCAAATCTCACTCGGCATATTTCTGAAAGAATGAACACTTCTGCTTCTGGACCTAGTCAGGTCTCGGTAATACATGCCAGCTCTGCCCTCTCATCAATGATTAAATCGCTGATGAGTGGAGCCTTATTACACACTGACCTGGCACTCAGTAGAAGTGGACTGGACCACTGAAGGTCTACAGACAGAACAGAGTTCAAGGAGTGGAATGCAAAACTAGACAATGGTTCCACATTCTCTGAGAGTGGTTTACTCCCTGTCTCTCACCATCCCTTCCCATGTATCACCACCAGGATCTCTAAAACCAAGTCCATCAAGACAAAGGACGGAGAACCTCCCATTTTCCTCACCAGACATCCTTAGGAGGGAAACTGAGCACTCAAAGATACTATAGCTTCACCAGCAATCGGTACCATCAGGATATCCAGTCCCCACCTCACGTTCATTACCACACATTCATACAGATCAACACTCCTAGAAGGCTACCCAGAGGATATGCAAGGTGACCTCTGTGGGGAAAGGGAGCCCATAACATCCTGCACCTTACTATAGCCTTCACCTGCCAAGCTACCACTCAAATCCCTGAGCCACAATGGCCAACGAAAGCACAAATGTACAGGAAGAGACCAAGCAATGGGGAAGGAAGGATTTCAGTAGTACAGCCTCAATGGAATAGCAATAGCAGTTAGACTTATATACCGCTTCATAGGTCTTTCAGCCCTCTCTAAGCAGTTTACAGAGTCAGCATATTGCCCCCAACAACAATCCGGGTCCTCATTTTACCCACCTCGGAAGGATGGAAGGCTGAGTCAACCCTGAGCCGGTGAGATTTGAACAGCTGAACTGCAGAACTGCAGTCAGCTGAGGTAGCCTGCAGTGCTGCATTTAACCACTGCGCCACCTTGGCGCCCCAGCAATAGCAAAAAAAGTGTCCAACAGAACCTGCTTCTCTGGAAAACAGACTAGGAGATGGAACCCCTTTTTTTTTAAATTGCCAGGTCCAGAAGGCAATGCTCAACACAGTTTGCAAAATGTTCCCGCAAAATCACTGCATAACACCATAAACTGGGCAGTGTAGTAAAAGAGTAAGCATGGCTATTCTCCAGAATGCTCTGCTCTAGTCTAATCCAGCCTGCTTCCAACCTCCATTCTGAAAGGTCCTCTCCTTCCAAGAAAGTGCTTTCACCAAACAATCAATGCACAAGTATCACTCATGAGGACAGCCCAATAGCTCCCTCTCTTTCCGCCATCTTAACTGAAAACTGGTTACGTCTATGAAGTCCAACCCATCTTAGAATCATTTTTAATAGGTCTTGATTCTGATGTGCCAAAAAACCCCACTATTCCCATATGCAACAACAGCTGGCTACCAGTTCAGCCACATGTGGCTTCAGCTTTCCCGGATTTTGTGGCACCTTGCTTCCTTGTGATGTGAGGTGATAGAAATGCTTAGAGCGACAATGGAAATTGGCATACGGATAACTGTGGAGCAGGAGATCCGACAGCCACATCACCTTGGCATTCAATCTCGGCTGACAATTTTTATATCGCATCAGAACACTTAGAACATATGCTTGAGAAGCAGTTGTGTGAATCTGACTTAACAAAAAACAAACAAGTCACAGGAGGCCAAGAATCCTGGGAACGCATTCGTCTAAAAACTGTGCTCTTATTACAGGGAGTCTATCATGAAAAAATAATAATCCTGTTTTCCTTTCAGCTTGATTTAGCACACATTCATTAGACAAATTATGTGCATATGATTCTGTTGGATCAGAATCTCCACACTTGATTTTCAACAGCAGTCTTTGCGTTGCAGGCTGTAACATTTGGCAAAAGACACATTGTTCTAATTAACACATGTTCCGAGAGAAGCACTCTGCCTTAAATGCTTTATTTGATCAAATGTTTGCCTTTCTACACGCACCAAAGATAAATCATTGCTCCATGTTTTAAAACAAGACAAAACAGAGAGATGTTTATATGAGCTAGAAAGCCTCTGGAAGACTGTTTGAACTCCATGAAATTCAGCGACAGCTGGCATCACAATGCAGAGATTGCCCTGTGGGGATAAACATTGGCTGCTGTCGAAGAGAAAAGAACAAGGGCTAATTTGCTGGTGGAGAAATCAAGATGGCTGAGGCAACTTTCAGAGTCCAAGCAGATAAGCTGCTGTTTCTGGGATCCTCAAGGAAAGGAAGCTACACAGGTGGTTCTTGTGTAATCATCACAAGCAAATACAAGGCCCGGGGGAGGGCCTTCTCTGTGGCAGCTCCAGCCCTCTGGAATGAACTCCCCGCAGCGATTCGGACCCTCACCTCTCTCCAGGCCTTCCGAAAAGCCGTCAAAACCTGGCTTTGCCGGCAGGCCTGGGGGTGATGAGTTCCCTCCCGTCTCGACATGTATGGTTGTGCGATTGTTGCCTACTTTTATTACTTGTATTTTGTCTTTTATGTTCCCCCTTTTTTCCCCCTTGAATTGTTCGCCGCCCTGAGTCCTCCCGGAGAAGGGCGGCATACAAATAATACAATACAATACAATACAATACAATACAATACAATACAATACAATACAATACAATACAATACAATGAAAAAGCCAGTAAGAAGTTGGAAGTTGCGGTCATGTGAGGTCCTCACTCAAGGACCTGTGCAGTCCTTGATTAAAAATGGTAACCAGGACTTCTGGAATTGCTGTCCCTAAATGGCATGGTTATGTGGGTTTTTTCTTTTTCTTTTTAATTTGCAACTATGTCCATGAACAATTGTTAATGGAGTTAATCAAATACCTTTATTACAGTCATTGATGACCAGGCATTAAAGGAGGTCTATTTGTATCTACGTATAGCTCATCAAACTGAACAGGGTTTTTCCTTAATCCCCAAAGTGACTTAGGAAGGATATATTGGCTAAATGAAATCAGTGGCAGTTCCAAACTTTAGGACGATTGGGGGTCAGAGAAGGAAGTCAGAGGTGGACAGATTTCATTCAGCCAATATTTTCGGAATACTTGGATGGTTGAATCAAATAGTCTCTTCAAAAATATTCAGACAGGTTGTTACTGTAATGAGGAGCAGCAGCCAAGAGTGTGTGTGTGTGTGTGTGTATGCGCGTGCAAAGACGGCCACTGTGACTTTAAAACCAAAGCTCCAATGTACATAGAAAGAAGACAAGGTTTTGATCATGTGGCCATGACCACTATCTCGACTTTTGACTCCTCCCCCAAAGATGACCCGGGTAGCAGCTGTAAAGCAGGGGGAGCAGGAATTGATAGTGGATTACTTGCAAAAAGATGGACCTCAGAAGGTGCCCACCCTAAAATCAATTGCTGGAATAAATTATTTAAACCACATTTTCTCTCCTCCTTTGTGAAAAGGCAATGCCTTTTTCATAAAGGCAATGCATTGTAATTTTTCCTCTCTTAGCTGCTTCCGGGGCTTGAAAACGCAGAAAATTAACAGATTATATTTTAAATTTATTTCTAGATTTCAAAATTAAGTTGTGGCGGAAGATTAAGCAAAGTGTCTGAAATCATGCCCAAATCTCAAATTTAGGACTACTTCCCGTAGTACAAGTAGTCCTTATGACTTGAAGTTATGATGGAATCCCACCCCGCCAAAAAGGTACTAATGATTCAGTTTCAAAGTTATGACAGCTGCCCTCCCCCTCCCCCAGTCATGTGACTGCAATTTGAGTGCATTGCCCCTTGGTCACATGACAGTGATTTACATTTTTGTCAGAAAATATAATTTCCAACAAAATCCAGCCACTGAGAACAATGGTTCACTTAACAACCGCAGCATTCTCTTTACAACTGGTGTTCGCTTAATGACCATTGCAAAAATGTTTCGGTTGATTACATGATGATCCATTCTTTTAAGGCCATTTTTCACCCTCTGGAGGCTTCCTTGAAGCCTCCGGAGCGCAAAAAACTGGCCCTATGGGCAAATCAGAAGTTCAAGAACAGACTTCTGGTTTGCTCGTAGGGCTGGTTTTAGCCCTCTGGAGCATGGAGGACGAAAACGAATGTTCAGGGGCCTTCAGGAGGCTTCCCTGAAGGCTCCGGAGGATGAAAAACGACCCTTCTGGCAAACCGGAAGTTTGCTTGTAGGGCCAGTTTTAGCCCTCAGGAGCCTTTAGGGGCCTTCATGAGGCTTGTCACTTCCTGTTTGCTCGTAGGGTCGTTTTTTGCCCTCCGGAGCCTTCAGGGAAGCCTCCTGGAGGCTCTTGCAGGCTCTGGAGGGCTACAACCGGCCCTATGAGCAAACCAGAAGTCAGTTCCCGAACTTCCGGTTTGCCCGTAGGGCTGGTTTTTCACGCTCCGGAGGCTTCAGAGAAGTTCCTGAAGCTTCCGGAGGGCCTGGGGGGGGGGGGGAGAGGAGACTGTTTTCACCCTCCCTAGGCTCCTATAAAGCCTCTGGAGCTTAGGGAGGGCGAAGAAAGCACATCAAAAATGGGGGTGGTGGTGGAGTGCTGGTCATGTGCGCATGTGTGTTGGGGTTGTGTGCATAGCATTATGGGTGTTGCACGCCCGTGCATGACCCCCCCTGCGCTCCCCCCGCTTTTGGCACGCGAGCCAAAAAAGATTCATTATCACTGATTTAATTGATACAAACATACACAACAGGAAAACAGAAAAGAAATATAATGTACATAAAACCTATTACAAAACCTGAACCACAGATCCTTATTTTTCATCCCAAAAATCATCCTATTTTGCAGCAGCTGTGATGCTGAAAGTGTACCACAAATATAGTTATTTGCCACATTTGTCTTCCTAAATGACAGAACAACTTCAAGTACTATTTTAAGATTGCTGATGCAATAGAAAAACACAGAGTTTTAACTTCTTTAAGGCATTTTCTTTTGTATTTTTACAAACATATACTCTAAATAAGTTACATTATATTCAAGTGTTCTTTTTAATTAACCGGAGATGCATTCTAAATCTGTTTAAAAGGTTTTCATCTGATTAATGTAACCAATTATCGGAAGCACAAGTAAAACTGTGTTCCTTTTTAATCCTATTTACAACAATACATTACATCACTAACCTTATTGTTGATTATAGCTTCAGAGTCATCAAAGACAAAATCTCCATCATAACTGTTCACAAAGCAGATAATGGAAAAAAGTCCCACAATGGTTTTGGCCCAATATGGTGGAAGGGTCAGGAGTGGTATATCATGGTCCAGGTTAACTTCTCCTTGCGCCATTCTGCACACTTCTGTTTAAGCATTTGGAGTACCAACATTATGCTGGTTGTGAATCTAAAAGACATACAGCATAAATGCATAAAGAACTAACTCAGCCCTGAGGGTACAACTACTCTCTTCTATCTGTGACAACTCAACTTTACCCAAAAAATTTTTTTGCATGTATTTATTAACATGTAAAAATATTCCGTAGTCCACTTGTAACACACATGAATGGTACATCATTTGTGACATATTGGTAGTTGGAGGAGAGGGGGCTGTATAAGGAGAAAACAAAATAAAAATTCCTTTCATTATAAAAACTCTTTTTCAGCTGTATACAAATGTGTAGTTTAAACATCTTTGATACTTACAAAAGTTGTAATAAGCAACAGCCTGGGTAAGTTATTGTAAGCATTCTGTTTTTAAACGACTACTTGGACAGTGTCGGCATCCAATACTTTAAGATTTTGGAACTCAAACCCTATTTTCTATTAACATAAATTATTATTATTTTTTAAGAAAAAGTAGATGATTGTCCATCTTAAATACAGGTAGCCCAAAATGTTTGTTGCTAGGTGAAACATTTAAGTGAACTTTGCCCCTATTTTATGACCTTTGGGGCCAGTTGTTAAGTAAATCACTGCAAATGTTAAGTTAGTAACATGGTTGTTAAATGAATCTGGCTTCCCCAGTGAATATGCTTGTCAGAAGGTCACATGAACCTGAGACCCTGCAGCTGTCATAAATATGTATCAGTTTCCAAGTGTCTGAATTCTGATCATGTGGCTGTGGGGATGCTGAAGTGGTTGTAAGTATGAAAAATGGTCAAAAGTCACTTTTTCCAGTGTCATTTTAACTTTGAACTAAATGAGCTCTTGTATGTTGAGGACTACCCGTAATACAACTGTGTGGCCAGGAGTGGAAATATATAGTTGCATGTCATCAATGTAGTGACATTTCACCCTGTGCTGACTGATGACCTCACCCAGAAGTTTCATGTGTAGATGTTAAATAGAAATGAGAAATGAGTAGAGACACTGGACACAGGAAGTCCCAAAAGTGATTGCTTCTTGGATGAGAAGGCAAATGCCTTCAAAGAAAAATCAAACAGTCCAGTTGCCTCTTGAAAGAGCATCTTTGAGACAACTGTGACCTGGATGACTGAGAATCTTCATCCACATAAGGTCTAGGAGGGCTGGGCCTCTTCTCCCCTATCAATATTGAAAGAGGAGAACCGCTACAATGGGCATTACTATACTCAACTCCTGAAGCCATTCCAGAAGAATATTATGGTTGATGGTATCACAGACTGCTGAGATTTAGGAAGACAAGAATGGATGTAGGCCTCCTACTTGAGTCCTGCAAAAGTAACCCACATACATGAACAATGCTATCTCAGTGTTATAAGTAAACCTGAAATCTTATTGATAAAGGTCCATACATGATTTTCCTAAGATCCTACAACAAGAACAGAAATCTTGTGGCTCTTCAAATATTGCTAAACTAGAACTCCTTGACTCTCGTGATTAAATATGTCGACTGAGAATACAATCAACATCTGAAGAACTGTAAATTCCTTACCCACTATAGAGAGTAAAGAGGATGGCCTTGATGGAGATAAGGGAGATCCATTACCAAAGCAACAAGGAAGGAAATATTGTTTAAGTCCAGACAATGAAAGAAGAATGCAAAGACAACACTTTCCTAAGTTGTTTTTTCCTCCATTAACAGCTTATGTATTCCTTTATGTAAGCAGCATTGTCATCATTTTAAGTATTTTATTATGCCAAGATACAAACAGATTTTCTGCTAGCTTAGAAGTAGAATGTTATTTTTATGATATTGAATACAGTCAGGCTACAGTTCTTCATGACCTTAGCTAAGAGTAAATTCCTTTGAACTGTTACTTCTAAAAGTCTTTTGAGATAGCTGAATATAATTCATTTTACTAGACTTTTTCATGGAGAATAACATGGTTAAACACAAGCAAGTTCATCAAAACTTCTAGCACTTATGCTTTTGGGACTAATTTGCATCTCTTTTCAATTTTTATCCTGTTAATATCTAGTTTTCTTTTCTTCCTCCAAGCAAAGTTTTAAGCAAATTGATCAACCGACCGACATATGCTTCTTTCCTTTTTTGTATTCTCATCTTTCCTCCCAAACTCTAACTGAATTAGCTAACAGTTACTTCAGCCATAGAATGATGGAAAATAAAATTTCTGCTTTTGTAGGAGGGCTAGTATGGAATAGTAGGGTATACAAAAGAAGGAAAGAACTTGACAATACAAAAACATCAAGAATGACAGTTCTACTGACTACCCATTAGTGTGGATAACAGAGAGCAGCAAATTCTGAAACGGTATAGGGTTTCCTGCCTAGGCAGAAGGTTGGACTAAAAGGCCTCCAAGATCTCTTCCAACTCTGCTCTTGTATTGTAAATTCTGCTAACCCAGATTTTTGGGGTGGCTTTGAGGAATCCTGAAGATCTTCTTCAAGATAGGCCCCAAATGATGCAAATTCATAAATGGCTGGAAATTTGGAAGTGTTGGTCTTCATCTGGGTATTTCAAAATTAAATATTACTGTTCCTTTTCACCACTAGCAGAGAATTCTTAATTTCCAATAGAAGAGATTACATGTAGTTAAGGATCGAATTGTCAAGTCCTTGGTGCATTCTGAGCTTGGTTGTTTCATTATCCAACAAGGTAACAACTAGGTGACCACATTAGAATGAAGAATTGGCAAGTAGACCGGCTCTTTGCTGATTCCTGTCTGGACAAGGAGAGGATTTGAGATACAAGTGCTCTAGACAGTTGTTCCTCACAAGGAGTGCAGGACAACAGTCTCCAGCGGGTTTAGAAAAGTCTAGAAGAGGGATCCCCAACCTGTGGGCGGGAGCCCACTAAAGGGCCATGGACTCTTGGCCACCAAGCTGCCTGAGTGGCTGGCCAGTGTGTGTGCAAACCCCATTTGCGATAGCATCACTGCAAGTGCCACATGGGTGTTACCACTGGCACAAGCATCGCGCTTGCAGCCCCGTTTGCATGCGCACATGCACTTGTAAGGCACCTGTTCCCCCTCCAGGCTGTTAATATAGAAAGGTTGGGGCACTCTACTCTAGAATGATTAGCCGCAGGCACATGGCTGGATCTACTTCATCATGGGACCCCTTGCAGAGCCGACACACCATGGGCCCTCAGCTGACCCTCCACTGGTGCTCCTCCCCTGCATCCTCGTCCAGGGCAGTTTGCCAAAGGACACTTGTCCCCGGCCAATTCACAGTGCAGGACAATCTTGACCTGTGATGAAATTATTCTCCTAGTCAATATGTTTTCTTTGATCTTATTAGGACAATGTATCTTCTTTTTAAAATGTTTCTGATGGATTTCAGTATCAGGCAGCTCCTCCACTTCCACCTTCTCTTTTCTCCCCCCCTCCCCATTTCCCTCCATCCCAAACAAAGTCATATCTTTATAAAGACTAGTAGTTCCTCATACAAGATAAAGTTCTAACTGTGTTATAAAACTAAGTGCTTTTCTATATAATAAACAGTGTTTAAAGGGTTCCTTACAGCTTTATTATTTTTGAGTGTCCAGACCATAAATCTTCTCAATAATTCTGGGATTGCAATTTGGGAATGCATTGGCTTTGTATACTTCTTTTTCTAATTACTTTCATAAATTGCGTCTTAACTGTTTTTCAGCTATTAGAAACCTTCAGATTGACAAGTCTGAAAACACTGCTTGAGTTTCTTGAGTTTTAAATGCAAATTTAAGGGTTTTTAGTTTTTTATGAAAAATACCAATGAGCAATAGAACTTTGATGTTAGAAAGATACAAATGAACTAAGTGTCCAGGTGGATTTGAAATAAGATTTTGAAATTAATTATAAGAACCTCTCCTGAGGGAAAGTGCCTTTGCTTTGAATACTTTAAAAAAAGAAGATACGATGGGACACTAGAGCGAACTAGAAGGAACTAAAGATTATAATTAAAGAACACAAATTTGATTTACTAATATAGAATGGGCCATAATATTTTAATATTAAAAAAACCTGAAGGATAGACTGTGTTCAAAATGTGTTATGGAAGAAGAACTGAGCTGAAAGTGGGAAGCGGATTTTAAAATGACAGCTTATAAAAATGACATGGAAAATATGCTAAACTAGACATGCAAGAAAAATCATCTTAAGTCTGAATAGACATCATTAGACAAGAGATACATAAATAACAAACCAAGAGAGAGACCTGGGTAATTTTCTGAGAAGGAACAAATAAAAATAAATATAAATCAAGTTCTAGGATATTATTTGAAGAGATTAAAGATCATTAAAAATGACTAGGAATACAAAGTTGGTTCATTTGATCAAGGATAAAATAGATATATTGTTATTTCTGGTAACTCTTAATGGACTTTTGCTAATCAGGACTGAAATGATGAGGTTTCAAGGATTTGTTTATAGATCAGAGATGGGACATGGAAAGATGGTGGATTACTAAATTGTTTATATTTATAAGAGCGAAGTCATTTTATATATTTTTCTTTACTATATTATTTCTTAGTTTGTATTATTTTTTTATTCTTAAGTGTATTTTTTTAATAAAATTACTATTAAAAAAGAGAACTATTAAAAAACAGAATATACCTTATCTCATTAATATGTTGCTTGCTTTTGCAAACAAGTATATATTAGATGACAATGGTACAAGAGGGATTTGAAATGAATGCAGGCTGCAAAATACATTTTAAAATTGTCTTCCTTTCTTTATCTCTCTTACTCTTTAGGCCTATCATCTCAAGGAAACAAGAAAAAATATCTTCCATTACAGTTAATACCCACAACCTCTTTGTTTATTGAACCTAGATAACCTTTTCAAAACTTAAAATATTGGAACACAGATATCAAGGGGTCTCCAATTTCATTTCACTGATCACGATTTGTGGCCCTATATTATTGGGGGGGGGGAATTCAAGCAAAACATTGCAATTCCTGTGCTAAATAAAAAGATTTCTTAAAGATTTTTTTTAACTTGGGAGAGCAAAAAAGGAAAAGAAAGAAAGAAAGAAAGAAAGAAAGAAAGAAAGAAAGAAAGAAAGAAAACAAACACCAGTTAAGATTTGATCAATAGATGATACCAGACCTCCCAAGCAAAACCCTTTCTAAGAATGGGAAATAAATTGATTTGTAGTGGACATTAATCTGTTGAGTCTACAATCCAGCCACGGTTACTATAGCAATATCCCCTATATTGATTTCTATAAAAATACACAAAGTGGCATACTCTGGTTAATTATCTTCTTGTTTTTATGTTATCATTGCCACTCCATTCTGTTTTAAAGCCAATCTTCCGGACAAAAACAATTTAGTAGGGTGAAAAGGTAAATAGGAGATTAATAACAATTTTTAGCAAAGTTATAAAGGACTTTCCCAAAGAGAAGAATGCCATCTTTTTCTAGGCAAAGAGTATCCTTTGGAACGAAGTTCTGAAATTCTCCAGAATGAATCCCTCCCTCAATCTCACACTTACATACACTGTAAATTTACTCAAATGAGATTTATTAATATGCCCAAGGGTGTGTGTGTGTTTGTTTTGCATTCAGAACATTGACAAAAATATTCTATATTTGCGGTCTCCCCAACAGAAAGACTGGGGAGTTCTGTGCCTATTTAGAAATATGTCCCATGCAATTCAATGGGATTACATGCAAGCAAGCATACAGTGACCATTCTGACATCAATCAGGAGCTGTCTGCAAGGCTCCGGCATACACGAAACTTTCTGATGTTTGACTGAAAACTCATCACCTTAAAGATTTATTTTAAGGTTGGAATATGTCCCATGCATACCCCAGAAGATTGACAGATGGAGGATTCGTTCTACACGTTTTGCCAGAAGGAAATTTCCATTGTGGCCCGTTATTGAATCCATTCCTAAGATAGACTGACCAGGAAGCCTTAACGTGGGTTGTCCCAAAGATGCTTTTTTTCTTTTTCTTTCAAGAGGCAATCGGACTTTCTGATTTTTCTTTGAAGACGTTTCACTTCTCATTCAAGAAGCTTCCTCAGCTCTGAGTTGATGGTGGGGGAATGGAATCTAGTCAGAGCTGAGGAAGCTTCTTGAATGAGAAGGAAACGTCTTCATAGGAAAAACTAGAAAGTCCAGTTGCCTCTTAGGGGAGAAAAAGGCACCTTTGGGATTTAACGCGGGTTCTTTTGGCTAGCTAACTGCCCGGGTCCTTTAAGCCGCGGCGGTCCCAAGTTCGCTCTTTGCAAAGACCCGCCGCGGAAGGTCGGCTGGATGCAGGTCAGCGATCACCCGTTGCCCTCCGGCAGCTAAAAGGCCGAAGGGACCCAGCCCACCAGGTACCCTAGGACGTGCGAGCAGCGAAGTTTTGCGCAGGGGGTGGTGGAAGTGAGTGGGTCCTTCCCGGAACGTGGAAGGGAAGCTCCCCCCTAGTCCGCCCGGGCAGAGAAGCAGGTCCCCGGGAAAGATCGCAGCAGAGATCGCGGGCGGCGTCCGGGGCAGGCAAAGAGGGGCGATGGAGCGGGCGCGGGCAGGCAGGCAGGCGGGGGAAACGCCTGGAAAAGTGGCGTGGAGGGCCGGACCCCTCCCTGCCCGCCACGAGAGATTTCCCACCCACTCCCGGCTTTTGCGGCGTGGCTTCCTCAGCAGCTTCCTTTTGTCCTGAGCGGCGCTCTGTGCGGAGGGAGCCGCGGAAGAGCCTCCCCGCCGCATGCAGCTCCCTTACGCGGGGGATCCTGGACCCGCCAGCCCTGCCCGTCCCGCCACAACGCCTCGCCCCAGACGGGCTTTACCTGCAGCTGGAAAAGGAGCCCGAGCGACATCGCCCACCCGCGCGGGGGAACTCTGCCCTCACTCCGCAGACGGAGACGGGGATGGGCGGGCCGGGCACCGGTCGACCGAAGGAGGAGCCACTCTGGCCTCCTCGCTCCCGGAAGGCAGGAGCCTGTGGCGGATTGGCTCGCCACCCTTCCCCGCCTCTCCAAAGGACCGCCCCCCACTCATTGACGGGCGGAGTGACGTCGGGCGGGGCGGTGCAGTCGGGCGGGGAAGAGGCCGGGCGTGGGGGAGGTGGGGTGTGGAAAGGGTCGAGTCGCGTGGATTCTTTTGGGCGGTGGGTGGGAGGTTTCTGCAACCGCGCGATCCTGGAGGGTTTAGCTGGGAATGGGAAATGCAGAGCGATCCTAACTGGATGTGTGTTCCCCGTGAGCTGGGTGGAATTATTCTTTTGTAGAAAAGCCTGCTAGGTTCCTTAGGAATTTAGTTATTATTTTTTATTTATTTTATCAAGCATGTATGAGATAACAGATATAAGTATAAACATGTTTATGAATACAGGAAGTGGATACAAATAAGTGGGGACATCAGGATGGTAGGCATGTTGGTACACTTATGAATTCCAATAATAATAACAACAACAATAACAACATTCTGATTCTACAAAAAACCACCCTATTTGGAACAGCTTATATCCTTCTATGTTACCTTAACAGTTCCTAGGTCCTTGGTTAGGACTTGAGCTGTTGAGTCAGCCTCAAACGCTGTGAAGCTCACCAAAGATTAACATAACAACAACAACAACAACAACAACAATACCAGGAGATGCCAGAGTCGAAGAAAAAGAACTGGAAAAAAATCACAAAATACCACGACCTGGCCGTCGAAACTACCTGTTTATTTTAAGAAGGTACTTGGTTGATATCTAGGACACTGGCAACAACCCATATCAACCATTAACACCAATCAATGGTATTTGTAATACATTTTTGAATGTTCAATTGACTAAGTTTCATGTTTAATGAACAAATACTACTACTACTACTACTACTACTACTACTACTACTACTACTAATAATAATAATAATAATAATAATAATAATAATAATAATAATAATAATAATAATAATACATCTATTAATCGAAGTAAAGAACAAAAATCTACTGAAGGCTCAACAGACGAAACAAGAATACAGAAAACATGTGATAAAATCAAGAATGGAGAGTTGGCAGAACAAAGCACTGCATGGCCAATTTCTGGAAAAAATTAAAGATAAAGTGGACAGTGAACAAACTTGGTTATGGTTAACAACAGGTACATTAAAGAAAGAAACAGAGTCACTAATCCTGGCTGCCCAAGAACAAGCTATCTGCACAAATGCCATTAAGGCCAAAATCGAAAAATCCTCTGATGATGCCAAATGCAGACTTTGCAAAGAAGCTGATGAAACTGTTGATCACATACTCAGCTGCTGTAAAAAAATCGCGCAGACTGATTATAAATTGCGGCACAATTCAGTAGCACAAATGATCCATTGGAATTTGTGCAAAAATTACAATATTAAAACAGCAACAAACTGGTGGGAACATCAGCCTGAAAAAGTCACCAAAAATCAGATGGTCAAGATCTTGTGGGATTTCCATATACAAACCGACAAAATACTGGCGCATAATACACCAGACATCACACTGGTTGAGAAAAATAAGGTCACAATCATAGACATCGCAATACCAGGTTATAGCAGGGTCGCCGAGAAGGAACATGAAAAAATCGCAAGATACCAGGACTTAAAAATCAAAATTCAACGACTATGGCACAAACCAGCAGTGATAATTCCAGTGGTAATTGGCACACTGGGTGCTATACCAAAAGCACTGGAATTACATTTAAAACAGTTAAAAATTGACAAAATCACCATCAGTCAAATGCAAAAAGCCGCACTGCTTGGATCTGCACACATATTACAAAAATACGTTACGATGTCCTAGGCCCCTGGGTGGGACCCGACTAGTAACCAATGCCAAATCCGGCGAAACAACTGGCCGCTGTGATACAATTGTATAATAATAATAATAATAAAAGATGATGGAATAGAACTTGAGAATGAAGAAATGATAAAGGCAGTAAAACCAGAAGAAGGCTACAAGTACTTGGGGATTTTAGAGGCCTCTGACTTAATGCATAATAAAGTCAAGGAATTAACTTAACCCAAGTACATTCCATGAATTCGCAAGATATTAAAGTCCAAATTGAGTGGAGGGAACATCATAAAAGCCATAAATACCTGGGCTATACCTGTGATTCGATACTCTGCAGGAATAATTGACTGGACCCAGATGGAGTTGGACAATTTGGACAGAAAAACAAGGAAGCTTATGACAATGAATCATGCTTTGCACCCTAAAATTGATGTTGACTGATTATATCTACCAAGAGCAGAGGATGGTCGAGGACTCCTACAAGTAAAACAGACTGTGGAAGAAGAAAAACACAGCTTGAATGATTACATCCAGAAAAGTGAAGAACCAATGATTAAGGAAGTAAATAAAGGAGGCTTTTTAAAGACAACTAAGTCAAAAGCTGAATATAAGAAAGAAGTAATTGAGAAGCGAGCTGAAAATTGGAAAAACAAAGCTATGCATAGCCAATACTTGAAAAATATTGAAGGCAAAGCTGACCAAAAGTTAACTTGGAACTGGTTAAGATCAGGAGCATTAAAAAAAAGAAACAGAAGGCTTTATTTTGGCAGCTCAAGAACAAGCCTTAGCCACAAACTGCATAAAGGCAAAAATTCAACATGTTACCACCAACAGCAAATGTCGCCTCTATAATGAGAAAGATGAGACAGTCGACCACTTGATCAGTGGGTGCAGCAAAATTTCACAAACTGACTACTTACAATGCCATGACCACGTTGCTAAGATCATTCACTGGAAACTGCCAGAAGTTTGGATTTGAGTACAGCAAAAATCACTGGGAACATCAGTTTGAGAAGGTCCTAGAGGATGAAAAAGTCACGATCTTGTGGGATTTCAGAATTCAGACTGACAGGCACTTCGCCTACAACACATCTGACATAACAATAGTTGAAAAGAAAAAAGTTTGGTTCATTGACATTGCAATACCTGGTGATGTGCGAATTGAAGATAAGCAGCAAAAAAAAATCACAAAGTACCGGAACATGCAAATTGAAGTTGAGCGACTGTGGAAAAAGAAATTGAGTGTTGTCCCAATTGTAATTTGAGTCCTTGGAGCAGTACCTAAAGGGCTACCTCGCTATTTGGAAATTTTAAATTTATTGGACTTGAACATTCTGATTTTACAAAAAACTACCTTACTTGGAACAACTTATATCCTCCGACGTTACCTTAATAGTTCCTAGGTCCTTGGTTAGGACTCGAGCTGTTGAATTACCAACAAGCACCAAAGGCTGTGAATCTCACCAAAGATTAACATAATAATAATAATAATAATAATAATAATAATAATAATAATAATAATAATAATAATAATAATAATAATAATAATTAACAAGGGCCGCGGCGGATGTTGGGGTCCCTGGACATCCGTCGACAAGTGGGCTACAAGTGGACCAGCCAACAAAACGACAAAAATATAGTGCAGATGAAAACCGTGCCATAATGGCCTGTTACTACAACTCAGAGCCAGAAAAAAGAGGATATTTAAAGCGAATGTATGAATTATGGAAACAACAATATCCAGATTCAAATGTTAGCGAACAACGACTAGCAGATCAAAGGCGATTTATTATACGGAATAAAGTGTTTAGTGAAGTTGAACATGAGGAAATTCAGGCAAATTGCAAAACCCAAAAAACAATATCACAAGCGGAAATAACTGATATTCAAGACACAACTAAAGACACTATAGTAGAACTCCCAGAAGAAGCTCTCGGGGAGGAAATAACACCACCACCACTAGAACCAGTTATCACTGAACCAACTGATGAACTAACTCAAAAACAAAAAGAATTGAAGGATAAGATCATGGAGCATTTTCTGCTTAATGAGGAAAGGCAACGTTTACCATCACTAAAAACTGTGCCTAAGAAAATTTTGGCCCCTATCATGAAAATGGTTAATGCAGTGTTTTCAACAACTGAACCGGGATCCATCTTGGAAACAAACCAGTTAATGTACAGCGCAGCTGTAATAGTCACTAATGAACTAGGCATTAAAATTAAAGTACCTAGTCACACAACAGAAAAAGCATCAAAGCCAAAGTGGAAAATCCGTTTGAACAAAAAATCAAAAAATTAAGGGCAGATGCCAGTAACTTAAAGAACATGCATGAGCAACGGCTTAAAAACAACAAAATCATAGATCGGCTAATCAGGAGATATAGATTGGATACAAGAAACATCAATGAAGCTGTAGAGATTGTAAAACAGCAGATAACAGCAACAGCTAGAAAAATTGAAAGATATGAGGCACGAATCATCCAATATAAACAAAATCAGCAATTTCGATCAGACCAACGGCGTTTTTATCAAAGTCTTAATGTAAATGGTGACACCAAAAGTGAAAAACCAGAAAAACAGGCCACAGTTGAATTCTGGAAAGAATTGTGGGAAAATGCAAAGGACTACAACAAGGAAGCAAAGTGGATACATGACTTTGAGAAAAGCATTGGCAACAAACAAATGCAAGTATTAGAAATAACAACTGAGATGGTCAAAAATCGAGTTAAAAAGGTAAAGAATTGGACATCACCTGGAAAGGACCAATTACATGGTTTCTGGCTCAAATATCTGACCAGTTTACATGCAATATTGGCCAGGCAACTGAATGAAATTTTACAAAAGGGCCAAATTGATGAATGGTTGACAACTGGAAAAACATACTTGATTCAGAAAGATGCAACTAAAGGAACAACACCTGAAAACTACAGACCAATAACATGCTTGCCAACAACCTTCAAATTACTCACAGGCATTATTGCAGATAACATGATGGATTATTTGGAAACAAACAACATCTTGCCAGTAGAGCAAAAAGGCAACAAAAGAAGGAGCAGGGGCACAAAAGATCAGCTTCTAATTGATAAAATGATATTAGAAAATTGTAAGAACAGAAAAAACAAACTTGAATATGGCCTGGATTGATTACAAAAAGGCATTTGACTCACTGCCACATAGTTGGATCATAAAATGCTTAGAAACAACTGGCATTAGCAAAAATATTACATCCTTTACTGAAAAGGCGATGAAACAATGGAGAACTGAGTTGGCAGTAGGGAATGAGATCTACGGAATGGTTAATATCAAGCGAGGAATTTTCCAGGGTGATTCACTTTCACCTCTTCTCTTCATCATCGCAATGATCCCACTATCAGTAATCTTAAAAAAAATGAAATTAGGCTACCAAACAGCCAAAGAAGCTGAAAAAATTTCACATTTACTATATATGGATGATTTGAAACTCTATGGAAAGTCAGAAATAGAAATCCAATCATTGACAAACACAGTCCGAGTATTCAGCACCGATATTTCAATGCAGTTTGGCATGGAAAAATGTGCCACTGTATCCATAAAAAGGGGCAAAATCACTGCATGTGAGGGAATTGAAATGCCCAATGGCCAATTAATTAAATGCAAAGAAAATGAAGCCTACAAATACTTAGGCATTCTGCAGTTGGATAACATCAAGCATGGAGAAGTAAAAACTATTGTCAGGCGAGAGTACACCAACAGAGTTAGGAAAATTTTAAAATCTAAATTGAATGGTGGAAATACAATCAAGGCCATAAATACCTGGGCAATACCAGTTATAAGATACACAGCTGGTATAGTTAACTGGACACAAGCTGATTTGGACCTTTTGGACCGAAAAACCAGGAAACTAATGACAATGCACTACAGTTTACATCCACGTGGTGATACTGATAGACTATATCTGCCCCGAAAATCAGGTGGCAGAGGATTATTACAAGTGAAGCAAACAGTTGAAGAAGAAAAACATGGACTGGCTGATTATTTAAAAGAAAGTCAAGAACATCTATTAATCGAAGTAAAGAACAAAAATCTACTGAAGGCCCAACAGACGAAACAAGAATACAGAAAAGATGTAATAAAATCAAGAATGGAGAGTTGGCAGAACAAAGCACTGCATGGCCAATTTCTGGAAAAAATAAAAGATAATGTGGACAGTGAACAAACTTGGTTATGGTTAACAACAGGTACATTAAAGAAAGAAACAGAGTCACTAATCCTGGCTGCGCAAGAACAAGCTATCCGCACAAATGCCATTAAGGCCAAAATCGAAAAATCCTCTGATGATGCCAAATGCAGACTTTGCAAAGAAGCTGATGAAACTGTTGATCACATACTCAGCTGCTGTAAAAAAATCGCGCAGACTGATTATAAATTGCGGCACAATTCAGTAGCACAAATGATCCATTGGAATTTGTGCAAAAATTATAATATCAAAACAGCAAAAAACTGGTGGGAACATCAGCCTGAAAAAGTCACCGAAAATCAGATGGTCAAGATCTTGTGGGATTTCCGTATACAAACCGACAAAATACTGGCGCATAATACACCAGACATCACACTCTCTTGGAGTGATCCAGATTACATTCACGTCATACAAAGCAAATAGATTCATGGCAGTTTTGCTGTAGTGAAAGTTGTATTCCAGTGACCCAAGTATTTTTTGGAGTATAAGATGCACCAAGACTTTGAAGAGAAAAATTTTTTTAAAAAAAGTTTTTGCACTCTGCAGACCTCCCCAAAACAGCCCGTTTTTTTGCACATTTCTGCCCTCCCCAGCCCCCAGGAGCTCTCTGAAAGCCGCCTAAAGGCTATGCACGACCATTTTGGTGAAGGGGGCATGGTTTCAGGAGGCAAAAAAATGCTGTATTCAGTGTATAAGAGGCACTCAGATTTTCAGCCTCTTTTTTGAGGGAAAAAGGTTTGTCTTATATTCCGAAAAATACGGTACATTAAAGTCTTGGCGTGGCTGTTTTCATAATTAATTAGACCTTGGTACAGGAAAAGTGGCTTGTTAGACTATCTAATAAAAGTGAATGTACTATCAGGAATGATGTTTCAATTCCAGCCTATACCGATGCTGAAACTACACCTATACTGACAGATAGAGAAATAACTGCACTAATGGGCAGACAAATGGGCACTTGGATGGACAGATGGACAGATAGACTGATGGATGGATGGATGGACACATGGACAATGGAAAGATGTACAGAAAGATCGATAGACAGATGGATAAGTTGATGGACTGACAGACGGGTCAACAGATGGACAGCCAGTCAGGCAGACAACTGGACAGATGGATGGATGGGGAGAGAGATGAACTGATGGACGGGCCAAGGGACAGACAGACTGACATTCAGAGAGATGGATGGTTAAAGAAATGGACAGGCAGATGAATGGACAGACAGGAAGATGAATAGATGGATAGACAAATGGAGCAATAGATAGACTGATGGATGGCCCCATTTTTTTCCTAATATATTGATTTTCTAAATAAGATCAAAACAGATATAGATTCTAGGTATGGAGTTGTCTCAAGATATCTTTACCCAAAGAGAATAGTTTTCATGAAAAAGTAAGGCATTTAGTGATTGAAGGAATGGAGAGACATCTGCATATTATTAGGATTGGTTCATTAGTTACTAAGCATTGATGATCAGATTATCTCTATCATAACCTATTTGCGACATCATCTCGCAGTTAGAAGTTATGGGAATTTTATGAATTTACAGCTCTACATTGACAAGCCTCTACATATAAAGGGGTCAACTTATTTTCCAAAACATCAGAAGGCAGGACGAGAAACAATGATGGAAACAAATCAAGGAGAGAATCAACTTGGAACTAAGAAGAAATTTCCTGACAGTTAGAACAATTTATCAATGGAACAACTTGCCTCCAGAAGTTGTGAATGCTCCAACACTGGAAGTTTTTAAGAAGAGATTGGACAACCATTTGTCTGAAATGGTACACAGGGCTTTCTGCCTGAGCAAAGGGGTTTGCTTGAAGACCTGTAAGGTCCAGTCCAACTCTGTTATTCTGTTATAAAAATGTAAAAGCTTGTAGAGGCTTGTATGGACAGAAAAGACATCCAAAGTGGTGAAAACCTGTGATTGATCCATAAAATAATTCTATCTAATCCATTAGTTTCATAAGAAAGAAACAGATATGATTTCTCTACTGATTAAGGGAATAATTTCTATTATGCTATGTTTACTTTAAAGAAAGACTAGGACCAAAGGAAAGGCATTCTCATTAAGGAGCTGGAGACTCTGCATTCAGAGTGAAAGTACATGTGCAAACTTGAAAAAAGCCTGTCACATGGTTAGATATTCCCTAAAATGTTCTTTTTTCTTTTATTTCCTGCCCAGAAGGTAGAAACTGCTAAAATACTGTACATAACAGATGCCACACAGCATGTTAAAACAGAACTGAAATTGTGTTGCAATAATGGTAAGTGGTAATATTCTGTCTTGTACAAGGATATTGCATGAAAACATATCTAAAGTCTGGCTGTAATGCCCCTTGTTTTTCTCTGTACAGTTCTTAGTACTATTTGTATTATATTCCTTGCAAATTCTCTATTTATTCCCCTAATATGCTGTCACACAGAAGTGACTATTTAATTCCCAGTTTTAGTGAGCAGGTAATAATATCATTTTTCTGGTATGTTATCATCTTTCTGAGTTCTATTGAGATAACACTTCTTTTGGATTTTTGAACAGATAGTCCTCATTTAATGATGGGTTGCTTAGCAATGCTTTAAAGTTCCCATGGACCTGAAAAAAGGTACTTATGATCTGAATTCAAAGTTCTGACACCTGGGAGTCCTTGTGGTCAGATGACTGCATATTGGGGACTCAGCAACTGCCCTGCATTTTTGGCTATTTAACAGACTAACAGAATAACAGAGTTGGAAGGGACCCCTGCTCAAGCAGGTGACCCCTATATGATTTCAGACAAATACTTCTCCAACTTCTTCTTAAAAGTTCCAGTGTTGGAACACTCATAAGTTCTGGAAGCAAAGTCGTTCCGCTGATTAATCATTCTAACTGTCAGGAAATTTCTCTTTAGTTCTCAGTTGGTTCTCTCCTTCATTCGTTTCCACCCACTGCTTCTTGTCCTATCTTCAGGCGCTTTGGAAAATAGGTCGACCCCCTCTTCTTTGTGGCAGCTCTTTAGATATTAGACCACTACTATAATATCACCCCAGTGCTTCTTTTCATTAAAATAGACATGCCCAATTCCTGCAAACGTTCTACATACATTTTAGCCTCCAGTCTCCTAATCATCTTTGTTACTCTTCTCTGCACTCTTTCTACAATCTCAACATCTTTGTATCACACAGACCAAAACTGATGCAATATTCCAAGTGTGGCCATACCAAGGCATTATAAACTGGTATTAACACTTCACGTGATCTTGATTCTATCCCTCTGTTAAGGCAGTCCAGGACTGCATTGGCTTTTTTGACAGGTGAAGGACACTACTGGCTCATATTTAAGTGATTGCCCACTTAATATGCCTTTTGCAGTTCCTACTGTTGAGCCAGGTATTTCTTATTCCAGTGATGGCGAACCTTTTTTGGCCCGCGTGCCAAAAGCAGGGGGAGCACATGGGGGTCGTGCACGGGCATGCCACACCCATAATGCTATGTGCATGACCACAGCACTCATGTGCGCATGTCCAGCACTCCCGCCCATTTTTGGCATGCTTTTTTCACCCTCCCCAGGCTCCAGAGGCTTTATAGGAGTGGGGAGGGTGAAAACAGCCTCCCCTGCCCCACCCGGAGGCCCTCCGGAGACTTCAGGAGCTTCCCTGAAGCCTCCAAAATGCAAAAACCCGGCCCTATGGGCAAACCAGAAGTTCGGGAATGGACTTCCGGTTTACTCGTAGGGCCGGTTTTAGCCCTCCGGAACCTTTAGGGGCCTCCAGGAGGCTTCTCTGAAGGCTCTGAAGGGCAAAAAATGACCCTAAGAGCAAACTGGAAGTCACTTCTGGGTTGCTCGTAGTGTTGTTTTTTGCCCTCTGGGCCTTCAGGGAAGCCTCCTAAAGGCTCCTGAAAGCTCCGGAGGGCTAAAACCGGCCCTACGAGCAAACTAGAAGTCTGTTCCTGAACTTTCGGTTTGCCTGTAGGGCCGGTTTTTCATGCTCCGGAGGCTAAGCGAAAAATGACCTCAAAAGAAGGCCAAAGTCAGCTGGCCAGCGCGCGCAGAGCAAGCCTCACGCACCCTGACAAATTGCTCTGTGTGCCACCTGTGTCACATGTGCCATAGGTTCGCCATCACTGATCTATTTTATACCTATGCATTTGGCTTTTCTTGCTAAATATAGAACTTTACTTTTCTCACCACTGAATTTCATCTTGTTAAATAGGTCCCAGTGTTCATGTCTGTCAATATACTTCGTATCTTGAACCTATCTTCTGGAGCAGTGGTTCCCAAACTTGGCAACTTTAAGACTTGTGGACTTCAACTCCCAGAATTCTCCAGCCAGCAGAGCTGGAGAATTCTGGGAGTTGAAGTCCATAAGTCTTAAAGTTGCCAAGTTTGGGAACCACTGTTCTGGAGTATTGGCTATTCCTCTAGGCTATTTGCAGGGTATTTGTCTGCAAATTTGATGAGTTTACCTTTTATCCTCTCATCTAAATCATTGATCTTGATGCTCAGACTGGAAATGAAAGAATGTCGCATTCCAGTGATGGCTTCTAGTCAGAGGTGGATTGCTGCCGGTTTGGCTCGGATCGGGCAAACCGATAGTGGTGGCAGTGGGAGGCTCCGTCCACACGCCTGGACGCTTCTGTGCATGCACAGAAGTGTCACGCAATCATGCAAGCATGCACACATGAGTGAACCAGTAGTAACATAAATTCCAACCCACCACTGCTTCCAGTAGAGAAGTTCATTAACACTCCTTGTACCATAGTCCAGTTTGCATATTCAGATCCCTAATAACCATACAAAGTCCTTTGAGAAGGACTATTCCAAATTAATTTTAATGACACAAGAGGGAATTCTCCTCCTTGTATCTGCTGTCACATCAGATACATATTCTTAGTTTTGTAGTATAAGTGACTAGTTGTGCTATGGCTAAAGATTTCTAATTTATTTTGCAATCCCTTCTCTGGTTTCATACTTCAGACAGATCAGAATCTTTCCTGCACTTACTATTTAAAATATATATTCACTGCAACCAGTAGTTTTAATTTTCATATCAATTGCTAAGAAAATATTCAAGGGCAATGATGTTCTTGCATCTTGACATTCCTCTTTTATCCACTTCATTCTTTTAATGATTAAACAGAATAATAAAATCATGTATTCATTAAGTAGGGAAGGGAAGTTAGGGGGGGATGTCTCCTTTCCCATAATTTCCCTCTCATTTTTCATGTTTCAAATTGTCCCACAATGCCGTATGAATATTAATATCAGTTATACAGTATAGCTACTGTCATATCTCAAGAATCCTAATATATATGAGTGTCTTGCAGACTTGGAAGCTTTCCCGAAAGGGGGCAAAGGCGGTGTGGAGGTTAAGCCAGCTTCATTTTTCATTTGATTTTTGCTACACTGACAGAATGCCCCTTTCTTTTTCCTGGCTTGCCCTGGCATCTGACCCTCATGCTGGTGCTGAGGTTTTAGGAGATGGCAATGATACAACTCAGTTATTATCACACTGAAGTTTGGCTACCTGCTGTGCTGGCTTTACACAATGGATGTTTATAGGGGAACTACCAAAAGAATAAAATGGTATACAGTATGTATGGTGAATATGGCAAGAATTTTTAATAAGCATATTCTTATTAAAATAGAAAACTAGGTAGCAATCATGTCAGGCTTTCAGAATAGAGCTGTTGCTGTGCAGTATGGGGAATAAATCTTGCAAAGTACTAGAGATGAAAGTTTTGAATTTCAAGAAATATGAATTGCATCATAAAATTTTCCGGAATACGTTGCAGAGTTACTGGTTTGAGACATACCAACTCCAGCTACATATGATATGACTACTATTCATTTCACTTTATTGTTCCATCCACCTCAGTCTTTGCTGCCATCCACCAAATTAAATAACAATTTGTAGCTACAACGGGCAGCTCATCTCTTTCTTCACCTTCTAATATCTGCTCTATATTTCTCTTCTATTGTAGATAAACCCAGAAAAGAAAAGTGGGCAATTTGTCACCAAAACTATCTAGAGATCTCTGAACACACCAAATAAGAGAACAAAGTTAAAATTCTATACATGTGATGGCGATCTTATGGCATCTGTGCTGGAAGTGGCACGCAGAGCCATCTCTCCGGGCACACGAGCCGTCGTCCATTGCTCTTCTGGGTTCCGGCACTCTGACCAGCTGGTCTTCATGTGTGCGGGAGCACCAGAAACTGGAAGAGCAGCTCCCCAGAGGACATGCGTATGCCAGGAAGATGATCTTCCAGTTTCCAGTATGCGCATGTGCACTGGCCACCTGATCTTCCGGTATCTGGTGTGTGAAGACCAGCTGGGCGGTGTGCATGCACATGCCGGAACCTGGAAGATCACCTTCCTGGAATGAGCATGCGCACTGGGTGGCTGCTCTTCTGGTTTCCGGCACACGCATGCACTTCTGTTTTCGGCACTCGGTGCCGGAAAGGTTCACCAACACTGTTCTACATCTTCTGGGAGGCAGTCGTAAAATAGGCTAGGGGAATTCTCGGAATTGAAGTCCACACTTATTCTAAGGTTGAGGAAGACCAGTTTAGAGGATGCTGTTCCATAGCAGCGGTGTGGAAGGAATGCCTTCCAGTCTTCTTGTTTGCAAGAAACAGGAAATGGTGCCATCTTGTTTTACATCCCAAGCAGCAAAATGTGTTGCGATGATTCGGGCGCAGAAGTTATTAAATGCTCCTTTTGTAGTTCTGGCATCTCAGTAAGCAAGAATTTAACATCGATTCTTGCCAGAAGGTAAAGGAGAGTCTCTCAAATACGCTTTGTAGCAGTTGGTTACAATGCCATCTTTGTTTCCTTAATTTCATTGATTTAAAAGTGACATCTGGTAAATTTGTACTCAGTTGAATCACGTATGTATGTAGAAACATGCTTTGTACAATTCGCTACAAATTCTTCAAAGAAACAAAGCTTCAAACGAACTCCCCCCTAACCCAAAAGCCCCTTCACTAAATGACTGCCTATTGGCTGGTAGAATTATACTGAGCAGATGCTATGCAAAGTAGCAAGGGACACCCTGCTATGAACATAATATCGGTTTTGGCTCTCTAAGTTGATCTAAATTTAAAATTGCTTTAAATGGTTTGATTTCTATATGCTGTAACAAGAACCTCTTTATTGGCAGACCCCATAGAAAAATTGAAAATAGAAATAGAAGAATTGGCTCCTGTTTTTCTCCATTATGATTTTGGTACCACCATTACTTTAGATTCACCGGAGTACATGAGAGGCACTGAGATGGACATTTCCCTCTGTAATTTTACACGTTGATCAAAAAACAAACTAACACCAGTCATTGTCCCTAATGTTTAGTTGCTTCCTTGTGATGAAAATCTCCAGGCATGAAAGTAGCTTATTTTCAAAGTGCTTCCTAGAGAAATGTCTTCTGCTTGGCCAGTTGGTAGTACTTGGAATTTATTTTCTCTCGCTCATTACTGATATCCTGCCAAGATTATCATATTGGTCTTCTAGCAAACTGGAAAAAGGAGCAGACCCCCAGCATTAATAGAAAGAGAGCCCTAATTCTCATAATAGAGAAGGCTGTCCTCCAGCCAACTGGCATAGGTGAGACTCATTAAATGCTCTTGGAGAACAAGAAAGGGAATTGTATGATTTCCCATCCTTGCTTGCTGAAATTGAGGACAGCGAGTGTGTAATTTTCTCTCTCTCCTCCACTCTTCCTGCTTTTGGAAAGCCTTTGGATGACTTCTGAAAAGGCTGGGTAGTGGTGATCTGGGAAAATGGTACATTTTGCTCAATTTCTCTTTCCATCAGGGGTAAAATCCAGCAAATTCTGACAGGTTCTGGAGAACCGGTAGCGGAAATTTGGAGTAGTTTGGAGAACTGGGAAATGCCACCTCTGGCTGGCCCCAGAGTGGGGTGGGAATGGAGATTTTGCAGTATCCTTCCTCTGCCACACCTATCAAGCCACACCATGCCCACCAAGTCACGCCCACAGAACCGGTAGTAAAAAAATTTGAATTTCACCCCTGCTTTCCATGAAGCATTCTGAGTTGTGCAGTGCTCATTCCAATGGTTGTTTCAACAATGCTTACAAAATGATGACCTGCTGCCATAACTCATGCATTTGATTTGATTGATTGATTTAGTTTATTTGTATGCCGCCCTTCTCCAGGAGGGACTCAGGGTGGCGAACAAGTCGAAAGGGGAAAAGGGGATACAAACACAATACACGTAATTAAAATACACAAGAGTCATACAGCCATACAAGTCGAGAGGGGAGGGGAACTCATCAACCCCAGGCCTGCCGACACAACATTTGTTGTTGTTAGTTGCAAAGTTGTGTATAACCCATTATGACCCCATGGACAACATTCCTCCAGGCCTTTCTGTCCTCTACCATCCTCTGGAGTCCATTTAATCTCACATCTACTGCTTCGGTGTCTCCATCCATCCATCCATCCACCTCATTCTTTGTCGTCACCTTCTTCTTCTGCCCTCCATCTTTCCCAGCATTAGGCTCTTCTCCAGTGAGTCCTTCCTTCTCATTAGGCGGCCAAAGTATGTGAGTCTCATCTTCAGGATCTGGCCTTCTAAAGAGCAATCAGGGTTGATCTCCTCTAGGACTGACCTGGATAATCTTGCAGTCCAAGGGACTCGCAGGAGTCTTTTCCAGCACCACAGCTTAAAGGCCTCAATTCTTTGGCGCTCAGCCTTTCTTATGGTCCAAGTTGCAACAATGTGGTTCAGCTTTAACAATTCGGAGTATTTAACCATCACACCAGAATAAAGAAGTGAGCTGACTTTTAGAGAAGGACTTGCAGTTTGCAAGCTTACATTTAATGGGTCAAATAGAAAATTTGTCACTTGTTTTGTCATTTATTAAATTAAATTTCATTTATTGAATCTATAAGATTGTCTGACCATATTACAATCCCGATTAGGAACTCCTAATTAAAAGGCTTGTTAAGCAGAGCCTGGCTCCTTGCAGTATTTTGATTAATGGAAGTCACCCAAGATGGTTGGCATTTTAAAGTAATGTTATCCAACATGATTTGAGTGGGCATCTGCTTGCCTAGCACAGCTTTCTTGCTCCTTTATCTTTCTGCAGCATTTTCTGACATGGGGGGCATTTTGGTGTGACATGAAGGCTCAATATAAAGGAAATAAGGGGATAACAGAGTTGGAAGGGACCTTGTAGGTCATCTAATCCAACCCCCCACCCAATCAGGAGACCCCACACCATTTCTGACAGAGGGCAGTCCAGCCTCTTCTTGAAAGCTTCCAGTGATGAAGCAACCCACAATGGAGAAGTTCTGGAAGTACACTAGATGTATGTATGGGGTGGGGACATGCAATACATTGATGCTGTGCTATAGCACTGACTGTATATGAAAATTTCAAGTTGTATGCAAACAATTTCTGGGGAAAACACTAAGAAATGCAAGGCTTTCCAAGAGGTACAATGAAAGTCTTCACTAAAAAGATAAAACATCCCACTTTTCAGATGTGGAATGAGGGGGGGGTACTCATATCAATTTCTGTGGGGACAAAGACATCAATCCCAACATGAATATGTATGTGTTATGTCTCTCTCTCTGTGTGTGTGTCTGTGTGTCTGTGTATGTGTATATGCATGTGTGTGTATGTGTATACAGACACGTGAGCGCAGGCGCACACACGCACACTTTTTGACAGCGGGCAACAGAATTTAATTTTTAATGTCTGCCAGTGTGCTCACAGTAAAAAATGACAATAAAGGTTACCTTATCTAATTTCCTATTTAATACTTTAATTAGACCTTTTAAAACAGATAGGACAAAGAGTCTGGTAGGTATCAGAGCAAATATATGCACATCATGTGACCTGCTCCAAACTTAAAACCAAACTAGATGACCAATCATTCTCAACTTGATCAAATATTGGATGACCTGATTTTAATAACAGAAAGGACAGCCTGCCATGATGGCACAGTAGTTAGAATGCAGTATTGCAGGCTGACTCTGCTCACTGCTAGGAGTTCAATCCTGACCGGCTCAAGGTTGACTCATCCTTCCATCCTTTCAAGGTCGGTAAAATGATGACCCAGATAGTTGGGAGCAATGTGCTGACTCTGTAAATCGCTTACAGAGTGCTGTGAACCACAATTAAGTGGGATCTGGATCTAATTGCAATTGCTATTCATCTGGGGATTATAGAAAAACTTCAGTCCTGCTTCTGCTCTCATCAATTCCCCCTTTGAAGCATCTTTTTGAGCACATTTATTGCACTTATGGGAAGAAAATATCCTGAAATACCAAAATATAGATGGATATCGTGCCAGGAAAGGACAATTCCTTCCCTCTGCCCTCCTCTGACCTACACAACCTTTACTATTAAAAAATGACCCACAATCTGTTTTCTGTAAGACCGGGACAAGATTATACTTGGACACAATGAACTGCCTGTGATAGCGCTCAATCTTGAAGGATACTGTCTCTGATTGCAGTGCATTGCAGTGTCCCTGGCATTAGATTGCACTATAAACATTTCACAGCTCATCTTTTTTTTTTAAATTAAAACATAAAAAGCTATTTTTTAGTACTGAAAACCGTCTGGCAGCAGTTTCAGACATCTAAAACATGACACCTATATATTTCAAAAGCTGTACAGCTGAAAATTAATAATAGGATCAAAACATCTAGTCCAATAAAAATTCTAAAGTCCAGTAAATAAATGCAATTAATGTGCATCTAAGTTCCAAAAATCCAATTACAAAGAATTCTGTGTAAGAAAGACGAATCTTTAGAGGCCTTTAAAAGGTTTCCCTGATTGATATAGCATGTCACAATTGTATAGCCATTCTCCTCTTCATTTCTACTAATCTAGCACTTGCTATAGGGAGGTTTGGAAGCATTGTAGAATTTATGTATGGAGCCAGAGTTTTTCAATAACTGCAGAAGACTTTGATGTTCACTCATAATGCAAATCCCAGGAGGTGTTAAATAAATTGTTCACCTTTCCTTCCTTACATTTTGCACATTTTGAAGTTTCCAAACTGTCTCTTAAAAGGAAACCAGTGCAGAAAGTGTTATACTATTCAGCACTTAAATCATTATTTGCATGGGATTCTGATGGAAAGTTCACTTTCTACACCAAGGTCATAAGGGAAGCGATTTAAGCTGGTAAAAACATTGATGGCCATCAACACCACTTGAGCTTCTCCACTCAGATTTCAGTTCAGGGGAATTCCCAAAATATCCATGTGGCTCTCAATCCGATCTGATAAATGGGATTTGCCATAGTTATATGTTTTTTATTCTAAACTATCATATTTGAATGGCTTGGTCACCACAGAGGACCAAACTACTGTATACTCAGGTGGTGGAATCCAATGATCTGAATGGCCCTAGTAAATGCTGAATGTCAACTCATAAAGCATTTCCATGTCTGTGATCGAGTTGCCATGTGAGGAAAGGGGGGAGCGCATTCCACACATACCTTCGGCTAGAGTCGGATCTCAGATTACCACAGCAGTCTTGTGAGGTATGGGATTCTACAGCCTGCTAGAGCACCTCGTTGGATAATGTGATTTATGACACAGTCTTAGGGGAGGGGGGGAAACAGAGACAAAGTTCAGCCATAACTTACATGAGGTCAGATCCGACTCAGTCGGGTATTGCTGAAATGTTCCTAATAAATGACTGGATTTCTTTTGAAACTTGGCTCGAGGCTCATAAATTAATTAGGGCATCTTTCAGAAACCTGACAGAGAGTCAGATCTGACCTCACGTAAGTTACAGCTGAACTTGACACTCAGTCTATTACTTTAAGAGAGTGTGGGAGCTTATATAGCTAGTCCTCAATTTACAACAGTTCATTTAGTGACCATTCGGAGTTACAATGGCACTGAAAAAAGTAACATGCCATTTTCACACTTATGACCATTGGAACATCCCTATGTTCATGTGATTTATATTCAGATTCTTGACAACTGACATTTGTGACATTTGCATTATCCCGGGGTCATGTGATCCCCTTTTGTGACCTTCTGATAAGCAAAGTCAATGGGGAAACCAGATTCATTTAACAACGGTGCTACTAATTTAACAACTGCGGTGATTCCATTAGCAAATGGGGGCAAGAAAAGCCATGAAATGGGACAAAACTCACTTAACAAATTTCTCACTTAGCAACATAAATTTTGGGCTCAACTGTGCTCAGAAGTCGAGGACTGCCTGTATATGTGTGTGTGAGAGAGAAAATAATAGAGAAAGTACATTTAAATGTAAATATATTTCTTTGATGAAATTGGAAACCTCTTTATCTACCACAATCTCCAATGAAATTTGAAGTTTACAAATGTGTCACAATAGAGGTATCAGAGTCCATCAAACAGTCCAAGTAATACACGAATAAGACAGTCAGTCATCAATGTCTTTCAGTTAAGGGATAATCAAAATAACATAGTCCAGTATCACATAATCAGTTCAGTACTCAAAGTTTGCTAGCAGTTGCAAAACTTACAATAGCTCACAACACTTTCTAACAGCCAGCTTCCAAAACACTCAGATCAGCCCAGCATCTAACAAACAGAGAGCTAACAGTCATTCTGGCTCCCTCTTATGGCCGATTGAGGAAAACAGCAACCAATCACATTTTATAGTATGATTTAAAGAAACAGGTGTAGCATTATTATATGATTTATATATTGCCAACCCAACCGTTAGATTACATTCCCAACACACGTATCATATAACACTGATCTAAAATGGACTTTGAACACCAGAGGGGACACAATGCAAATTCATTCAAAAGATGCTGACTCCAGCATTTAGAGAAGTGACTGGTTGCTAGAAATGAGCATTTCATGTTTGCTATATATGGATAATTTAAGTTCATTGCCTTAATAATTTAACAGCAAAGCTGAATAAACAGCTTTTGGCAATTTCAAACACCTGCCAGGACCTTTTAATCTTTTGCTTCCTCACCTATCACTATATTGCTGCCAGGGAAGAATGATTTATTGAAAGTAACGGCAACTCATATTTATCTGATGATCCGCATAGTTCGGTGCTTAGTGCTACTCACATTAATAATTCTTTTCAAAATAAAGCATCTAGCTCTTTTACTCTTCCTGCTCCCGTCCTAGTTGCAAGCCGAAGTGAAATGTATGTAAGTGATCTGCATATTACAACTCAAGGGCTGCAATCATCTCTAAATTTGCATCATTTAATGAAGCAAGTGAGGGGAATATTTATTTGTGGATTATAATTTTCCAGCCTAGAAGATTTATTGCTTGTGATCTTTTCTTATGCTATTTTGATTCATATTTACTGGAACTGCTACGTGAGGACTGGGGCTAGATGAAAGGCTCTGTTGGCCTTGAGAGTTTAGTTTCCTTTGCTTTATTGTCATTGCCCCTTGTACAACGAAATTAAATGCCATCTTCAGTCTACATTATAACTATAAAAATAAAACACAAACACAGATCCTTCACATTCTATACAATTAAATTGAAAACCCAATATTGCATTAATATTGCACTATACCCATGATGGCCAACCTATGGCACGTGTACCAAAGGTGGCATGCTCAGCCCTCTCTGTGGGCACTCGAGCATTCACCCAGCTCAGCTCCACCATGCATGTGCATGCACCTCCTGTCGGCCAGCTGATTTTCAGGTTTCTGCCGTGCATGTGGGAGATGCGCATGCATGTGTGGGAGACCCATGCATGCATGTGCGGGGGGGGGTGTTGCATGCACATGCATGGGGTGGGGGAGTACGGAGAAGGTGAGGTACCCCCTCCGTGGTCCATTTTTGGTTCAAGGAGCCTTCAGGGAGGTCTAGGCCCAAAATGGAGTGTGTGTGTGTTGGGGGGGGGGGTTTGCACACGCATGCATGGGGGGGAGCACAGAGGTGTCATTCGCACATGTGCAGGGTGGCGGGGAATGTGTGGGTGTGTCACATCTGTGTGCATTATGGGTTTGGACACTATCCCGCATGAGCACATGCTTTCAGCACGCGAGGACAAAAAGGTTAGTCATCACTGCACTGTCGTTTTTATTATCCTGTACTATCTGCCAGATGGTAATAGTTCAAAAAAAGGGTGCCCAGGATGAGTTGGATCTTTAAGAAGGGGCGTTTATTAAAGCTTGGATATAAAAGGATGCCAGTCTTCAAAGTATCAATGAACACTGTCAGTCCAAAGGTAACCCATACTCCAGAAAAGAAATGTATGTATGCATCATCTCTCTCTCTCTCTCTCTCTCTCTCTCTCTCTCTCTCTCTCTCTATCTATCTATCTATCTATCTATCTATCATCTGTCTATCTGTCTGTCTATCTGTCTATCTGTCTATCTGTCTATCTGTCTATCTGTCTATCTGTCTATCTGTCTATCTGTCTATCTGTCTATCTGTCTATCTGTCTATCTGTCTATCTGTCTATCTGTCTATCTGTCTATCTGTCTATCTGTCTATCTGTCTATCTGTCTATCTGTCTGTCTATCATCTGTTGTGGCCCAGCAGGAGGGGCCCTATGAGTCGGCTTTGGAGGATGTGGAGGACCCTGGATAGGGTTCCGACTCCGAGCAGGGCGCAGAGAGGCTGGTTGGCCGCCAGGAGGCCCCTGAGCCTTGGACTAGTGAGGAGGAGACAAGGGAGTGTGATCCGGACGTCAGCAGTGAGTTGTTCCTGGATGCCCAGCACCACAGAGCTAATAGGTGTAAGGAACAATTACGCAGTTACAGGAGGTAATTGCACTCAGCTGGTGGTAATTAGGCTCCTCTCCAGACTATAAAAGGAATACTTGTGCACACGCCCCTTTTGCAGAAGTCAACACATTAACTAATGTTGGATGAACAGTATTGTGAGCTTGTCAGGCTGGATTGCTGCCAGGGCTTATCTGTGCTGGATTGCTGCCCCAGCTTATCTGTGCTGGTTTGCTGCCAAGGACCTGTCTGTCTGTGAATAAATTCCGTAAAGTATCTTTGGCTTGGAGTGTTTTGGTGTGGGACGAGGGGGATCAGAACACTATCTATCTATCATCTATCTATCTGTCTGTCTGTCTGTCTGTCTGTCTGTCTGTCTGTCTGTCTGTCTGTCTGTCTGTCTGCCTGTCTGTCTATATAATAAATAATTACATACATACATATGCTGTATATACACACAAACACACACACACACACACATTGAAGAAGGCAATGACACAACCACTTCATCACCAGAATTTTGCACTCATGGCTAAGTCACAGTCTCTAACCATTTTTTAAGGTAAGCCGTAATGGCCATAATGCATCCTAATGAGCCTAACAAGTCTACTTTGATGCAACATGAGCCCAGTTTCAGAAGCGACAGGCTGAGTGTATACAAGTAGTCTTCGAGTTATGACCACAATTGAGCCCACAATTTATGTTGCTAAGCGAACCATTTGTTATGTGAGTTTACCCCAGTTTACAACTTTTCTTGCCTCAGTTAAGTGAATCATTGCATTTGTTAAGTTAGTGAATTTCAATTCCCCATTGACTTTGCTTGTTAGAAGGTCGCAAAAACTGATCATAAGATCCTGGGACACTGCAGCCATCATAAGTATGATCCACTTGCCAAGCATCTAAGTTTTGATCATGTGACCATGGGGATGCTGCAACGATTATAAGTCATGTTTTTCAGGACTGTTGTAAGTTTAAACGGTCACTAAATGAACTGTTGCAAATCAAGAACTACCTGCATACTGCCTAGGGAAATGTTGAAGGAAAAATATACATTGCCTGATACCACCTCAGAAGCCCTAGCCGTATAAAAGTCTGTGTGTGTGTGTGAGAGAGAGGGGGGGGGGAGGGAGGCAGGGAGGGAGAGAGAGAGAGCGAGCGAGAGAGAGAAGGGATAGATTCCTACTTATCAATTTGAATGGATTGAAATTAATACTATTATACTTCATAAAGTTTCTAATTCAAGGGCTCCTTAACTATTCTGAAATTTTAAAACTGTGGTGTCATTACTTTATCAATCATTGCTTTATATTTTTGTTCTGCCTTTAATTATAAGCATATAAGCATATAATTACTGCTTGCTACTACTATTATTTCAAAAAAGTTATTATTGGCACTAAGACTACCAGTGCTTTAACACTTGGGAAGATGAATTTTTAAACATCATATTTAAGTAATAGTTGGGTTGAATCAATTTTCCTTTGGGTGAGTTGGAAAATATCCTTAAAACCTGTTAGTATAAATATTAACATAATGAACTTGGCCATTATCCCAAATTCCTCACTGTTAATTGGGTGAAAAATAGGACTTCTTTTGAGAGGGAAGGATGCCTAATGCTTATGCATCTACTTGAATTTCCATATGAATATATTCTAAGGCATGTGAAATGTATACTTCAAAAAGCTGCAGATGATAAGACTCCTAGAAATCCAATACACAACTTCCGTCTTATCAGTCTCACCCACATCACCTGATTCACACTAAGATATAAATATGTCTGAAAATGTGTTATATGCGACAGAGGGTGGTTCCTATTATGTCTTAGCCTCGGAAACGTGGCTTTGTCACTGAGGCTCACCATTGGTCGAGACGCGCATGTGTGCCAGAGCGGGAGAGACACCGTTCTCTGATTGGCTAACTGCGGGACTGTCTGCATATAAATTTCTGTCAAGCGGGAACTGTTCTTTATCTTGGGTTCTGGAGTTGCTGTTGCGTTAGCTGTTTAATAAAGCCTTATTAGCCAAGTCTTGCCTTGCCTCAGTCATTGCCACCCCATTGAATACAATAGTTCCTACCAGTTCTGACTGGTTCAGCTGAACCGGTAGTGGTTTAGCGGCCTGGATCACTGGAACCGGCAGTGACCCAGGCCTGCCACGCCCCCGAACTGGTTCTCCTGCAGGGCCACCATCTTGATTTTCAGTTCTGGGCATGCACAGAACAATTGTAATTGCACAAGTTTAATTTTATTTCTTTTTTTAATGTTTTGCGCATGTGCAGACCTATTTTTGTGCAAATGGGCACGCACGTGCACCAAAATGGCAGTAATGCTAGTAGCAACCCACCTCTAATATATGATAATGGTGAATATCTGTAGCTTTGGTGTAGGATGAGGGTACAGGATCATTCTCTGAGGTTTGGGGTTAGTTTCTGAACGTTTCGTTACTTGGCTATGTAACATCTTCAGCAGAATTTAGAGGATGCCAATGTTGGTATTCTTCTGCTTATAGGGGCTTCTGTTATGGCCTGTTGGCCATGGGCCCCTCCAGCAGCTGAATCAGATGAGGAGGAGGTGTGGGAGTCAGGGTCAGCATCAAGGCAACCTGAGACCTCTGAAGGGGAAGCAGGAATGGAGCTCCCAGAGTGAGAGACAGAGGTGGAGTCTGGGCCGGCCCTCAACTCTCAGATGGAGAGTCAACAGCCCCCAGGTCTGGAAGTTGCTGATGAGGAAGAGAACAGCTGGGTCCAGTGCCTGACATGTGGATGCACAGAAGGCAGAGGAGAGGAGAACAGTGGAAATCTGTGGATTGATCCTTGGGAAGGAAGAGCCACTGCTACTAGTGAGGCCCCACCTTAGCTCTGGGGATAAAAGACAGGAGGCAGAGATGAATAGATGTGGCAGGCAATTATTCATCCCTCCCTGCCAGACAGACTTGTTAGCCTGAGGTGCTAACAAGTCTGCTGGCGCTCCTAATAAAGGAATCATTGCCTCAACTACAGAGGGTTTGTTGTGCTTGGGGAGTTGGGTCAGAGCAGCTTTGTGTGGTCAGTAGGCTTTGTGATGGTGAGGTCAGGTCAAGTGAGGGTCATAGCAGGTCAAGTTCTTGTGATGGATCTTGGGGTGGATCTTGTGATGGGTCAAGTGTGAGTTGGGTCAAGTGAGGGTCTTGTGGTGGGTCAGGTGTGGGTCTTGTGATGGGGAAGTCACGTTAGGAGAGGGTCACGTTGGGAGGTGAAGTGCTAGTTGGAGGTAGTTGCATGGGTTGATTGAGGATTGGGGCTGTCTCTGATTGGTTGTGCAGTTAATCTGAATTCTGAGGGGTTCATAGGCTGGTTGTATGTCTGTTGATGGATATGCTTGTGAGTGTGGCAGGTGGTGGCGTAACCGATGATTCTTGTATTCTTCCAATCAAATTGGTGTTGTTTGGTGTCAGTGTGGGTAGAGATTAAGAATTTGGGATCATGGTGTTTGACTGCCAACTGGTGTTCATGGATCTTGGTTTTCAATTGATGTTTGTAGAATTGTAGAATTAGTTGCAAATATTACCGTTGAATTTGTAAATTACATTGTTTCTTTCATCCTTCTGTATCTTGTGCTATACGCAGATTGTAAAACTGCAGTCTGATTAGTCATGATTTCAAACTATTATGTTTTCTTGAGTCTAATATACCTGCTCTTTAATTAAACTTTAATCCATTAAGCTCAATGTTTACTTTTGACTAGATACATACAGGATTGCATTATATGAAAGAACTTCTAGCAAGGACATCCTTGGTGACATAATGGAAATGATGCAAATCAAGGCTAGATCCTGAAGATGAAACTCAAATACTTTGGCCACCTTATGAGAAGGAAGGACTCACTGGAGAAGAGCCTAATTCTGGGAAAGATTGAGGGCAAAAGAAGAAGGGGACGATGGAGAATGAGGTGGCTGGATGGAGTCACCGAAGCAGTGGGCGTGAGCTTAAATGGACTCCAGAGGATGGCAGAGGACAGGAAGACCTGGAGAACGTTGTCCATGGGGACACGACTTCGCAACTAACAATAACAAAATAGCATTCATGCCCTTTCATCAATGACGTCATGACATTTCAGCTGTCACCTTCCTGATGCCTGCTTCAGAAATTAGTCCAAAGTTTTTATTAATGGTATAGTTAGATATGAGACTTTCTGGATAGGATGGTTATGAATAATTTCAATGATAATATGACAGATTTATTTTCCTCAGAAAGTCTTGCACTTAGCAGCATTGCTGGTTATTATAGAATAAATGAGTAATCCTTGATTTAAGAATAAACTGTATGCAAATTTCTTTCGTTTCATCTCTGAATTGTTGGGAAATATGCATTTTAATATGCATATTTTAGTAATATCTGAAGGGCAGAGACATATTTTTCATTTACTTCAAATAAGTTGCCAAGCAGCTCAGTGTCACAAAAATTGGCTTTCCTTTATAGTTTATGACCTTTACTGAGGCATATGCTAAATTTTGCATGCTGCATGTAAACTTTTTCCAGATCTGGCTATGTAGATTATTTGATTTTCCCTATTTTTAAATTTTGTGATAGCCAATGGCCAAACATTAGAAAGTATATTGAATTACACATTAAAGCAATGATACCCCACTGTTCCTCCTGAATGATTCCAAGAACAGCATGAAGATTATTAAAATAAGATACTCCCTGCTCTTGGCTCTTTACAAACTAAAATGCAGGAAGAAACGGTGACGCTGAGGTAAAAGGAAAGTAAAAGAGGGCCAAGTTTTGAGGGGAGGGTTGTATTTTTATAAGGGTTGCCTAGCCAGAAATGGACTGTTCATAGTGGAATAGATGAATTACAGTGGTGGGATTCAAATAATTTAACAACTGGTTCTCTGTCCTAATGAACAGCTGAGTGGGCATGGCTCAGTGGTCATGTGACTGAGTTGGCATGGCCAACTCAACATCACTCACATCAATGGGCGCTTCGCCTTAGCAGTTACAGTGTAATAAGGGTTCACGGGAGAGGCAGTTTCTGTAAGCAGGGCAATAAAGATTAGGCTAGAAACAACACCAGAATGTTTCCTTCCTGCCTTCCTTACAGGAATTAGCCCTGTAAAGTGGAAAGAAACAAAAAGAGATTTTTTCCAACAACCGGTTCTCCTGAATAGGTGCGAACTGGCTGAATCCCACCACTGATGAATTACCAGAAAGTTCTGCCTAACCTCAAGATCTGTTATTTATTGTCAGGATTGAGGGGCAACTTGACCAAGTAGGGGGAATAAAACAAAAGTGAAGTTCCTGGTGGTCTCACTCCTCTGGGCACCTGTTTCATTACAATTTAAACAAGAAGCAATGTTTCTGCTCTTCGTTTTGTAATGCCAGAGGGGTAAGGCCACCAAATATTATGACGCAAAATCCAAGCTGACTTTTGACCTACCCAGTACAGCAGATCTTAATCTATTATTATTGATCATCGCACAGTCAGCCAGGACTTGGGATAGGCAGGGATGGATTTTTGATAGCGCTAGATATATCATTGCTGGATGGAAGCTGTTCCAAGTAAAGCTGCCTTCTGCAATTGACTGATGTCGAATTTGTCGATGCCAATAGTGTTCAAGTGGTGCTCCAGTTGTTTTGAGATTGCACCCAAGGTGCCTATTACTGTTGGTACTTCCCTTGCTTGCCTTCATTGTTTTATTTCTATTATTACCTCTTTTATTCATTAAACATGAACCTCAGTCAACTGAACATTTAAAAATGTTTCACAAATACCATTGACTGGTGCTAATGGTTGATACGGGTTGCTGCCAGTATCCTAGGTATCAACCAAGTATTTTTTAAAAATATATAATGTCCCAAGTAGAGCAGTTTTTTGCAGTTCCACTGATGTTCTTGCAGAAAGTTGCAATTTCTTGATGTGTTTTGTAAAATTCTTGGACATGGTACCAAGTTCCCCGATGACAATGGGTATCACTGTTACATGTTTCATCCATAATCGCATACTTTTGATGGCCAGGTTACGGTATTTCATGATTTTTTCCCCCAGTTCTTTTTCTTTGACTCTGACATCTCCTGGTACAGTGATATCAATAAACTGTACGCTTTGGCCCTCAACAACTGTGATATCTGGCGTGTTGTGTTTCAAATGACAATCCATTTGTATTTGAAAGTCCCAGAAGATCTTCACCATCCCATTTTCGGTGACTTTTTCCACTTTGTGCTCCCATGACCTTTTGGATAAGGGTTGCCTAGCCAGAAATGGACTCTTCATAGTGGAATAGATGAATTACAGTGGTGGGATTCAAATAATTTAACAACCAGTTCTCTGTCCTAATGAATGGCTGAGTGGGCATGGCTCAGTGGTCATGTGACTGAGTTGGCATGGCCAACAAGGTATGTCATATTTTTTATATAATGATTGGACTATTATAATTAGTATTACTTCTCTTGTTGTTGTTTTAGACCCAGAAAATACAATATTAAGGCAGAGCAGGCAAAAAAAAGCTTTTCAATCCTACAATCATTAGACTACTTTAGGGTTTTTTCAAATTTTATTTCATAGAAGCCTGGGATTTGCTCAAACACAGCTAATTTTCTTATCCCTAGATCTCTGCCTCTTGATCAGGAATTCCGGTATATTAAGGTCATTAGGTTTACTATGAAGTTCTCCTGTATTTTGTACTCTAAAAGTTGCAAGATGTGGGGGTATGTAAATAGGTTGGGATTTCCCGGGTTCACACCTGGTCCAGGACTAGAATGTTTCAGAAATCATTTCCATATCTGATAAAATTTGGAGCAAAAGCCTGGAGAGATCTTGAAGTTAGGGCATAAATGTTACTACAGCCCGAACCGGTAATTAAAAAAAAAAGCTACTGGCTTGGGCGAACCGATAGCATTTTTAAATGTTCCAACAATCAGCTGTGCGACAATCCACTGTGCCACGCGATTTATATTCGCTAGAAAGCAGGAAATCCTACTTCCTAGCAAATCTAAATCTCGCGGCACAGCTGTTTCCCTCCTCACTGTTCTACTTACCTTTGCAGACTCAGAAAAGGCTTCTTAATTCTCCTTTTTTAGCACTGCGCGGTAGCACCCGCGAAGCACACATTTGGTGCACATACCAGTGGTGGGTTCCGGATCCCGTTGCAACCGGGACAGTGCAATGGGGCCCGGCGTCCACCACATGAATGCACACAGCATGCGCATATGTCCTTACCTCTTGCAACGCCTCTGCAAGCCTCTGCGACACTCCAGCTGCTTGGTGGAGCGTCACGCATGCACCGTGCGCTCTGTGCATGTGCGCGGAAGTGCTGAAGAGCTCAAATACAGATAAGGAGCTCGGGCGGGCGGGTGAGTGTACTGCCTGCAACCCACCACTGGCACATACGCATGCGAAGTGAACTAGTAGCAGACTTCAGAGCATTTCACCCCTGGTCTGTGGGCCTCCAAGGACACAGAGTCCTCCTAATGATAATAAATTAGACAGACCCTGGAGGGCTGATGTACTGTATGTTTTGCAATTTTTAAAGAAATGTTGCTAGATGCTTTGAACATTTGCCTAAACAGAAGGGCAGGGGGTGGGGGTGGGTGGAAGATGAATAAATAAAAATAAAAAAGACTTTGAGGAAGGGTTTCTTTCTTTGGAACGTGGTTTCCCTTCTGGAAATGGGAGAAAATACATGCGATCAATTCACAGAGGCTCCCATACAAACAAAATCCTCAATCAATAATATTAGCACTGCTTTTTCTAATGAAGAAAATGTGGGGAAGGTCATGATTCTCTCTGAGCAAAGCTATTAAAGCCAGAAGCAAAGTGAAGCTGAGAGCTGAGTAGCACTTTCTCTTAACTGCAGAGTAGCATATAACCAGTCCTGGATGTAAATCTAGAATCCTGTCTTAATGTGGGAATATTTTCAGTTAAATTTAATTAGCCTGGTCAGAAAGGTTCAGCAAGCCAGTGCATGACCTGCCTTGGGGGATAGAAAAGCGTCATCTAGCACAGGGGTCTCCAACTTTGGCAACTTTTATGACTTGTGGACTTCAACTCCCAGAGTTCCTCAGCCAGCTTTGGGTCTCCAACCTTGGCAACTTTAAGACTTGTGGACTTCAACTCCCAGAATTGCTCAGCTGGCTGAAAAATTCTGGTAGTTGAAGTCCACAAGTCTTAAAGTTGCCAAGGTTGGAGCCAGAGGTGGGTTCCTACCAGTTCGCACCAGTTCGGTAGAACTGGTTCGTCAAATCTACCGAACCAGTTAGAAGAGGTTCCACCAGAAAGCAGGTCACACCTACAGAAGAGGTTCCAAAATTTTTTGAAACCCACCACTGACACACACAGACACAGACACACAGACACACACATAGACTCACACAGAGAGAGAAAGAGAGAGAAAGAAAGAAAGAAAGAAAAAAAGAAAAAAAGAAAAAAAGAAAAAAAGAAAAAAAGAAAAAAAGAAAAAAAGAAAAAAAGAAAAAAAGAAAAAAAGAAAGAAAAAGTGAGAGATGAAAGAAAAAAGGAAAGAGGGTCAGAGAGACAAAAGGAAGGAGAGAGAGAGAGAGAGAGAGAGAGAGAGAGAGAGAGAGAGAGAGAGAGAGAAAACACATGGCTGGCAAGCCACTCCCACCAGGTCACATGGCCGGCAAGCCACTCCCACAAAGAAGGCCACACCCACAGAGTAGGTTCGATTTTTTTTTGAAACCTACCACTGTTGGAGACCCTTGTGCTAGATGACTAGACCAGGCCCACCATGGCCACACCCACCCAGCAACCGAGTAGAGAACCAGTTGCTGAAATTTTTGAAGCCCACCACTGCCTCTGGCCCCCTGCCAATATATATCCATATCTCTGTTTGAAAATAATAATGATGCAGACTTGGAAATATCATTAATAGGGACTGTGAGTTCCAATTTCAAGGGGAACGGAGAAGAGAGACTGTCTTTCTTCCCAATACATATTGACCTTACTCTCAACCTTTTGGCTATATTTAAGTCCGCCTGTCCTACTGTGATAACATTACAGGAATCCCTGCTCCAGCTCCTCAGCCAACACAATCTTGGCATGCTAATCACGCACACCAATTTGGAATAAAACCACATTCCTTTTTTCCCAGCCAGACAGCATCCTTTTTAAAAATCAAGGTAAAACTATATACACTTTTGGAAATGCATAAATACCGCCCCCCCCACAAGTTGTCCTTGCGGCTACTTCTTAGTTGTGATTGAATGTTCACCATGGGAAAGGCACAGATTACCCAATGCGAATATTCTCTGCCCTTCACAGCCAGGCAGGAAACAAAACCTGTAAGAACATGGATTTTGTTTTGGTTTTTCCTCAGCATCTCCAAGGAATAAGCTAAGTTCAAAGAATAAGCTACGCGTGCGCGCGCACATGCACACACACACACACACACACACACACACACACACACACACACGCACACATTTCCCCCTTCCTCTCTCACATTCACCTCTGACCCCAGACCTTCTCTTTCTTCTGCAGACCACCCACTTCCTTCTATTGCTCTCATTCAGGAATAACTTAAAACAGATTTTTCTTTTTCCTCTCCCTGGAAACAGAACTTAAGTAGATGGCTTGAAGCAGCAAAAGTTCAGGTTCCTCTTTTTTCTTCAGGGCTATATGATAAAGGAAAGAAAAATTGGAGGCAGATCTTTACTGTTTCCTAGCAGTATGTGTGCATACCCAAAAATCATCTCCCACAAAAATGCAGAATGATTTGTATCAGTAGAACGGGGGACCAGCATTAAAATGATGAGCTCACTCCTTGCTGAAATATTCACACGATCACGAGTTGAATTTGCTTTCAACTCAATGTCCATTCCTTCATTCCTTCATTAATGTATCTATAATCTCTGTAGCTGTGATGGCGGACTTACAGAGGTGGCACACAGCACCCTCCCTGATGGCATGCGAGCCGTCGCTCTAGTTCAGCTCCACCGCGCATGAGTGTGTGCCTCTCACCAGCCAGCTGGTCTTCAGCTCTCTGCTGTTCATGTGTGGAGTTGCGTGTGTGTGGGGGTCGCACACGGATGCATGGGGGACATGCACAGGGGTGCTGTTGTGGCCCAGCAGGAGCCGTTGGAGCTGCAAACAGACTCCGACAGCGAGGGGCCCTATGAGTCGGCTCTGGAAGATGTGGAGGACCCTGGACAGGGTTCTGACTCCAAGCAGGGACCAGAAAGGCTGGTTGGTCACCAGGAGGCGCCTGAGGCATGGAGCAGCAGTGAAAGCCAAAGGGAGGGTGCTCCTGACCTCAGGCCTTGGAGCAGTGGGGAGGAGACAAGGGAGTTAGTCCTGGATGCCCGGCAACGGCGGACAGATCGATGCAGAGAACAACTACGCAGATACAGAAGATAATTGGACCCAGGTGGTTGTAATTAGGCTCCTCTCAAGATAGTATATAAGCAGAGACTTTGGGAGGAGGCTGTTTGCAGGATTCAACTTAATTATCAATGCTGGAGAAGCTGTTATCTGTATCTGTCGGAGTCTGGGTTGCTGCCAAGGTTCTTTATCTGTTCATTCGTGTTTGGGCTTTCAGCCACCAAGATTTATAGTCCTGCTAATAAAGTGTTGTGGCATTCCAGCTAAGCTTGTCTCAGCATTCATTGCTGGATGGGGGAGGGGGTTAGAACAGATGCACACATTGCATTTTGGGAGTTTGGGCGCGCGCACGGGACTTTGGGCGCTCCAACCAGAAAAGGTTAGCCATCACTGCTCTATAATGATCTTTTGTGGCAAAAATAACAGTATTCTTCATTTTTAAAAAAATATTATTTTGAGAAGACAACCTGAATTTGTTACTGTCACAAGCTGATGTATGTAATGTTCATGACCAATTTATTAATCAGACAGCAAGTCAAACTCTAGAACTCTATTGTTCTACAAGATCATTTAATATGTTTATTTTGTATGTGTGTTACTACTTTTGACTTTCCATTACAGATTTTAAACTATTGTACTCATTTTGAAAACAAGAAACAAATGAGAGAGAGAATGCAGAGCTTATGTACATTAAAAGATTTCAGACTATTTCTTTGTTAATATATTTTTATTGTTTTATATCACAAATTCCCTTTCTATGTTGAACAGTGTTCAATATAGAAACTACATGAGAAAGAAAAATTGATTAGTAAATATTTTGATGGTTATGTAATTGATATTATAATGGAAGATAGTATTCAATGATTGATATTATCGCATATATGTATATATCTACATATTATAATGATTATGATTCCAATTTCATTTTATATTTTAACACGTTGGACACCTAGGTTTCAGGCTATTTCTGAAAGTCTCAACGAACAATGGGTTTTTAAAATGTCACAATTGATAAAGATTTTGATAAGGATTTTGTAATCTTATGTATAACTTAGATCTGCATAACAATCCTGTCTTCTCCACCCTTTCCCTCTGCTTTAACCTACCGTAATTTAAGCCTTACTACAGTTTAACTGCTACATAACTGAGATTAAATGAATGACATTCCTGAAAGATTGTGACTTTTAATAAAACGTTACTCTGTAAAAGGTGCTATTATATTCCTTCTGATTTCAAGATAGATGAAGGAACCGAAGAAGAATTATGCTTCCTTTTACTACTGCTAGATATTACCTTGATAAGACCTCACTTGCAATACTGGGTCCAGTTCTGGTCACAATACAAAAAAGATGTTGAGGCACTGGAAAGAGTGCAGAGAAAAACAACAAAGATGATCAGGAGACTGGAGGCTAAAAGTTATGATGAACGGTTCCAGAAATGGGGTATGTTTAGTCGAATGAAGAGAAGCACTAGAAGCAACATGATAGTAGTGTTCCAATATCTGAGAGACTGTCACAAAGAAGAAAGAGTCAATCTATTCTCCAAAGCAAGACAAGAAGTAATAGCAATAGCAATAGCAGTTAGACTTATATACCGCTTCATAGGGCTTTCAGCCCTCTCTAAGCGGTTTACAGAGTCAGAATATCGCCCCCACAGTCTGGGTCCTCATTTCACCCACCTCGGAAGGATGGAAGGCTGAGTCAACCCTGAGCTGGTGAGATTAGAACTGCTGAACTGCAGATAACAGTCAGCTGAAGTGGCCTGCAGTACTGCACACTAACCACTGCGCCACCTTGGCTCTGATGGAAACTTATTTTAGAGAGATCCAACCTAGAATTGTGGATAAAGTTTCTGACAGTGAGAACAATCAATCAGTGGAATGGCTTACCTTTGGAAGTTGTAGGTGCTTTTATCACTGGAGGTTTTCAAGAAGTGATTGGATAGCCATTTATCTGGAATGGAATAGGGTCTCCTGCTTGAGCAGGTGTTTGGACTAGAAGACATCAAAATCAGTGATGGGCTGCTGCAAGTTCAGACTGTTTTGCCTGAAGTGGTAGTTCCGAGCACTGGCTGGCCCCGCCCACTTGTCCCGATGCTATATGGTCCTAGATATCTCACTTTCCGGCTCACCCCGCAGCCCAGCTAATTGGCATGCCTCTCCTGTTCTACTAACTATGGCTGATGTAGCAGATGTGCAGAAAGCTACCCCCATCCAGTTGTTAAAGTAGGTACAACCCACCTCTGATCCAAATCCCTTCTAACCCTGTTATTCTATGTTTAAAGTTGCTTTCTCACTCCTGATAGCTACTTGTAGTCTTCAAAATAATCTGTATGATTAGTGGATGGAGTGGCTTTCCTCAGCCAGGATCCTGCAACTAGAGTAGTGTTTCTCACCTTCAGCAGCTTTAAGAAGTGTGGACTTCAACTCCCAGAATTCCCCAGTCAGATGAGAGTTGAAATTTCCATTTCTTAAAGATTGAGAACCATTGAACACGAGTGAGCAAATAGGAAGGCAAACAGAAACATGGGGATTTTGCTAGAGGAAAGGTGTGTGTGTGCTAGGGGAAAGGTGTATTGACCTCTGATAGCCAAAATAAAGATGATAAAGCCAAGGCTCAAAGCTATGAAAAAATAAAACATGACTAGATTTTTATTTTCAGGATGAACAGTTCCTAAAGAAGTAGAAAACCAAACATCATTAGTGGAAAGGTGAAAAAGTAGCAGGGGAGAAGGTGTTTTCTACTTTAGTGCACAGTGTGTCAAAAGTATCATCTGCCTTTTGACAATTAGTCATGGGTTTATGCTCAGCGTAATAAGCTCCTGGGTCTCAGGAAAAAAATCCTTTCCGTTTGTGGATGGACAGACAATGTTAGAGCAGCCTAGAAATTTGTAGATGAGATCTTCTTTGATGAGATAGGTTTGTTGTGGGACTATAGATCTCTTGCTGTCAGGGAGAATTGGGATCTTGACTAGAGTTCTTCAACTGAGATTAGAGTGTGTGCACACTTTTTTGAGGAACCTCAGTCTCTTGGGGGAACAAAGCCAATCCTCTATCGTAAGGTTACTCTTTTTGAGGTAAGAGGTCAGGGATGGGATTCAAAAGTTTCAGCAATGGGTTCTCTGCCCGATTGCTGGGTGGGCATGGCCATGGTTGGCATGGGCTTGTCAGCCTCCTGCACCATGGCATGGGGGGTTTGCCTTCCCCAGGTTCTGGAGGCTTTCCTTGAGACTCTGGGGGGGGGGAACTGCTTCCCCCGGGCTCTGGAGGCCCTCCGCAGCTTCCAGGAGGCCTGTTTTCCCCCCACCCCAAGCCTTCACACAGGCCCTGCACTTACCTCTCATCCAAAACAGGCCGCATGGAGACTCCTGGGAGGGGCAGGAAGGGGCAGGGTGCACGGGGCCAGCCAGGGGCGGGATTTGGAGGTTCTCTGAACCAGCCATAATGTTAGCTACAGGTTCTCCCGAACCCATAGCAGCCCACCCCTTTAAGGAGGACATCTGATTGTGGTTCATTCAATCATTAGAAACAGAGCAACAGGTTTACAATGGCTGTATAGCTCACAGGAAAACTTGTTCACCTGGCATAAACTGTGTGGATATCACCTACTTTGTAGAGAAGTGGACCAATACGGTATCAAAAAGAGTCTGGTGTAAATGCTACCTTTCAGATCTGTAATATAGTGAGGTTGGAATAGCTGGAGTTCTGGTCACCGATTTGGGGGCTACATTTGAAAAAGGATCTAAGAGATACCTGGGAAACATGGAGCAGTGGGCAACCAAAATATTCAGAGAGTTCAAACACCTTTTGAGAAAATAACTAGAACGTTTGGGACTCTTTAGCCTTAAAAAAGGGAATCTGATGTGATCAAGGGATAAAAATTTTCCATGAATCCTGAGAGAGTGCACCCCTCTGCCTCTCTCAGACTGGAATCAGCTAACAAGACTGATTAGAAGGAAACTTAGAGCAGAATCTTAAATAGTGCTTTTTCACACACTACAAATCCAGGGAGTTCATTATTATGATACAAGGAAAATCATTAACTTCCATTGCTTTAAAATAGGATTCAATAAATTATTGGAAGTGGGGCTATCAAGAACCACTACACTTGGAATTCAATGTTACCTCCATATTGGGAGCAGCAGGCTTTCAAATACCAATTTCAGGGGAAAATAAAGAATGAGAAATATGATCAGCTTTTTTTCTGCTTGGAAACATCCCCGATGCATCTGATTAGTTATTGACCAAAAATGCTGGAATTAAGCAGGGCATCAATACAATATGGGATAGTGACTTCATTCTTTTATTGTCTCAGTGAAATGGACTGATAACACATAAAGACTCCATTTAAACATACCCGGGGAAGAAAAACAACTTTTTTGTCTGAAGTCCCAAGCAGCTTTTGTAAGTCACACATCTCTTATTATAATATTTGAATAGTGTGACGTAGTTGCATTCTATTAGCTTCTTTTATATTCTTGAATGAGCTATGGTGGTGCAGTGGTTAGAATGCAGTATTGCAGGCTAATTCTCTGGCTGCCAACTGTCAACAGTTTGAGTCTCACCAGCTCAAGGTAGACTCAGCTTTCCACCCTTCTGAGATTGTTAAAATGAGGACCCAGATTATTGGGGGCAATATGCTGACTCTGTAAACCACTTAGAGAGGGCTGCAATTTAGTTTTCCTAAATTTCCCTTTCCACCGGTTCCTATCTACACATTAATCAGTTTCCAAGGAGCACAGCACAGATAAATCAAACTAGAAGAGCTCAGTGATTAGACTACAGTACTGCAGGCTACTTCTGCTGATCACTGGCTGCCAGCAGTGTGACAGATCGAATCTCACCAGGCTCAAGGTTGACTCAGCCTTCCATCCTTCCCAGGTCCGTAAACTGAGGACCCAGATTGTTGGGGGCAATATGCTGACTCTGTAAACTGCTTAGAGTGGGCTGTAAAGCACTGTAAGCGGTATTTAAGTCTAAGTGCTATTGCTATGTGGAAAACTATGTTATATTATATAATAATTTTACATATAAATTATGTCATATAGATCAAAGGACAAAAAAATAAAGATACAGTATTTCTGCCCCCCTCTTCAGTTTTTCTATTTGTGTTCCTCCATCACCTCGTTATTTCTGCCAGCAGCTGCAAGCTTTCAGGATACATTCCAAGGCACATCATCTGTAAACAGAATTTCTAATTCCTTGGAGCCAAATCAAAGAACTGAAAGGACAACTCGCCTTAGTGTTCTTGAGAAATGGCTGGCAGACTTTGTCTTGAACCAAGTTTGTAAACGTATATTAACAGTGGAGTGTACTGGCAGGTTGTTATTATTTGGGGGCTAATTCTGAAGTTTAAGTTCTGTGAACAATATTGTCTGCAAAGCGACTTACAAGCTCCTGCTGCTGTGGATTTATGAAGAAAATGAAAAGCTCATTAGGCGGCATTAGAAATAGCCGTGAAAACGTTCTGTTCCAGCTTGTGCACCCAGGTTAGTGCACAAATGAAATGAATATGCGAGTAACTTTTTCATCTGAAAAGGTCAGGTTTAGTAATTACTGCAAGTCTCTGCTATTTGAATTGCTCTGGAGAACATGCCAGGTGAATGGCTCTAGCAACATCCTTTCTATTTCACAGATAATTGTATTGTTGACTGTTTTCCTTCTGGCGCACAAATCCCTCATTGCTTCTTGTAATTCCAGACTGGGTTTTTACTTGCAACTTGTGGTACTTACTAGTCATGATGCTACAACCTAGACATTGTTCAGGCAGAATAATAAAGAACCAACTGCTCCTGCTCTTTCAGAAAACGAAGTAGGAATTGTACTTCATTTTTAAACATGGTAGTAATTTGTGGAAGCTGGGAGTTGGAACAAACCAATGATAGAATGGACAATGCCATGACAGTCATGTTTTCCAGCAAGATCACCATATCCCATCTCATAGATTGCTAGGGAAGCTTCAACCGTACTACGTGGAGAAGATAGCAGATAGGTTGCAGTGGTGGGATGCTGATGGTTTAACAACAGGTTCAGTGAGGCGTGTGCATGCGTGCCTATAGCACTTGCGCCCAGTGCTGAAAATGGAGCATTTAGAAGCTCAGCTGCTTACCTTCTAAGTCACCAATGGTAAGTAGAACAGCGAAGGGGGGTGGGGGAAATCAGCTGTGCCACGTGATTGAGATGAGCTAGAAAGCAGGAAATAAAGGAGAGGATTGGACAGGGGTGGGCAGTTGGATAGGGTCAGCTGATCATCAGAGCTACCGGTTCGTCCGAACTGGGCCAAACCGGCTGAATACTACCTCTGATAGGCTGCCATTTTAATGAGAAAAACCATCAGAAAAAAATTGAACTCTTCACACACACGCGACGACAGCTACCCTTCACTCGAAAGTATAGCTTCCTGAACCAGCTCATCATTTAAAATGTCAAATCTTCATTATAATCATTTCCACAAATAAGCATTGTTTATTTATGAATAAGAGACCTTTCCACCAGCTGTGCGCTCTCATTCCTGCCTCTCTCTTTCTTCCTATTCTGTAATCCATCACATTTTATTCAGTCTGTTTCCCTCCCCATATAAACCTGCTGGATGACTGGTTTTATATTGTCAGTCTGAGTGTGGGCACAAGTTGCTGAATGCTGACAGTTCTACGCTGCTAACAAACTGTTAGACGGAAACGTTGAAGCACTGGGGTCCAAAGGAGAATTTTGAGTATTATTTAGAAGAGAGCTGGTTTCCAATAAGAGAATGCTAAAGAACAGTTATGTCAGACAAAGCTCTAGTTTGTTCAACCATTGTTTATTGAATAGGCATGGTTGGTTGAGTTTGCAAGCTATATTAAGCTAAATTCAAACAAAACACATTCTTGATGTAAAAAGGTAAAGTGCCCCTCACACATATGTGCTAGTTGTTTCCAACTCTAGGGGGCGGTGCTCATCTCCACTTCAATGCCAAAGAGCCAGTACTGTCCGAAGACATCTCTGTGGTCATGTGGTCATGTGACTAAGTGCCAAAGGTTCACGGAACACTGTTACTTTCCCTCCAAAGTGGTACCTATTTTTCTACTTGCATTTTTACATGCTTTGGAACTGCTAGGTTGGTAGAAGCTGGGACAAGTAAAGGGAGCTCACTCCATTATGCGGCGCTAAGGATTCGAACTGCGGAACTGCCAACCTTTCTTATCGACAAGCTCAGCATCTTAGCCACTGAGCCACTGCATCCCTATCATTCTTGATGTAGCCTTTGGTAAACTTGCTTCCTACAGAGGTACAAACTTTTAAGTTCCAGAGTGCTTAGCAATGGTTAGGCTGACTGGGGAATTCAGGGAATGGAAATCATGGCTGGGCAACATCCAGGGAAGACTTAGCATATTGTGTGAAGGTTACCTTCTCGACCTTCACTGTCTTCTCTCTGGTGTTACGTTCAGTCATCCAAACCAGCCTTTTCTCAAAATAGGCACGGGCAGAGAAATGTCCATGATCTTAGTCCAAAGATGCCCCATTTATTGTTTCCCAAGCTTTGTCCTCATAATAGAGCCTCAATCGTATATTGGCAGGTTGAATGAAGCCAATTCATGGGGTCTTGGCATGGAAGTCATATTTTCCCTGTGATGTTGGAAGATACATCCAGACACTACATGGTGTATGGAGGAGGCAGCTGAAGTGCATGTAACTGAAAGTGCACTCTGAACAGACTCTTCTGTTCAGTATCTGTAGCCTATGTGGCATGGAATTCACTTCCCAGATCACTTTTAGCAACGGATCCCTGACTTCTCAGTTTCTCACCTCGTAGAATTTTTAAAAAATAATTTCACTTCATCACAGAATGTATCCTGGTAAAGGTATGGCTCCCACCTATACGTTAATATTTCTTTCCCTATCGTATAAGCAGAGTCATGGATGAGTTGTGATCTGATATCAGTATCAAATTCCAGCTGTTGAGGTAGATTTATTTAGCAGCTGTATCTCACCTGGATGAATGTGGATGACCAGTAGATGGCAGACATGAGAAACCACCCTCCAATTCTTTGCTGCCATCTAATGGCTGACAGATTGATAATCAACAAGCAAATAATAATGGTGAAGGAATTATTGGATAAACCCAAGAGCACACCATTCTCCCACACATATACCAACATCTCTCTCTTGAACTCTAGCAGTTACAACAGTCCTGTGCAAATTTAAGATAAATTCTTAGCTGCCATCTTGTGATGATTAGGTCAACAGGGTGGCTATTTTTTTCAGAGAGAAAGAGGAAAATTTTTGGCCTGAAGGCCCGGAGGAACTGGCCACCATTTTTAAACTACATTCACTCTTTGTACGGTTGGTGATATCTACATTTTAGTTGGGGAGTTTTGCCAACAGCTGCCTTGATGGCATCACATGAAGGAACTGTACAGACAGCAGCAGGATAGGAGCCCATTCAGTTGCATAGGAAGGGACAGCTGTGGACACCACATAATTTATGTTACTATGATTTCCTCCAGGTGCTGGGTCAGAATAAAAACACTGCAAGGTGGGTAATCCTACCAAGGGGATCCAGAATGATATTCTCTCATGCCATTTCATACAGTGTTCTTTATTCAGATGAATATCAGCTTCAGTTTCAGGCATCAAATACAGGATCTGAAAAACAAGCAGCAAGAAATGAGAATCTGGGTATGATTAGATTACTCAGCACAACAATTATACTCATATCTTCTTGCCTCTAGACTACTGTAAATTACTCTATGTGGGGCTCCCCTTGAAGACTCAGAAGGCCCACTAGCTGGCTGGCTGGCTGTGGATAGCGTGCTTATTCTAAGGGTGTTGCATTGTCTGCCACTCAGCTTCAAAAAAGTTATGCAGATTAAATCCTTTTTACCTGCAAGAAATCTCTTCCATGTGGAACCTCCCACTCTGCCCATGGAAAATGAAGACCCCCCCCCCCAATCATGCAGCGAGAGGGGTGGAAGTTTGAAAACAGGACATCATAGTCCTGTGGAACAAACTGCTCTCTGAACTTAGACTGCTCCTCCCCTTTTACCAATTCGTTTGGAAGATGCCTAAATCTCTGGTAATGGAGAGTAGGAGGTGTTTTATCTATATGGGCTGTTGCCCCTCCTGCCATTTTTAATTGAGAGATTTTATTGCTTGCTGTGGATTGTTTTATTGATAGTGGATCTGGGTCAGGGGCAGGTTTCAAAAAATTTAGAACCTCGTCTGTAGGTGTGGCCTGCTTTGTGGGAGTGGCTTGCCAGCCATGTGTCTGAGTGGGCATGGTCAACTTGTAAAATGTGGTGAAACTCACTTAACAACGCTCTTGCTTAGAAACTCTGGCATTTGAAGCACGCAAGTCTTAAAGCTGTCAAGTTACAAGACCCTTGCACCCCTAATCCTTTAGAAAAAAAACCCAGGGGTGTTCAAACTTGACAGCTTTAAGACTTGTGGACTTCAACTCCCAGAATTCCTCCTCTTGCTCTTCATCTTGATGATGTACGGATGGGCGGGGGGAGGGAATTGGAACCGGTTCTAAACAGCACTATAGATTTGTGGAACCTCTTCTATAGAAGAGGTTAGAACTGGCAGGAACCCAACCCTGATCTGGGTGACGTAATGGTGAGACACAGAGGATCCAGACTGGGATAGCATACAGAGAATACATGCTGCAAAAAAACCTTTACATTCCAAGTCAGATTACATCTTAGGGAAAGACTATAACGCATACGTCTGCCATGTTCATAGATTAAAATAGGTGGAAAATTGTGGCTGGCAGAGTCACACTGTTGTGGCCTGTCGGCTGTCGGCCCCTCCAGCAGCTAAATCAGATGAGGAGGAGGAGGCATGGGAGTCAGGGTCAGCCTCAAGACAACCTGAGAGCTCTGAGGGAGAAGAGGGAATGGAGCTGGCAGAGAGGGTGGGCCAGAGTCTAAGCTATATGCAAGGGTGGGTTCCGGATTCTTTTACTGCCGGTTCGCTCAGGGCGTACATGCGCAGTAGTGCCAGATTTTTTTACTGCCGGTTTGCTTCGGGCAGGTATGCACGGTAGTGAAAAAAATGCTTCTGCACATGTGCAGAAGCAAAAAACAAGATGGCGCCACCTATGGCACCACCGATAGAACCGGTTCAGGGGCGTGGGCAGCCAGGTTACTACCTACTCTGTCGAACCGGTCCAAACCGGTAGGAACCCACCTCTGGCCATACATCAGCCTTCAGATGGAGAGTCAACAGCCCCCAGGTCTGGAGGTGGATGATGATGAAGAGGAGGAACAGCTGAGTCCAGTGCCTGATGCACAAATGTGCAGAAGACAGAGGAGAGGAGAGCAGTGGAAATCTGTGGATCGATCCTTGGGACGGAAGAACCACTGCTACTAGCGAAGCTCTATGGGGATAATAAGCAGGGGGTGGAGATGAATAGATGTGGCAGGGAGCTATTCATCTCCCCTGCCAGACAGACCTGTTAGCGTGGGGTGAAAGAGAAACTTTTTGTTGGGGCTGCTGGCGCTCCTAATAAAAGAACCATTGATTTAACTGAAGAGGGTTCGTCATGTTTGGGGAGCTGGGTCAGGACATCCACAGCTGATTTTGGGTGGCATAACAAGCAGCAAGTTAGGGTTTGTACTAAGAAAAGAGCTGGTTAACGATAGTTTGTTATATAAAGCACAATTGCCTATATTTGCCCATTGGGTGAAGCTATTAATTATAATTCTCAATTCACAAATCATAATGGCTGTATTTTTGTGCAACACAATCACCCAAAACCAAACCAAACCAAACCTATCAAGACTTAAATGAATATTTAATTAAATATTTAATTAAATATTTCCTCTCCATCTTGCCATTACAAAGTTTGCCTTTATTCCTTTTTCACTCCAGATGGGAAAAATAGCATACCTTGGGAAATAGCGGGAACATCTGAATAGATCTGGGCAATACCTGCAGACTTTCTCTGGTTCCGAAACAACCGGGACAGAACATCTTTCGGATGGAAAAGACCTCAAAGCTAAAACAAAGAGCAAGGGTTGTTTAACAAGTGGACCTGGGGGAAACTCAATGAACCAGGTTGCTTCTGGTTAGGTAGCCCAATGTTTTGCTTAAGGATGGATTTCTGAAGAAGGGTCCAATCTCGGTTTGGGAATTGCTGCCTACTAGGCAAAGGAGTGTCCCAACCACTCTGGTAAGTGATGAGGAATCTCTGTCAGTTATCTCTGGATTACAGAAAAAAAGAGGATTTGTGGCAGGTTAAACAAGGCCAAAGCTTTCCTTAGAGGGATGGAGAAAGAAAAACAAAAGGGCATATTAAGCACGCAACTCTTTGAAATATTTTTTTTAAACAACATTAAGAAAGCAATGGCTTGCTTTGTAAAGGTATATATATCCTTAAACCAGTGGTGGGTTCCTACCAGTTTGGACTGGTTTGGACAAACCGGTAGTAACTTGGTGGCTTAAGTCGCTGGAACCAAGCCCACGAACTGGTCTTCTTGGCAGTGCCATAGGTACAGCCATCTTGTTTTTTACTTCTGTGCATGCACAGAGCAATTTTAATTGTGCTGCGCATGAATGCAAAGCATGCATCAAGCGCGTGCGCCCCCACTGAACAAACCGGCAGTAGTCTCTGCCGGAAACCACCTGCCTTAAACAGATAGTGCTAAATACTCTTGAAAATAGTCTTTTGAATGCACATTCTTTCCACAGAATCCTATTTCTCTGCATATTGTCTTGTTGTTGTTTTTATCAGTGTGGCTGGCAATGAGGAGATAAATCCAGTTGTAACAGAAAAAACTCCTATGAATATCATAAAAAGTTATTAATACATTCACCTTTCCTCAAGTAGTCTACTTCTGATTTTTGCATATGGCTGGATTCCATGTGCTGGAAGAGAGAATCTAAAGATAAGTTAAATTAAATGTACATCAAAAGGCACATCTTCATTACCTTCTCTTACTTTTCCTCCTGCTTCCTGGAGGTGAGGCTTACTATTTATGTTTCTCACCATGTTCTGCAATAATTAGGTTGCTATATGGCAGTGATGGCAAACGCTTTTGGCACCGAGTGCCAAAAAGGTCACATGGAAATGTCCCTTGCACACTCATGCTCATCAGAGCCGCACTCCAGAAAAGCTGAACTTCCTGGTTCTAGGATGCATGCATGCCCAATGATCAGCTGGGCAGCGCACATGCACACACCAATTTTTGGCACTGCCACATGCACAAAGAACAGCTGATCATCACATGCGCATGCACACCAGAAACCCGGAAGACAAACAGGCAAGGCCATGCATGCCGGGTGACATGGCTTCGTATGCTAGTTTCAGCATGCATGCCATTGGTTCGCCATCACGGCTATATGGCAACTGCACTGACTAACCAGGGTCTATGACAAGTCAGCACGGCCAACTCATCACAGTCAACTTGGCACAGCCAACTTGCCATAGCCAACTCACCATGGGATAACTTTCTGCGGGACAAGAGTTATGCTAATATCGAAGAAATAGTGGAATTCAATAATTAAAGAAAGGATACCAAAGGAGGGACAAAATGAATTATGAATGACAAAAAATAAAATGATTTTTAAATGATTTTAAATAATTAAATTGAATTGTCGAATTATCCCACAGTGAGTTGTCCTGTGGTAAGTTGGCCATGGAGAATTCGCTCCAACAAGTTGTCCTATTCTAGACTAATGTACATATTGCACTTATATTTATTACTAAGCAAGTGGACTATGTACCCAATCTTGGCTGATCCTGAAAAATCTAAGCAGAATGATTTGGGTGTTGGGTTGTCAGGAAATTCCAGCTGTATAGGACAGGCAGATGGATGGATAAGCAGACAGGATAGACAAATGTCAATGAACTATAGTGCAGATCATCAGTGATGATGATATTCTACAATGTAGCTTATTCAGAACTCAAAGATGACTCCAAGAAATGATTAATAAAATAAAAACTGCAAAATAGCACCAGACTCTAGGTGACTGACTGCAGCTTGAAGCTCTTTACAGTCATTATTACGTGCTTAACAAAGCAATCCTGACAAACATCCATGAGAAGATTTTTCCAGAATATGGGTCTCCCCACTGCTAATTTGGGATGGGAACGACATTATAGCCATGAAATGCTTGGGCAAAGTCAGAACTTTGCCAGGACATGCTAGATGGGAATTTTAGAAGTCATCCTTTCAACATATTTGAAGGATATCATGTTGCTATTCTAGAGTCTCATCATTTTCTGTACCATACATTTCAAATGCTGGGTATTTGAATCAAACTGGGTCTTTGAGAATCTTTTAAGGCCCTGGAAATTATCTGAGAGAAGGATCCTGATACTCTTCTGAAGACTTGATGGTTCTTCAGAACACCATTTGAAAGCAATCTATCTGGTGGAAACCGATGATCTCCAGAAATACCAAGACCTTACTGCTATAAAGTTTTATTAAGCTGCTCACAATGCAAGCAACGATTATATGACTTATGAATCAGTAGAAGAAATAGGTGAGCTATTCTGACCATTACATGAAATAGCCTTGGGGCCGGTGGAAGAATAGGAAAAAGGAAATATAAATAATTTTATTGATACTTTAACCTATGAATGTGGCGGCTGCTATCCTTGAAGACTTTTGTGGGCTCTGAGTATATTCCTGTGCTTGGTCCAAGAAGCCCCTCAGTTTTCCAGGATGCTCTTTAACCTAGAAAATAATTTTGTTCCATATTAAGGAGCACTCCTCCATGTAATCTACAAGATACAGTAAGAATGAAATCCCCATTGAGTTAGGCCATGCTTCCCCAACTTTGTGCCATCATGATATTTTGGAAGCCCATTCCCTAACACAGCGATGACTAACCTTTTTGTTGATAGGTGCCAAAAATGCGAGGGCACATGTGTGATAGCTTGTGTGCGTGCGTGCTGGCACTGATAATGCAAAACATGCCCCCACATGCGCATGTGCGCACACTCCCCCTCCCACCACCCCCCACACCACACTACTCTCCTCCAAGCTGAGCTTGGTATTTCCTTTGGGGGGGGAGGCTGTTTTCACCCTCCCCAGGCTCCAGGAAAACCTCCAGAGCCTGGGGGGGGGGGCGGGAAACAGCCCCAACAGGCCAAACGGAAGTTCATTGGGTCTGTTTTTCCCTCTCCCCAGGCTCCAGAGGTTTTTCCGAAGCCTGGGGAGGGTGAAAATGGCCTCCCCCGACCCTCCATAAGGCTGAAAATCAGCTGGCTGCTACCTGCATGCGCACTGGAGCTCATAACCATTACGGCCCTAACAGGTCTGAAAGGTACTAGATTGGAGAAAGCAGAACTAGAATGGTAGTCTCTTTGGATGTTTTCTCTAATGCCTATAACAGCATCTCTTGAAATGTATCTCTTTTTTAATATATAATTTTATTTATATATTTTTTCTTTAACATCCAAAAGTGCTTGGTGAACAATGTATTGTCTGGGTCAATATACTTTACACACAATTCTAATAACGATAGTACCATTTAAATATACACAATCGTAATATTTCAACTTCCAACATTTGTGTATACAGAATAATTATAATATATTTTATTATATTTCAGTATACACAATACTGTTTTCCCAATTTCTTCTTTCTACTTCTTTTTTCTAACACTTAATAAAAAAATCCACCATGTTAAAAAATATTCTATATCTATCCATCATCTCTTACCCTTTTTAGAATGTCAACTCTTATTAACTTTTTGGTGAACTTTTTATGCTTCTCCCCCAGTATCTTGTAACTCCTTTCATCATGATTATTTAATTTAAATATTTCATCTGCCACAATATCTATCTCTTGGATCCCTACAGCACCCATCAGCACTTCCCCCATCAATTTTTGTATCTCTGGCAATCCATGTCAAGACCCCACATGTGAATATATCATACTGAAAAATTCAGTGCATATGAACAAAACCTAGTAATTGATCAGCCTTAGGCTGATTGATATGTTGGATTTTCCTTGCCTAGGAAAGATTCTCAACAATGTGATTTCCTTGCACAACATGCTGAGGTTGTAAAAGGTGGGGAAGAGCTATTGGTGGAGAAAACCAGTGGTGGGCTGCTGGGGGTTCCCAGGGGTTCAGGAGAACCTCTAGCTACGATTCTGTGCAATTCGGAGAACCCCCAAATCCCACTCCTGGCTGGCCTCACCCACCCCACCCTGCACCTCCCAGGAGTCCCCACCCAGCCCATTTTGGATGCTGATAAGTGCAGGGTGCACGTGGGGGCTCAGGGAGGGCAGAAAATGGGCCTACCTAAAGTTTGGGAAGGCCGGAAATGGGCCCATTTCCAGAGGGCCTCCGGAGCCTGGGGAGAATGTTTCCATCCTCCTGGAGGCTCGAGGAAAGCCTCCCGAGTCCGGGGAGGGCAAAAACACCCCCCTTCCATGCTGCAGGAGGTTGACTAGGCCATACCCACCATGGCTATGCCCACCCAGCAACCGGGCAGAGACCCCCCCCTGCTAATATTTTTGAAGCCCAACCCTGGAGAAAACTAATATGCTTCAACAGTATATGCTCTGTGTGATAGGCAGGGTTGGTGTGAGCATGTTGCCTGGGTAGCGCACAGAGAAATCTTTCTTCCTAATAATAAGAAAAGGGAGAAAAAACGATAGCTGTGAATCAGTGGTGGGATATGACTGGTATGCCCCGGTACGGGCATACCGGTGCCTGCTAGGAGCACCAGGTACTGTTCCAGTATGGTGCTCCAGAAGGCCCACCTGCCCACCCACTCTCCTTACCACAATTTGAGCCACCTGGGGCATGTGCACACACGCACGGGGCGTACGACATCTGCGCAACGCTCCTCCGAGCAGCTGGAGTGTTGCAGGCAGTGGGTACACATGTGTGCGCTGAGCACATGCACGTGATGGACACCTGGCCCCATTGCAGTGTGCCAGTTGCAACGGGAGCCAGAGCCCACTACTGCTGGGAATACATTCCTACCTGGTTGGGGAAATTGTTGTAGGGTAAATGGCTTATTAAGAAGCATGTATGCGAAACAAAGGAAGCCTCCCCCCCTCCCTTCACTGTCTTCATCCATGGCATGACAAAACCGCGCTACGCAAAATAGCGGAGATTAAATCGCGTCCCTAAAGTCGCGACGTCATCACCGCGCGTCATCACCGTGGGAACAACAGCGCGGCGACAGAAGGGCGTTCTTTGCCTCCAAAGGTAGCCCTCCTCCTCCAGCTGACAGCGGCAGCGGGCACGGGGCAAAGCGGGCTGCCCAGCAGCAGCAGCAGCCTGCGGGAAGGGTCCAGCACAGCCACGGGGGGCAGCAGGAAGCCCGCGGGGGGCCCGAGCAGGGCCGTCGACGCTGGCGGTGGAGGAGGACGCAGCAGCGGCAGCAGCTGAGGCTCTCCCGGGGCCGGCGAAGCGGGCTTGCCTGGCAGAGGCAGGCCGCCCTCTTCTTCCTCAACAACATCTCCTTGGATGGGCGGCCGCCGCCACCGGGCAAGCCCGCTTCGCCGGCCCGGGAGAACCTCAGCCGCCGCCGCTGCCGCGTCCTCCTCCGCTTCCTGCTGCCCCCCGCAGCTGAGCTGGACCCTTCCCGTGGGCTGCTGCTGCTGGGCAGCCCGCTTTGTCCCGTGCCCGCTGCCGCTGTCAGCTGGAGGAGGAGGGCTACCTTTGGAGGCAAAGAACGAAGCATGTAGAACGCCCTTCTGTCACCGCGCTGTTGTCGCGGCGGTAGGGTCGTTTTTTTCTTAGCGCTTCGGACCCCGCGGATTTGCCTCCGCACTTATGTCGGCGCGGATAAGGGCATCGCGGTTTTGTGGTGGAACCGTCTTCATCTTTACTGGATGATTTGGAATCAATAGATTAAAAGGAGCAACATAGGACTAAAAAGAGCCCAATATGCTTTAATGGGCTTACCAGATGCTTACAGAGCACATTCCAAAAATTCTCATTGTCACTTGTTGTCCATCCCAAGAAGGCTTTGCAAAGTTGTAAACTGTCAGCACGAGACTGCAAATCCAGAGAAAATAAAAACGTTCCTCCGAGTGAATAGACCAGGATTTGAAAAATAAGAGGGAAGGAAGGCAAGAACACTCTTTAGCAAACTATTACAAGCAAAATGTTTATCCAGATAATAAAGAAAAAGGGTCCCGAGTACACTACGATATATAGTTGTAATTCTTTCAGGGAAGTTTAATATGTTTTGAGCTTTAATATTGAGAGGGAAGTTTCTGACTTTTACTATGGCAAATGCTTTTAAATTAAATCACAGTGGCACCCTGAAAAATGTTACAACTATGATAAAAAAGTGCTATACATAATTTTAAACCCATAAGCATTTTCCATATTGAAAATGATGCTTTTCCTTCTGTCAAATAAGACAGCTGTTTAAGTTTGACATTCTTTAATATTTTTTTTGAGCATTATAATTTATTATGTTCCGGTTTCAGGGTGTGTATTGTGCAGGAGACTCTATAAGTTAAATGTAAAAAATAATAATCAAAGCAACACTTACAAATGTGCAATGGAAGCCCTGTCCACCCCCCCCCCCGCCCTTTTTAATTTGTGTCACATGTAAAAATTGATGGGCTGTGATCATGCAGTTGTGGTTACACCTGTGTAACAGGATCATGCAGTTGTGGTTACACCATGACTTTCTTGATATCATTCTGCTTCTGTCCCTATTGTGGGCATTCATAGAGGAGAACCAGAGAGAAAATGATGTCAGATCAGAGGTGGGTTGCTCCTGGTTTGGCCAAAACGATAGTGGAATTCAGGCCTGGGTGGCAGAACCGGCAGCGGCCCAGGCCTGCCATGCCCCTGAACCGATTCCCTCACTGCCACTGGGCTGCTACCATTTTGATTTTTCGTGATTGCGCGTGCACTGTTCACGCATGCGCGAAGAACAATTTACATTGAACAATGCACACACGTGCAGTGTGTGTCAGGTGCGTGCGGGGTTTCCATGCGGGGTTTTCGAACCGATAGTAAAACCGGCAGCAACCCACCCCTGCGTCAGATACATCACAATGCCTTTGCTCAAAAACACAAAGAATGTAATGTTTATCCATCTTACAATATTCATATACTTTATTTACCCGACAGTTATTCTTGTTAGATATAACTACTGATTGTACTTTCATAAAGACTAATTTGGTTTTGTACTTAATAATGGCAGCAAGACTGTTGGTGGCGCAATACTGGAAGAAGGAAGATTTGCCTACTATTCAAGAATGGACATTAAAAGTAACAAACTTAGCAGAGATGGCTAAAATATCAGCATATCTTAAGGATCACTCAGATGTGAAATAGAAATTGGAATGGAGAAGATGGATTGACTATATTCAAAATAAATATGGGACTAAGAAATTCCAGATAGTTTATGACTGAAAAGGCGAGGAATGATATAATCTGTTTAGAGTTAACCTAACAAAAGAGGAGTTAAAGCACAAATGAAAGAGGATACTAACTTTCTTTTAGTCTATTTACAATATGTATTTGCTCTGGGAAGTCGGGGGGGGGAAGTTTGGGAGGGGTTTGGGTGGGAAGGGTGGGGGAGGGGAGGTAAATATTTGTAAAAGCTTTTTTTAAAACTTTCAATAAAAAATATTCATATAGTTTATGTCATCATTTCATGATGTTTGTGCTGCTATCCTCTTCTTCCTCCTCCTCCTAGCTTGAACCAGGTGGGTGCAAATATGAACAACTTGGTTTACCTTTGTCACGTCTAGATGTGGATCTTCTAGATTTAGCATAAGTGTTACAATACTATTGAGAGCCTGATCCTGCATAGAGGATTTGTCTTTTGTGTCCAAAGTGTTTAAGATGTCTTGAAACAGTTGATTTGCAGCACAACATATATTGTTCCTCCTCTGGAATTTCAGAAGGAAAGGAAATACTTCAATTTCTATCAGATCTGTAAATATCAACTTTGGAAGTAAAACGAAGATCTAGCTTTTTAAGCTATTTTCTCTTAGGCTCCCTCCTAAGGAAAAGTGGCATAAAACAACTGAATTTATTAATGATAAAAAAGGGAAATGCTTTATGCCACATTTCTCCTATAATAGAAGAAAAATAAAAGATATTTTTAAAAATTTCCCAAATCCGCTATTTTTCTATTTATCCTCCCAGTTTGAAAAGCCTCCCTCATGTAAATGAATGATATCTTCTAAACTTACATCTGCCAAAAGTGGCTGAAGATGTTTGACAATCTTTAGAAGTACATGGCTAGCAGTTTTGTGGTGTGCAACCTCCTTGGTTATGACCTCAAAAGCTGTCAATGTCACCTTCTCATCAGAATCATTGAAGTTTGGAAGTATACTCAGGATTAGGGATGTGAGTTCTTTCCCCTGAAATGACATCAACACATATTCTTCTTCTTTTTTTCTTTTTGTATTTCTCTATTTGATATACTTTGATACCAGTATTCTTGAATAGATCAGCAATGGTTATGCTAAATATAATAAAACCTTTTTCTAGGATTTGAAAGTTTAAGATGTAATTCTTCCCAAAATTGCAGGTAGCAAAGGGCTTCTAGAGAATTAGGCTACAAAAATGCAAAAGGCATTTGCCACCTTATTAATATTTGAAGAGGTAAAAATTGCACTTTTATGGACTATTTAAGGGAATTGGTGGCTCAGTGACTAAGACACTGAGCTTGTCGATAGGGAAAGGTTGGCAGTTCGGCGGTTTGAATCCCCAGCGCTGCGTAACGGAGTGAGCTCTCATCACTTGTCCCAGCTTCTGCCAGCCTAGCAGTATGAAAGCATGCAAAAATGCAAGTAGAAAAAATAGGAACCACCTTTGGTGGGAGGGTAATAGTGTTCCATGCACCTTCGGCGTTTAGTCATGGCCAGCATGACTTAGCTGGCCACATGACCATGGAGATATTTTTGGACAGCACTGGCTCTTTGGCTTTAAAATGGAGATGAGCACCGCCCCTAGAGTCAGGAATGCCTGGCACATATGTGTTAGGGGAACCTTTACCTTTACCTATGGACTTTTTATTTACCTATGAGATTTACCTCTGCCTCAATCAATAAATGGACTTTCAATCTCACTTCTAAGGCAGGAGGCTGGTGATCTGTCTCAAAGAAAGTGTTTTATGGATCAAAGACAGTAGCTTGAATTGTCCTTGGAAATAAATGGCTCAATCAATTCAGTTAATTACTCCAAAGAGTAATAATATCAGCCTTATATTTCACTTCTAGAAGAAAACTGGCTGAAACGCTCTGAACATACTGAAGTTGCAAAAGTCTTTTTAAGGCAGTTTCATGCAAGGAATCTTACAATATTCAAAATAAGAGGCGGCTAAGGCATTATTCACAGTAGCCTGACTGAATGGTTCCAGCACCAAATTAGCTTCATTTCTTCAGAAACAACTGATCTATTCATCACGTTAATCTTATTCATAAGTTAAAGTTTTCTTCAAACATGCAAATAATACACCAGGTTCAATCACTGATGGGGGGAAAAACATGGTCACTCACATTTTGCAGATGCTGAATTACATTCCCCATCCCGTGAAGACTTAGCCAGCGGTAGGTTGGATTTGAATCAATCTGCCAACTCTTTAACAAGCTCAAGATATAATGCTTTTGTAGCACTGTATAGGTAGACTCAGAAGAAAGAAGCTGAACAACATATATCAGTAAATATGTGGCAGAAAATCAGAGCACTTCACCTATCCCCCATTAGCTGTGGAAAGATAAAGATGAAATCAGGGCTATATTTTTGGGGAAGGAGGTCGAGAAAGTCAAGATGGTGGCCATCACCGCTCAATTGAAGGACATGTTTAGGGATTTTGCTATATGGTCATGACTTTTTTGTCCTCTCTAGGATGCCCTGGAGGGAGCTCTGATTTTCTAACCCTTCCCTGCTCCTATTTCCTCTTTTTCTTCCACATCTATTTTAAACTCATCTATGATCCCTAAGAAAAAGCAGCAAAATGAGGCATTAGGAATTTGTTCATTTATTGGTTGATGAATTAAAAAGGCCATGTAATGCTACAGGATAGAAAGGACAACAGAAATATTGGTGTATAATCTTGAGATGACCTAAGAATAAGAATTCCATTTGGAATTTTGGATTTCCCCTTATAATGTTTTTTAAAAAAAATAACATTATGATACCCGGTTTAGCTGGGATGAAAATTAGAATATTAGTTTGCCAAACTGGCAGGTGGTAAGACCTACAGATTTTAGCTAGTTGGAACAGGAATGTAGCAACCAATGTCTCAATCATCACCCATACATGAATTTCAAATAAATGAACCCATAAATGCCTATTAACAGTGAACTATCATATCTTCTCATAGAGATATTTATGGCAATAAAAATATTGATATCAGTCACCATTGCATGGATAAAGCTTTGTCCATTTGTGTTTGTATTGCACTGGTTGTGGCCACAATCTTGATTTTTTTGGAAACCTTCCCCTATATCCCTGAATGCTCAGGGTTTTATGTATCATTTCTCAGTTAGAGCTCCTAAGTGCTTAGGCTTAATCTGTCCCAAATAGCTACATGAAGGAGGAAATAAACCTACTGCGGTGAAAAAGGCCATTGCTGTTAGTTTCTGTTGGTCATCCCCATGATGGAGAAATGGTATCACTTTGGTGAACACAGCGTAATCAAGCCCATGATGATGCTTGACAAGAGCTCTAGAACAACAACGTTAATCAAATTATTATATATCACAGACATGGTGAACTCTACCATGAGGGTTTTTTTCCTCTATGGTTTACCTGGCCAAGAGGAGAACACCTTCAAGGTAATTATCTGGTGAAGATAGAAGTTCCCAGTTTTCTGTGAGACTTGTAAAACATGTCTGTGATGACCTCTCCCTTTTAATCAAGGCTTTTAAGGTTTCCATGGTACAGCTGAATTAAGGACAAGAAAAGCATTTGATTGGTGGAGTATGGAGAATCTAGCATTTCTCATAAGAGTTTATCTCTCAAGGAGATAAATAAGTCTCTCTCTCTCCCTCTCCCTCCCTCCCTCCCTCTCTCCCACCCATATCCACACACACACCAGTGGTGGGTTCCGGTATCCATGCAACCACATGCATGCAGCATGCATGTGTGTCCTTACCTCCACAATGCCTCCCCAACGCTCCAGCTGCTCGGCAGAGCGTCGCCCAGGCACTGTATGCTCCGTGCGTGGAAGCACTGAAGAGCTCAAATACAGGTAAGGAACTCGGGTGGGTGGGCCCTCCGGAGCACCATACCGGATCGGTACCCAGTGCTCCCGGGAGGCACTGTTACACCCATACCCGGACATACCGCCTGCAACCCACCACTGATGCACACACACCACTGCAATCCAAACAAATTCTGAGCAGTAATTGTAGAAGGTGTGCGGAAGTGAAGAAAAGAAGTTTTGTAAAGGGTGAAATACCACATATCTCCTTAATAAACTGCCATTTTGAATGCTATAAATCTAATGATATCAGAAGGCCATGTCATCTCTGTTCAGGCAGTGTTGTGGAAGTGATGAGTTCTATTAATTGATCAAAAGAGAAGGAAAGTATCCAATAAAGATTGGAGAAGCACTCAAGAACGATGCTATCTCCCTTCTTTCTTCTCATCTGAATTCTGAAGAAGAACAAAAGTGTTCCACTGCTAAAGATGTGAAGGCTTAGGAGAAACAATCAGAGGAATTCTGAATGAATCCCCCCCAAAAGCCTCTCACCCTTTCCTGTCCTTTCTCCAATTTTTCCAATTTCTTTCCAGGTCACCAGATTTGTAGAAGTATGATTAAGGTCTGGCTTCAACCTTGATACTAACTGCTTCTGAATCCACTGGAACTTACTTCTCAATGTACTGAATGTTCAGCCATAATTGATGATTAGTCACAACATGTGACAATCATTCTTTCAAGGTTAAGGAATTTTCTAGGGGAACATTTTAATTTCTCTCATGCTGATGTACACAAGCATCAATATCCCTACAAGTCTCTGTCCTTGAGAAACAGGAAATAAGAAAAAGTTTATTATGTAATATCTAACACCGATATTACCTGTTTTGTATCCCACTAGTTACCTTATGTAGTGCGATGTTTTGAGGATCTCCTCCTGCTCGTAGTCAGCATCTAAAGAGCTCACCAAGTAGTGCAGTTGAATGACCAGGAAGATTATCACAGAGACGTAAAAGCTATTCATAGGAACTTTGCATCTTTTATCCTTAAATATTATGCCCAGAGCTTTTGTTGCCTGGGAAAAGAATAGAGATAAACACATTATCTAAATTCTAGACAATCTGGTGCTTATGTGCCAAACACATATCATGCATTTATTTGGATTCTCAAATGAGTAAGTAACCATGGAAGAAACTCACAGCCAGAGGGGAATAGGAAATATTGTTATCCTTGAAATTTAGGTCTGAGGCCAGGGGCTCACTGTTGAGGCTGGGTCTCCTTTTTAGGACTTCAAGGAGTTTGGCAAGGACCTGGAGTCTGACAGGTTGTTTAGCTTGGCCCAGGGCTTCCCAAATTTGAGTAACATGTCTGAAAATAGAAAACAAGAAACACAAAGATTTTTTTTTTAAAAAAAGAGCCATTGCTGATTACTTTCTCAAACCTAGTTTGGGATACAGTTCCAATGGTGCTTTTTCAAGAGGCAACTGGACTTTCTGGTTTTTCTTTGAAGGTAATAGCAATAGCAATAGCAGTTAGACTTATATACCGCTTCATAGGGCTTTCAGCCCTCTCTAAGCGGTTTACAGAGTCAGCATATTGCCCCCAACAACAATCCGGGTCCTCATTTTACCCACCTCGGAAGGATGGAAGGCTGAGTCAACCTTGAGCCGGTGAGATTTGAACAGCCGAACTGCAGAACTGCAGTCAGCTGAAGTAGCCTGCAGTGTTGCACTCTAACCACTGCGCCACCTCGTGTTTTGCTTCTTATCCAATAAGTCTTCAAAGAAAACCAGAAAGTCCAGTTGCCTCTTGAAAAAGCACCTTTGGGACAACCATGACCTGGATGACTGAGAATCTCCATAAACTTGGAGATTCTTGGCTATTAAAGACTGCAGATGATACATACAGTATGTGATTTGCTTTTTAAACTACGAAGATTAGAGAAGTATTTTAAAGGAGCATTTGTCATTGTTTTTCACTGAAACTGAGACACTGTTGTCTTCAATAACCACAGCTCCAGATTGTACAAGCCAGTTCAGACGCTGCCTTTCACTCGCCAACTTTGCTTTGTTGTTCCCAGCATTCTTCTTCTAGTAGATTTGTGAATTGGTCCCTGCTTCATCTTTTTAATAATTGGAGCGGCAAAGAAAGCACACTCCATGCTGCTGAAGCATACACGGAAGGCTCATGAAAGTTCAGCTAAGTAATGCAGAAGGAGACAAATAACGTACAATTCTTGGCATCAATAAAGTCAATGTTTCGTCTTCAATGCACAATTTGTGTGGCTGGGTCTCCAGGAGGCAATCTTATAACGTAGCACCTTGAAAGCAACAACCTCAGAAACCAGATTCGCAGTGCAGTTTGCCCTGAATTTAGTTTTATGTCATGCAATCAAATTCAAGTTTATCCAAAGATGATCACAGGGGATTAATTCTTAGATTAGGCATTTCAAATTTATGTTTTCAGCATCTTGCTTTGGAACATTTCTGCTGTTCTTATTTATGACTATATTCCAACTAATGATTTACAGAATTGTCTAACCATTGTTGTGCCAACCTAAAGCTTGTCTGTTTTACTGGTATGTTGGCAAAAGAAATATAGGGTGATTCCAGAAAATGGTCTAAATTGCTAATTAGAAAATAGCCCAAGACTGAACATGGAATTTTTCAGAAGATGACATTTTTACAGCACAATCTATATAATCAAAGGGATACAGTTGCTCAATGGCTAAGATACTGAGCTTGTCGATCAAAAGGTTGCCACTTTGGTGGTTCAAATCCCTAGTGCCATATAACAGGGTGAGCTCCTGTTACTTATCCCTGCTTCTGCCAACCTAGCAGTTTGAAAGCATGTAAAAATGCAAGTAGAAAAAATAGGAACCGCCTTTGGTGGGAAGGTAATAGTGTTCCATGCGCTTTCAGCATTTAGTCATGCTGGCCACATGACCACAGAGACGTCTTTGGACAGTGCTGGCTCTTTGGCTTTGAAAAGGAGCTGAGCACCCACCCCTAGAGTCAGAAACGACTAGCGCATATGTGTGAGGGGAACCTTTACCTTTACTTTTACCTATATAATCAACTCAAAAGATAATATTCAATTTTGGCATAATCTTCTTTTGCATTCCAAGAATTCCAAATTCAGCCCTTGGTATTTTCAGGCATGGAAAAGATCCCTATCAAAATCTCTCAAAAGTTATCGTTAGTAATTGTGGGAGGGTGTGATTATGACATAAGGCAATTTCTTGTATTTCATGCTCATTTTTGTCTGGGCAGTGCTGATAAACTATGACCGGATGAGGACTCTGCAGACTACTGGCTTGTCTTGCCATGGTAGGGTTTCATAAGTACATGCCCCAAGCTCATAGATTTGAATGAATCTTTGTATTTTGATTACATGTGCATTGATACCAAATAAAGAGAGACTGACAATTGCATTAGCATCCCCTGCTTCAGTTCAACAATTGAAGTGAATTATCAGTAACCCAATAAATAAGAGACAAATGAGTGCATTTATGTGCAGTATTCCAGTAATAAAAGTGCGTATGGCAGAGTATTCAAAATGTTGGGGTCATTGGTATTATCAGCTCAGCCCATCTTTTTCTCAGAGGAAAGCCTGTTTTTCCCATACCTGTCATAATAATTAGCCTGTCATTCTTCTTCTTTTTTCCCAGTGCCTTTGGGGCAATTTTTACTTCTGGTGACTACATGGAATAGTCCTTGCAGTTTTCTGGGCAACATTTAGAATAGAGTAGAGTAGAGTAGAGTAGAGTAGAGTAGAGTAGAGTAGAGTAGAGTAGAGTAGAGTAGAGTAGAGTAGAACAGAACAGAACAGAACAGAATAGAATAACAGAGTTGGAAGGGACTTTGAAGGTCTTCTAGTCCAATCCCCTGTTTAGACAGGAAACCCTACACCACTTCAGACAAATAATTATCCAGCATCTTCTTAAAAACTTCCAGTGCTGGACCATTCACAACTTCTGGAGGCAAATTGTTCCACTGATTAATTGTTCTAACTGTCAGGACATTTCTCCTTAGTTCTAAGTTGCTTCTCTCGGTTCCACCACAAAACCACGGTAGACTAAAGCGCGTGTGACTAAAGCGTGGTGACAAAACCGCACAGTCAAAACCGCGTGACAACAGCGCGCCGACAGAAGCGCGCTGTTAACATAACCCTAAAAATAACCCTAAACCTAACCCTAAACCTAACGCTAAACCTACCCTAAACCTACCCTAAACCTACCCTAAACCTAACCCTAAACCTAACCCTAAACCTAACCCTAAACCTTACCTTAAGTTAAATCGCGCTTCTGTTGGCGCGCTGTTGTTGGCGCACTGTTGTGGGCGCGCTTTTGACATCGTGGTTTTAGCGCCGCGGTGTTGTCGGCACGCTTTAGTCTACCGCGGTTATGTCGTGCCACGGCTTCTCTCCTTGATTAGTTTCCACCATTTATAGAACTAGCTTGCCATTGCCTTCTTTCTAGGGATTTTTGAAAATGACTGGCTGAAAGTTTCCCCAGCTTGCTTAAGACAGGAGCAGAACTCAGATTTCCTCACTCCTAGTCCAGCACTTTAGGCACTAATAGACCAACCTGTCACAAAAGAGCGAGAGCTTCAGAAGACTTGAGATGGCCTCATCTGTGTGTGCTTCAACCAACAGGCAAACAGCTCCTATTGCTGCTTCTCTTGCACTGCGATCCTGGATAGCATTCAAGTGGAAATAAATAATATCTATGATTTCTGGCACCTAGAAAGGAGAAAAGAGAGATTGCCAAGGGTTGTATTTTCTTGAGTTTCTAGCGCTTGACATAATTGATTCATTCAAATATGAAGGTAGTAGTACTGAGCATCTGGTTAACACTGGGTTGTTCTTGGGAAATGGTCCTTAGAAAAAAAATCTTGGAGTTTAGTGTACTGTAAGTTGCAAAATATAATAAGAATGCAACCCATTTTTGCCATACATTTTGAATCCTGACAAAAGTCAGGAATTTGAACTATTCCCTGGCTCAAAATTTATCTGAACTGATGGGTATCAGCCTTCCGAGTGTTCAGTACACTACGGTACACTCTTAGTACACTATGTGTCAATGGGATTTATGTAACAACAACTGTAGATTGACTTCTGAGCTAATCTTTAGGTTAGAGATCCTGGCTTGCAACAAATAGCACAAGTATGCTTAATTTTATTGTTATTGCAGGCACTTAGTTAGAGTTAGAGGGCACCCCACTGGGAAGTGTAAGAACCTTAAGTGACAAGGCTGGTGTAAGACTTCCTGATGAAGGTTTTGAAAATCTAGACAACAAAAGCAAAAAAAAAAGGACCAAAACTGGATCATAATGAATTGGAAGGTCTTGAATGATGAATAAGTGCACCCTAGGACTTAAAGTCACCAAGGTTGAGAAACACTGATCTAGGGAACTCAGAATTATAGGTATTTCTGATGATGATGATGAAGTTTTTACTGATAATCAATGCATCCTTAATGTCAGCTGCCATCTTATGCTTGCTTGTGCTTTGCTGCTATGTGGTGAAAGACTGCCATGAACTGTGGGGAGGGGGAATGAGCAGGTGGGGAGGGAAATGAAAGTAAGTTCTGTATCCCTTGAAGATGTTGCCTCAAGGTCTTCCAGCTAGAAGAAGGAGTGGGACTGCTTCCCAAGCTGCACTTGGACCAGGGGTGGATTCCTGCCAGTTCTAACCTCTTCTATAGAAATCTACAGTGCTGTTTAGAACTGGTTCCAGCTCCCTGCCCCTGCCCGTCCGCACATCATCAAGATGAAGAGTGAGAGGAGGAATTCTGGGAGTTGAAGTCCACAAGTCTTAAAGCTGTCAAGTTTGAACACCCCTGTTTTTTTCCCCTAAAGGGTTAGGGGTGCAAGGGTCTTGTAACTTGACAGCTTTAAGACTTGCACACTTCAATGCCAGTGTTTCTGAGCCAACATGACTGGAGGAGGAATTTTGGAAGTTGAAGTCCACAAGTCTTAAAGCTGTCAAGTTTGAACACCCCTCGGGATTTTTTTTCTAAAGGGTTAAGGGTGCAAGGATCTTGTAACTTGACAGCTTTAAGACTTGCGTGCTTCAAATGCCAGAGTTTCTGAGCCACCATTTTGGTTGCTAAGCAAGAGCGTTGTTAAGTGAGTTTCATCACATTTTACAAGTTGGCCATGCCCACCTAGTCACATGGCTGGCAAGCCACTCCCACCAGGTTACATGGCTGGCAAGCCACTCCCACCCAGTCATATGGCTGGCAAGCCACTCCCACACAGTCACATGGCCAGAAAGCCACTCCCACAAAGCAGGCCACACTTACAGAAGAGGTTCTAAAAAAAATTGAAACCCACCACTGACTTGGACTGACCATTAGGAAAACATGTTGTCTGAACCTGATTGATTATGCTGGGGTGAGCAATGAGAGACAGTTAAGGGAGGGAAACGTAGGATTTAGGGATTGTGGTGCATTACTTTGCATTACACTTGGTTTTTAATAAATTATACCTTTCTCAACAAATGGAGACAGGGTTGTTTTTTATTTAGAGGTTTGTGGCCGGTCTGACACCTCTAGATCTATTTCAGGAACATCACTATAGAGATGGCTCAGCAAATCAAAATTGTTTTTGATTACAGTGATTATGCTGTAATATGATGTTTGATTTAAAGAAACAATAATGCAATTAGCAACTGGTAATGGCCATTTATGGGGGCAGGTACCACTGAAAAAAAAATCAAAATAGGTTGGTTGCTATTGAAACAGAGTGCAAATCAGTTTGTTACTATTTAAACTTGCAGTGCTACGGCAAGGCATAATTTCAAGATACCTGCAGGGTGAATCTGAGCATCAAATCAACATCAACGCCTTGAGGAGCCAAGGTGGTGCAGTGGTTAGGGTGCAGTACTGCAGGCCACTTCAGCTGACTGTTATCTGCAGTTCAGCGGTTCTAATCTCACCGGCTCAAGGTTGACTCAGCCTTCCATCCTTCTGAGGTGGGTGAAATGAGGATCCAGACTGTGGGGGCGATATGCTGACTCTGTAAACCGCTTAGAGAGGGCTGAAAGCCCTATGAAGCGGTATATAAGTCTAACTGCTATTGCTATAGAACCTGACAATGAGACCTGGAAAACTCTCATCTTGTCTTACCTTTCCCCTTAATTTGTTCTTCTCTTTCTTTAAAAGAGAATTCAGCATAATTGCAGCTGCCTGGATATTGTTTCTGTCTGGGTCCCGCAGGCTAGCCACTGCCAAGAGGATCTGCCCAGTAACGGTGGCTGTTGGATCGGTTTTGAGAGGTTTCTGAAAGAGACAGAGAAGAGGCCACCATAGGACACGTATTTATAATCAGAGATCAAGTGTAAATATCTGCAATTCTTAAGCAAGTGGCAGAGCCCACTTGTGCTTTTATTAAATTTTACCCCTTGCTGCAAGGAAAAGTCTTGGACAAGTCACTCTAAGCTTGTGATGGTGAACCTATAGTATGTGTGCCACAGGTGGCGTGAGGAGCCATTTGTTAGGGCATGTGAGACATTGCTCTGTCAGCTCCAGCACACATGGGTTCGCTGGCCAGCTGACTTTGGCCTTCATTTTTGGCCGTTTCTCGCTCTCTGGAGGTTTCCCTGAAGCCTCTGGAGGGTGAAAAACAACCCAACGCACAAACCAGAAGTTCAGGAATGGACTTCCAGTTTGTGTGTTGGGCGTGTTCTCCCTCCAGAGGTTTCAGGGGAGCCTCCTGAAGCTTCTGGAGGGCAAAAAATGGCCCTACAGACAAACCGGAAGTTCATTCCTGAACTTCTGGGTCGTCTAGAGTCATTTTTCACTTTGAGGGAAGCATCCTGAAGCCTCTGGAGGGCCTCCAGGGAGGCGGGGGAGGCCATTTCACCTTCCCCAGGCTCCTAGAAAGCCTCTGGAGCCTGGTGAGGGCGAAAAACAGGTCCATTGCATGCCAAAAGCAGCGGGGAGGGGGTCATGCGTGCATATGCATGGGGGGGGGGTGTTACGCACTTAGAATTATGGCTGTGGGCACGCCCATGCATGACCCCCACCTGGGCTCCTCCCGCTTTTGGCACACGATGGGAAAAAGGTTAGCCATCACTGCTCTAAGCATTAGCTCTGGACCATAATATTATTTCTACTTCTGGGTTCTCCAATATAAAGTTTGACAGCTGTGTGAGACTTCAATTCTCCTGATGCCTAACTAGTAAGACCACAAGTTATGCTGATTAGCAAAGATGGGGGTTGAATTCCAACACAGCTGGAGGAGACCAAACTGGGAAATGCTAGTTGAAGTGTATATGGTGATCGGACATGAAATTAAATGAACTAAAATAAATTGAAAACTGTGCCTCAAGGCAATATATGTGCAGAAATTGGCTAAGAACCAAAGTTAGCCTTTGAGCAGCATATACTAGAAGACATATTCCAAAACAGATAGAGTCTCTAAAAAAGTGGATTGAGGTAGATTAAAAATGCATTTGATTTAATTTAAATGTTATTAATAGCTTTCAGTAGCTGTATTGGGAAAGTATATAGTTCCACTGCTGCATAGCTCACAATAGAATCCCTTATGCCACCAGGCTTGAAATTTTGGGCTTGGACAACCTGAAACTATGCCACCGATGGTCTTACCTAAGCATAGTGCACAAAATTGTCTGCTACAATGTCCTTCAACCTCAATAATACATAGGCAAACAATATGTACAAACTCAAGGTTAACTGCTTCAAACTTGATTGCAGAAAATATGGCTTCAGCAACCGAGTTGTCAACACCTGGAATGCTCTACCTGACTCCATTGTTACATCCTCAACCTTAAACTGTCTACCATGAACCTCACCCCATTCCTAAGAGGTTCATAAAGGGGACATGCATAAGCGCACCAGCATTCCAGGGGTGGGATTCAAATAATTTAACAACCGGTTCCCTGCCCTAATGACCAGCTGAATAGGCATGGCTTGGTGATTATGTGACTGGGTGGGCGTGGCCAACTCAACATCACTCACGTCGATGGGTGCTTCGCCTTAGCTGTTACAATGTAATAAGGATTAATGAGAGAGGCAGTTTCTGCAAGCAGGGCAATAAAGATTAGGCTAGAAACAACATCAGAATGTTCCCTTCCTGCCTTCCTTACAAGATTAGCTCTGAAAAGTGGGGAAAAACAAAAGGAGAACCACCGGTTCTCCCAACTGCTTAAAAAGTTAACAACCGGTTCCCCCGAATAGGTGTGAACTGGCTGAATCTCACCACTGCAACATTCCTACCGTCCCTGTCCCCATTTATTTGTACTCATTTCCTTTGTTCATGTCCATGTTTATACTTCTACCTGTTATCTTTTATATGTTTGACCAACGAAATAAATAAAATAAAAATAAAATAGAAGTTATGAAGTATGAAGAACTGGAACATAAGCAGAAGACTTTTGGAATTAATAGTCTTCCGATTCATAGATTGATTGTACCTCATTACATTCTTCTGTAATCGGAGTCAAGGAGATACTGCCATGATGATCCAAGCCTGTAATCCCTGTTTCATGTTTTTCCTCCAGAAGGAAGTTCTCAAGATCCAGCCCTGACTGGACTGCGGGACATTTCTCTTGTAGGCTTCTTCTTCTTTTCCTCACATAGTATTCTTCTATTTCTGGCACAAATAGGTGAGCTTCCTGTGGATTATCTAATATGTCCTCAGAGGAGGTCTGTGTAGCTTTGTCAAAGCAGATAAACTCTGGTTCACTGACAAAGGGTATGTTCAGCCTCAGATGTGGGCCATCGGTCTTCTTTGTTTTTTCTTTTATAACCATAGCTGCTCTAGGAGAGAAAGAAAGATTGTGAAGTGGCACCTCAGAAGAACTTCTAACATTATTCTTGGCTAAAGCATGCTGAATTTGATGAGGAGAATTTTCAGCTAAACCCTATGGGATTTGGAAACAAAATCCCTGAAATAAGGATTTCATAAAAATGTGTACAGGCAGTCCTCGACTTACACCCACAACTGAGCCAAAAATTTCTGTTGTTAAGCGAGATATTTTAAAGTAATTTTTTCCATGTTCTATGACCTTTCTTGCCTCATTGTTAAGTGAATCACTGCAGTTGATAAGTTAATAATCTGGTTGTTAAGTGAATCTGCCTTCTCCATTACTTTGCTTGTCAGAAGGTGATCACATGATCTTAGGATACAGCAACGGCCATAAGTATGAACCAGTTGCCAACATCTGAATTTTGATTGTATGATCATTGGGATGCTGGAAAGGTTGTAATTGTGAAAAACGATCATGTCACTTTTTTCAGCGCCATTTTAATTTTGAATGATCACTAAATGAACTGTTGTAAGTCGAGGACTACCTGTATATAGTAATGAGAAATAAAAATGTTGCTGTTGTAAGAAAGCTGTTAACCTTCTCAATGAAAATTCAGAAATAAAATTACTCCCAAAGTTCATGGCTTTTTGCTTTTGCTCAAAATATTGTGGTGATTCACCTGTACAATTCATAGCAGTGTTTCTATAGTATTTGCTTTATTCTAATTCTATAATCACAATTGATAATTATTTTCATATCTATTTTATTGTAATAATGTGTAGGTATATATGTAGATGTGCTTTTAAGATGTATAAAGAACTAATCAATTCTCTTCCAGAACTCTTAATTCAAATTCCTCTACTGTAATAAGAAATGTAGAAAATGGACATGCCCAATGATATTCCTACAAAATATATTCTTACAAAAAAAGGCCCAATATTTTTTTACTTAAACTATGGAAAACTGAGATGAATAACTTCCATCCATTTATTTTTAATTAAACATACAGAGAATACACATTTGATTGATTGATTGATTCATTCATTGACTGATGGAGGTGCCATTGTTTTTATTTACTTCTTGTGACCACATAGATTTTCTTCATGGCAAACATATGCATATGAAAAAAGAGTAAAGACATTATGATTATAGCTTTTAAGTGATAATTCTTGATTATTTTAACCTTTGACATCAGAAATCTCTTGCTCCCAGTCTTAGAGGTTCAAATTGCATGTGCTATAGAAAGTTGCCTTGATTTCACTTATAAACAAATCAAATTTGATCATTTTTCTTGATATTTATTTAAATTTCATTTATCTGATAGATGACAAATACAATAACTTTGTTATGAAATAAATCTAGATGACAGAATAGATTCCTGTAAGAATGAATGACACATCAGAACCACAGAAACAGTGTGGATATAGATGTGACTTGTGACCTAACAAACTCTGAAAAGTTAATGGAGGCTTACGAAGTATTTGACAAACTGAGATAATCTACTTACAAATTAGCATGGTTAGAACCAGGGTTACAGACTTCTCTTTCTGGTGCACCAGTTTTTGCCTCACTGGAATGTGCTAAAGAAAAGATCTCCACTAACATACACAGGTAACAATGGATTTTATTACATCATTACTTTGTTGGATACCCTGGTTACAATATTACCAAGAGGGCCAGTGTTCCAGTGGTTGACATGGGTAATCCCTCATACAACCAACTCAGATAGTACTATTTCCAATGATAGAAAGCACGGAGACAGAAACCATTCATTCAAAGTTATTTTTGTTGCAAAGAAACAGAAACTCAAGAACAGGGGTGTCTAAGTTACATCATCATGGCGTTGACACGTGATGTACCAGGACTTCCCTCCCTTCGCTAAACCATGTGTGGGCGTGGCCAGTGCATGACACATCCAGCCTGTGAGCCATGGTGAAATTCAGTCGGTTCCAACGGGTTCGGGAGAACTGACAGCGGGAGGCTCCACCCACCCACCCACCCAGATGTCATCACGTCCTGTTTTTGACACTGCGCATGCGCAGAAGTTCGCATGAGCTAACATTTGCAAACCGGTAGCGAAGGTAAGTTGATTTCAGCACTGCTGTGGGCTGCAAGTTTGACACCCCTACTGTAGAAGCAAGTTTGAAAGAAAACTAGAAATGGTAAGCATTATGGATCTTCAAAATTCTATGGAAGCTCAGTCTGCATGGAGACTCCTGGGAGGGATGGGTTGGGAGGAGCCAGCCAGAGGTGGGATTTGGAGGTTCTCCAAACTGGCCATAATGTTAGCTATGGGTTCTCCCGAACCAGGGTGAACCTGTAGCAGCCCACCCCTGGTGGTACAGCCTTGAGAGTCCTGAAAGGACAGGTTAGGTACAGATATAGATTGATCATCATGGAGAAACTTGATGGCACATAATCAGTCAAATCTGATGTTGATTAAAAAGTTTTGTCGTAGCAAATAAAGTTAAAAGGAATTGCTTGAAACAAAAAAGCCATTGTATTCACCATGATTTAAATCATATAGAATGGAATGAAATGGACTGGAATTCTTTATTGGCCAAGTGTGATTGGACACACAAGAAATTTGTCTCCAGTGTGTAAGCTCTCAATATACACACAACCAACAAGTGAAAAATCATGATCACAAACATAAAAGCAATCAACATAAATCCTATGATACAAACAACAAAGTGATAAGAAGCTAAAGAAATAGGCAATAGGGATGATGAGAAGGATAATAATAATAATACAGCCCTACTACATGGCTTGACATCTCAGGGCATAAGACAGTGTTGTAGAAATTAATTGTTTAAAAGAGTGATAGCATGGGGGAAAATGTTAATATTAATATTAAATAAATCTGTGTATATAGAAAGTAGGGCTATTATTTTTTGAAATGTAAATGTAAAGAAGATTGGAAGCTACTTCTTTATTATCCGAGTCCTCCGGGATTGGGTGGCCTATAAATTGATTTAATAAATAATAAATAAACAAATAAATAAATAATCTTTTTTCTTTTATCTCTTTCTTTTCTGCCTTCAATTTTTTATTTTTCAATTACTTATCACTTTTTAACTATTACTTACTTTTCTTTCTTTTTGTCTTTACATCTGGATGTGTCTATGTGTATGTATGTATGTATGTGTGTGTGTGTATGTATGTATGTATGTATATATGTGTGTATGTGTGTGTGTGTGTGTGTGTGTATGAAGGGGGCATATGCTTGCATGATTGGATTTTGTGTGTGAGATAGGGAATGAATGAATAAAAAAGCTGAGAAAAGTGGGAGATAAAATGATTGCTTTACTCAGTGATTGCTTTGCCCATGCCTGCATCCACAGCAGATGCCTTCTAAATATTTTTCTATGATCAGAATTAATCTCAGATGTGGTCCAATCTGTGTCAGTCACTAGGACCAGAGATTTTGTCTTCCAAGGTTTCAGCCCATCTTCCTGGAACTTCTCTCTAGCAGGGTGTGTGCTGTTCTGTGTGTGGCATTTATATGGTGCTTGTTGTATGTGACTTTTTAGATGCTGATTGGGGTGTGTTGATGGCTGGCTTTTAAGCCATTGGCTGTTCGCTTGTGCTGCCCAGCCCACTCTTTCTAAGTACTTGGTAAGCTGATGGTAAATCAGCACTCCTATTGACTGATGAGGGGCCTATTTCCCAGGCTTCGATCAATTCCCTGACTGTTTTGTGCCTGCTCATCCAACAATCCTAGTAGCTGCAAAGATGAATGTGTTCATTGCAGTGTTTTATCCTGTTTTATCCTGCAGTGTTTATATTCACTTTCATTTGTCAGATGGGGTTGTTCTCCTTGGCTGGAAGAACAACAACATCCAGGTAGATTTTGCCTTCTTCTCTTTGCATGCCCCATGTCGTTCTCCTTGTAATGCTGATCAGACTTTTATCTTTCTGTCTTCCCTCCCACAGAATTTCATCTCCTTTCAAGCCTCTATGTAGATAGGAAACTGCAGATAAAAAAATGCATGTTGTCCTTAGGAGTGCAACACTGTGATCTATAAACCCAAGATTTTTTCCCCAAGTAGCTTCCAGTACTATGAAGTAGTGCAGTTCCATCTGATACCTGAACTCAGTGGCAACCTTATGTTTGAAGTAGATAATGATTAAAGGATGAGGCTCCCTTGCTGACTATTGCCTTGAATTTCTGACACATACTATTGGAAACACAATTGCATCTTTCTGCCAATGCAGATTAAAATCATCTTTCTTGTCAATCCTTATAAACCTTGGAAATGACATTTCTGCATGATTTCCAAGACATAGAAGAAGCAGCAAGAGAATATTTATTATGACAGGCATAAAATATCTTGGATATGATCAGCTTTCTTTTTACAAACCCGTGCACTAGATACAAACCAAAATATATTATTCTATTGATTAAGCTGTCTCTAGGAGAGCTGTAGGCTAGACTGAGATGTCAAAAAATACCCAGGAAGAAAGCAGTGGCAATCTCTTTTGTTCCTGTTGCCAAGAAAATTGCACAGACATGCTCACAAAATCAAAATGAGTCAAGCTCAACTCACAGGAAGTTTTTTCTTCTTCTTTCTTTTATCTGGCATTGAAGCAGCGGGTATCGGTAAAAACAATTTTCAGTTCTGGTTAATTGTATTATACAAATTATAACTATACCGTAATGCCTAGCAACACAATTTTATTGTAAATTCAAGACAGCCAACAAACGTTTGAGAGCACTCACTCTTTTGTGAATGTAATTAATAAACTCTGATGCAAATCCACACATGGAAAATACGGTTCCAGATATTGAGCTAAGCTGGTCTACATTTGCCTTCATCACAGCCGACTTCAAAACACTGAATACTCCATATTCAAGCTGTGTTCTCTTGACCAGATGAAGAATGCAAAATGTAGTCCTGAATAAGTGGTGGTGTTCTTTCTGTGTTTACATACATACATGCATGCATGCATACATACATACATACATACATACATACATACATACATACATGTTGTTGTATTTGTGCTGATAAATAAATAAAGGGAGACTAGTATAGATCTATTTCAAGCTATTTAGCTCTCATCAGCTAGCCATACCCTTACAGGGATTTGAACCTATATTACATACTAGGCAGACATCTTAGCCATTAGGCTCTTATCCGTTATCAGCGGATATATATATATATATATTTTAAAAATTGCCATCACTTTAATCAATTCAAAGAATGGGTGCTGAAAAGACTGTGAAATGCTTGTGTGTTGCTATGGTGCCTTATCAACAGGAGAAGGGCAAAGCCCAAGAATGGGATGTCGTGTTGGTTAGGATAATACCCAAATATTTTTTTCAATCTGAAAATCAGTTTTAACAGTCAGTTATTTTTCAACTTCCATCTTCATATTTTTTATTATCTTCATTTTTTATTGTTAGTGTTAAGCCAATCACCAAATTCCTTTATTCCCCCCATTCATAGTTCTATTCTTGCCATATTGTTTTTGTTGTTGTTGTTAGTTATGAAGTCATGTCTAACCCATCACAACCCCATGGACAATGTTCCTCCAGGCCCTCCTGTCCTCTACCATTCTCCACTCAGTGACTCCATCCAGCCATCTCATTCTCTGTCATCCTATTCTTCCTTTGCCCTCAATCTTTCCCAGCATTAGGCTCTTCTCCAGTGAGTCCTTCCTTCTCATTATGTAGCCAAAGTATATGAGTCTCATCTTCAGGATCTGGCCTTCTAAGGAGCAGTCAGGGTTGATTTCCTCTAGGACTGACCGGTTTGATTGCCTTGAAGTCCAAGGGACTCGCAGGAGTCTTCTCCAGCATCATAGTTCAAAGGCCTCAATTCTTTGTTGCCCAGCCTTTCTTATGGTCCAACTTTCACAGCCATACATTGCAATTGGGAAAAACATAGCCTTGACTATATGTGCTTTTGTTGGCAGGGTGATGTATTTGCTTTTTAGTATGCTGTCTAGATTTACCATAGCTTTCCTTCCCAGGAGCAAGCATCTTTTAATTTCTTGGCTGCAGTCCTCATCTGCAGTGAACTTGGAGCCCAGGAAAATAAAATCTGTCACTGACTCCATTTCTTCACCATCTATTTGCTAGGAATTGAGATGGCCAGATGCCTTGATCTTAGTTTTCTTAATGTTGAGTTTGAAGCCAACTTTTTCATTCTCCTTCTTCACTCGCATCAAGAGGCTCTTTAGTTCCTCTTCACTTTCTGCCATTAGATTGGTATCATCTGCATATATGAAATTGTTGATATTTCTCCTGGCAATCTTAATTCCAACTTTTGATTTATCTAGCCTTGCCTTTCTCATTCTCACCATAGGGTTTTCCAAAATGAAAGCCAAATCATAAGCAAATGCCCTTAGTTTATGTCAACCATCCCACTCAGTCATCTAGAATGGAAAGACTCCTGGCTCAAGGTTTCACCAACAGTATACTTTATTAAAGCTTAAGTGTTTACAGATGTAGCAAAGCTGAATCTAGCGTTCTCATGTGCAAATGATACAATTAGCTTTTCTTTCCCCCCCAGCCATCCCGCTGTTATCAGTTAATATCCAGTTCGGTACTTGGATATTGTTTGGGTAACAGACCCCCAGTTTGTGGGATTTTCAGCTCTGAACACCAATGGCTGACCTTCAGCTGGCTGGTGTCTCTCATGCCTTGGGTTAGCACAGCTTGGTTTCCACCCTCCCCTAATTCCTACCTACATTCCAATCCTCCCTTCCCTCTTCCCATTGCTCATGTCAGACTGTCAGCTTGCAATGCTTGGCTAGCAGAATGGTAGCTATGACAGTTAACTTTATATGCTTCTTTTTTAACCTTCACCCCGGCAATTCTGTCCGATGTCTCCATTAAAATTGCCAGAGCTAGGATGAATAGCAATGGTGAAAGGGGATGTTTTTCCCTTGTCCCTTTGCATATTTAACCTGATTTTGTCAATTCCCTTTAAACTAATAATAAAATTAATTTCATCTGTTTAATAGAATTATCTCCAAAGTCAAACTCCTATTTTCCAGGAGTTTGACCAAAAAAGTCCAGTTCAAATTATCAACTGCTTTTTCCACATCAAGGAAATCAGTGTGGTTTGTTTTTCATTGTGTTACTCCAAATGTTCTAATATATCACGAATATTTCTAATATTGTCTCTTGGTTTTCTTTTTGGTTAAAAAAACTGTATTGATCTTCATAAATATAATCTTGCAAGACATCTTTTTAGCTAAAACCATTATAAATATCTTATAATCATTATTCATTGAACACATTGGTTGATAGTTGTTTCGTTGAGTTTAATCTTGACCTTCTTTAAGAATTAATGCAATATTTGCACCTATCCAGTTGTCTCTATTTTTTGGCTATCTAAAATAGAATTCATATTTTTTTTAACAGGTTGTAGAAATTTACCTTTGAAATGTTTATAATAGAAAGCCAGCAGGCTATTTGGTGCAGGCACTTTCTCTATTTTAGTTTTTTTTTTAAAAAAAATTGCCATTCATCATAGGTCATAGACCCATTTATCATCTGTTTTTGTTTGCATGTTATCATTGGTAAATTGAGTTTCTTAAAATCTTCCTCCACTGTTATTTTTTAAATTTTCTCTCCTTTATATACTTTTGTACAGTACAGTACAAGTAGGATATTCTTTTGATACTTGAGAGGAGATAAAGGTAGAAAAATAGATTGTTGGAATTCACAACCCTGAGTTTGAAAGTAATGACTGTAACAAGGTTGCTTCAAGCAATTCTGTCAACTGGAGCAAAACAACAACAACAATTCAACCCTAACCCTAACCCAATTTTACAACCCTTTTTGCAGTGGTCATTAAGTGAAATCATCACGATTGTTAAGTGAAGCCATGGTCATTAAACAAACCAAAGTTTAACATTCTTTGTTTCTACCAATCATGGCCACATTCTCCACATTCATTGACTACTGAAAGTAAGTTCTCTAATGCCAGAAAGATTTCCTGTTCTCTTTTGCTCTGCTAAAATAATAAATATTCTTTTTTTCCCTAAAATTGGTCTGAACAATCCCACCTAAAGCCTCTTTAGACAGCTGCCAGAATTATACATCTGACCAGCTCTGAATATGTAAGATGAAAGAAGGAGGCTATAGAAACAAATAAATGTCTCTTATTTCAGGTCACCAAATGGAGCAAGAAACATTCCTAAATATAGAAGGGCTTAAATTACAACTGTTTTTATGATCAATTGATTAACTGGGTCACTAAACCTCAATTACACCTGGGACATTGGAAAAGGATCGCTCAATAAAATCACTCCAACATCTTAGCGGTAGGACGGGATTCTGACATGCTCTTGGCATTTTTCAGTCCTTTTCTGCTACATGTTATCGACTACAATTCTCTTTTATCTTCAATTCCTACTGGTACAATAGTTCTCACTCTTCTACATCCATAACTTAACTGTGCATTTTATTACACCTAAATATAAGTCAATTCATCTCTCTTTTTCTCTTCCACTAGCATTTTTTAAAATAAAAAAAGTAACGGTAGGAAAAAAAAACCTTTAATTGCAAAAAGAAGGATATAGATTCAGGTGTGCGTTGTTAAGCATGTAAATCATATGGATATTCTATTTAAGTATAACAACATTATAATGAGGCCACAATAAAACTCATCTTTCAGTAAAGAGAAATCCGCAACCCACTCTATGAAATGTGGAATTGCTTTGATAAGCAGTTGCAGAACTCAATCAAAATGAGAAAGAAGGCAACAGAATATAGTTTGCTACAGTTTAGAAATGTAGGACACATTGGCTGGGTTATTTTCTGTTTGTTTCTGAATCTACAAACATTCATATCAAAAATATGTTGATTGGTTATTTTCATTTTTAATTATTACTGCTCATTTTGAATTCATTTTGACTTTGGTGTTGAATATTTTATTGATTTGGGAATTTTTAAATGTCAAAGTTCTTATTTTTATTATACTGTATTTTACTTTGTTAAAAGCTGCCAGAAGTCAAATGTTTTGATAGTATACAAATTTGGAAGGAAGGGGTAAAACATGACAAATCTCATAGTGTGCTCAACAGCATGGCAATACATAAAATAACTTTCATATCTATAGTCTTATCTTCATCTGTTTTTTTAAAATAAGTTCATGAATGTTTATGATGATTGCTATTAATGGGAGTTGGTCCCTGTTTAAAAATGTTCTGTCTGTGTTTGTATAAATACAAATATGGAACCATTATATTTTGTAAAACAAAAGAGATGAAAACAATAATAGGTAATTTAGCAACTAAAAATAAGCATGACAGAATAATGAAGATTTAGATTTAGAAAAGAATCAGACATAGAGGCATTTAATAGAAATGCCAGCAAGCTTGATAGGCTTTTATTAAAGGGAAAACAAATATAAGTTTAAAGGCTCTTTAATTAAGAGGCTAATCAATATATCTGATTTTCACTCAATGGTGTCTGCTTTAAACAGAGAAGGGGAACTACTTTTCCCAATAATGACATTCCCGTTAGAGTAGATTACCATTTTTAGCTGAACTGGGATCTTTTCAATGCTAAGTGTATGTCTCATGTATTGTTATACCACTGAAAGTGAAGATGGATTCTTGGTTTTCCACTTCAGCACAATTTGAATTGCAGATGGAGGAGAGGAGATAGCATCTAATTACAGAGTCTCTGCAGCATCCACCCCACTTATGGAATTGGTAAAAATTTGGAGCACTTCAAAAGTTTGCATTTTCCTATAGGTAATTTTATGTAGACAATTTTTGATTAGGCATAGAGTCAGAGAGTCATTGGAGTGAACTAACTCTTGCAGGGTTTTTCCCCCCCAAATGAAATGCAATATGTAAATGTAGACTCAATTGCATTTCATTTTGGAGAGAAATCCCTGCAAGAGTTAGTTTATTCCAAAAACTCCCTGATTCTCTGCCTAAACAAAAATTGTCTTTTTGACTGAAGAAGTTACTTGGATAAGTAATGAAATGTCTCTGTTTAATAAACTTTGGTCCAGTTGCCATGATTTAAACTTTTACATACTTTTGTCCTGGATGATTGAGTCTACATTTACATATTAAACATTGTTTCTGTCTTATCAATTTTAAGCCAGAGTTCTTAAAGAAGCCCTAGTGTTAAACTTGACTTCTGGCTACATTAATGCAATTGTGTTATTTTGTTCACAACAAAATAATGCAACTATATAATGCAATGGCATTGGAAGTGTCATTGACTTCTTCTGGGATGATCTCAATGCCTAGATTTTCCCAGGTTTGCTTCTGTTTAGCTTTTGAGCTCAGAAAACTTGGGCAGTGCTTCCATCTGCTGATACAAGACAACAGCAAATTAATTTACTGAATCTTTTGGTTCATTTTAATATATAACAAAGAAGAGGAAACAGCACCCCCATCACAAATTCTTACAGAAGACGGACTAAACGAATACAAACAAGCAAAACAGCCAGCATGGCAATGAAAAGTTGAATGTGTGTATTATCTATGCAAATTTGTGCATTCTTTGTATATTCCTTCCTATAGAATGGACACCCTGACTGCAGAGCATTTTTTCCTACAAGTTTATCTACACATGTTGAGTGAAATGTCCAAGATTAGAAGTCTGCAGAATTCAGAATTGAAGCAGGAAAGGTGTTTCAGGATCAGGTGTGGATACTCTATCTGTTCTTGGGGGGCAGTTCCTTAACAAAGCTGTGATTCCCCCCCCCCTGCTTAGAGAATAGCCTCGTGGCCTGAAGAAAAATATATGTTGGAACTAAGGGAGAACTATTTGGACTGTAATAGGGTATTAGTAACCCAGTCAAGGATGGGGTCTTTCCAGTGGTGGGTTTCAAAAATTTTTGGAACCTCTTCTGTAGGTGTGGCCTGCTTTCCGGGTCCACTGGTGGAACCTCTTCTAACCGGTTTGGTAGATTTGATGAACCGGTTCTTCCGAACCGGTGCGAACTGGTAGGAACCCACCTCTGGGTCTTTCCAGCTCCTGTTGACCAGTTGAGGTTGCTGCATCTGTCTATTGGTAACTGCTCTCCAAAGCTAAAACATCATTTCCCATTGCAAAATGCAACAGATTTGGATTTTAGCTTTGCTGTATGTTACAGAACTATAATCAGGATTCCCTTGTTCAGGTTATATACATCACAGTAACTGTGTTTAGCAGCAGCTTCAAGTAGATAGAACCTGTCACAAAGTAATACTGATTGTATTGTACTTGTGCTGTGGTAAAGATAAAGGTAAAAGTTTCCCTCACACATATGTGCTAGTTGTTCCCAACTCTAGGGAGTGTTTCCATTTCAAAGCCGAAGATCCAGCTAACACTGAAGATGCATGGAACGCTGTTACCTTCCCATCAAAGGTGGCTCCTATTTTTCTACTTGCATTTTTTAAGTGCTTTCGAACTGCTAGATGGGCAGAAGCTGGGACAACTAATGGGAGCTCACTCCATTACGCAATGCTAGGGATTCGAACCACCGAGCTGCCGACCTTTCTGATTGACAAGCTCAGCGTCTTAGACACTGAGTCACCGTGTCCCTTGTGCTATGACTGCTTTCCAAATCATTTTTGGGCTCTCTTAAAACTTTGCAAAGTGTGGCAAAAAGTTAAGATGGTAGCTACTGTTAGATAGGGTGAATGGATGAGGCAGACTCAGGCTTCTGCAACAAACAGCTCTTTATTAAATGACACCTATGTACAATCCAACAAAGACTCTGTCTGGCAGCAGAGTCAGACCATTCAACCAATCAGATTTGAATACTGTTCCCACTGGAACAAAGGACCTTGGTGGAAACTACCATACTGTTTGTCAGTATGTAACAGCTACAGAAATATGACCAATGCCCTTGCCTGATTTTAAATATGCATCCTATCATTGTGTTTGCTATTATGACTTGTCTGGCTTTGATATACTGTGTAGCTGGAACTCCAGTGCTTTCATTGTCTGACTAATAGAATATCCAGAATAAGGACAAAAGAGGGTAGGAAGTGAAGAAGGAAGAGAACAAAAATGATTAGTGATTATGTTGAATATCTCTGCTGAAGTCTTTCCTTAGCCACAGAAATAAGCACATTGATGCCATGAGGTTGGTCAGTAGGTTTTAACTCAACCTATTTTACAAAGTCAGTTGTGGGATTAAATTTGGAAACAGGAATGCTTTGTTTGAGCTCTTGGAAGACGGACTAAATATAAACCTAACATCAACAGTTACAAAAACAGCAATAGGTAAAGAGATCAATCTGCAAACATTAAAACAGACTAAGGAGTAATGGGTTTGCTTAATTAGACAATCTATTAGAAGAAAACACAAAGCAAGAAGCTAAGGGCTTTACACAGAGGGCTGTAACTGAATGTTTTCATTCTTGTGCCTTGAAGAAACTCCTAACTACACACAGATAACAAATGGAGGAACAAAGAACAACAAAGGTAACTTGTACACAATGATTCATTCATTGTGTTTCAAGAAAGTAAGGAAATAGCTACATCAAGTGGGGAAACATAGCTGAAGACAATAGTGCAGATTAAACGTGAAGCTTTATTTATCATGAGAAAACTGTTAATATATTAGTCACAGACTTGGTGACTGATTATTTTCACATCAACTATTGTAAAGATACTTTATAACTAAGAGTTGGCATAGATTAATTGTTGATTTGTCAAGAAATGTCCTTTAATCTAGACTACTTGTGAGCACAAGAAAAAGCAGGAAAAGTGGGGAAGAGAGCATGAAAGAAAGAAAAAAGAACTAAAAGCCCATTTTTCCAGGTGTTTCTGCTTGCTTGCTTGATATCTTTAAAGTCTCAAACTATGTATGTACCCAATGTAAATTATATGAATTACTAAAAAAAAAAAAATCTAACAAAATGAAATTCAATGTAGATAAAACTAAGGTTTTACACTTAGACAAGAAAAACCAACTATGTAAGTATAGACTCAGTGAAACGTGACTTAATCCCAGCAATTGTGACAGAGATGTAGGACTCCTAGTGGACAAATATGAGCCAACAGTGTGTGAGGACAGCCAAAAAAGCCAATGCAATCCTAGGCTGCATTAATAGAGGGATAGTATCAAGATCACGTGAAGTTCTAGTACCACTTTACACAGCCTTGTAAGACCACACTCAGAATATTGCATTCAGTTTTGTATGCAATTTTAGATGCAAAATACTGCATATAAAAATAGCATTGAGACTCTGGAAAGCATGCCAAAAAGAATAACAAGAATGATTAGGGGGCTGGAGGCTAAAACATATGAAGAATGGTTACTGGAACTGGGTATGTCTAGTTTAATGAAAAGAAGGACTACGGGAAACATTATAGCAATGTTCCAATATTTGCGGGGCTTCTACAAAGATGAGGCAGTCAAAACATTGGATGGAAACTAACCAAGGAAAGAAGGAACCTACAACTAAGGAGAAAATTCCTAAAGGTTAGAGCAATCAATTAATGGAATAGTTTTCCCTCAGAAGTTGTCTATGAGTGGAAACTTTTAAGAAGAGACTGGACAACTATTGGTATAGAGTCTCCTGCTTGAGCAGGGGGTTGAACTACAAGACCTCCAAGATCCATTCCAACTCTATTATTCTATGTTCTATGTTAACATGACCATTAGCTCATGATTCAACAGTTCAAATGGAGAAGAAAGCTTCTTCAAGGCACGAACCTCTGTTTGTAAATACAAGAAGATGTGGATTTATCTACCGGTTGGAACCTCCAAGCTGAATTTTACAGCAAAAGAATTTCAATGTAAGTGAATATTAGCTCTAGATTTGATTCAGGTTGTGAGAGTATAATAGAACCAATAGTTTGATATTGATATGAAAGGAGAGATCAAGGAAGGTCCTGTGAGTTGTGTTCATTGAAGATCAAGTTAACTGACTAATGCCATTTGGGTGGCATTGGAGATATATAGAAAACAAGGCTTTAAGCTTAGGCACCCCCTTTAATTAATACTCATCTATTCTTTGGGACACTAATACTTAAGAGTGGTTCAAGGCAAGTCAGAATGGATGGACACCTGGAAATCAGTTGATGCTTGTACTTAGAAATTCCTTCTCTTAATCAATTCAGGACAAATGTAGGTCACATATTGTTCAAACATGGTATCATTATTATCAATGTGTTTTTTAAAATTCCCTGTCCCTATAATTTTGCTTTTGCTAAACCATCACTGAGATACCTGATAGTTGCCTTTCACTATTCCAGTTCTAAAGTAGTGTCTTTCCACTTTATTGGATGTGGTTTTCTGCTCTGGAAATGATTAAGCGATTTCATTAATGATGTGATTGACAATGCAATCAGGTGTTGAAGTCCAATTCTTATGAGCCACCTGGGTTGCTATAGACACACTCTTCTCTTCCAGTTGTTGGGTACTGTGGTATGATTATTTTAGGCTTCAGGAGAGACCAAATACTTGGGTTCTGCACATGTTTTCTAAAATGGATCTTATAAAGCCTTGGTTAGAGTTGAATGAACAACTCTTGGTTAGTAAGTATGAAGACAAGACATTACCAATTCTATCATGTATATGTTAACACCTAGATTAAGAAACAGAAATGGCACCAAAGTTGCCTCTCCAACTCTTATCTCCAGATAAAGATGATAAACATGATCAAGCTGTTGGCAGCACTTCCAATTAATTCAAATGTTGCAGGGGCCAAAAATGCAATAAACAATATTGGATAAAACCATACTTTTTAAGGCCAAGAGTCAGATTTAACCTTCGCCCATCGTTTGACATTCAGAGGTATTAGGTTTAACTCCTCACAATGCCAATTAATGTAATTGAATCACTTGACTAAGGAAGACTGTTACAGTATATTGTACTGAGCAGTAGCCAAGAAAGAGGTCCATTTCAGTGTTGTCATCCATCATCTCTGAAGCTTTAAAAAGAAATCTTTGGCATAAAATTAGTTCTCAGGCAGAATCCTCCTTTATTAAACACTGGCTTTTCTGGGTATTGCTAGTGTTTTGGAGTTCAGATGTTCACACTGTGAAATGTTCCCAACCCTAATCTTCCAGCTAGTATAATGTTTCTGCCATTCTTTTCTCTTTTTTATTTATGGTATACTCCATGTATTAAAATAAAGACTTGTCACTGCAGAAGCAGCCTAAAGATGCCCCCTACATTCCAACTGATCTTTAGATTACCACCAAAATTGCAGTCTTTGTATACTTAGGAGCTGATGTGATAACTGAAAATAACTTCCATTAACACTACAGAAACTCCAGCTGATACCAAATGAATTTCATTTGATACCAGCAGAGAAAAATATTGGCTACTGAGATATTTCTCCTTCATGGTCATTTACAGTTAGCTGGGATCCATGTAACATTCAGGAAGTTTCCGGATGTTTTCTTTTCCTTAAAATCCTTACCTAATACATTCCCATTCTGTGGATCTATTAAGAAAACATTTATTTCTTGTTTTGGAAATGTTTAGGATGCAGAATGCGAATTGCTTAGAACCGTTGATAAAAATTAAATTTGTTTTTAAAAAGTAGATATTTTACTATGTGGTAGCTAATTGCCACTGGCCTGACTCCTGTTGGAAGAAATGATTACTTTTAGCATCATATTCTTCTTACTACATAAATGACAAATCAGCCCATTGTATGTAAAGCAAGATAAGGAACATCTACATGTAGCATTCAGGAAAATGCATTACTACAAAAGAAAGCTGGCAACATCGGGAGCTTTTTAGCTTAGGAAAAAAGTAAGCTTGCAACATGAGCATAAGGCATGATATAGAGAAAACAGGGGAAGATAAACAATTCCTCTTCCAGTACTGGAACTTGGAATCATCCAATGAAATTGAATGATGACAGATGAAAGGATGTACTTCATCCCATGGACCGTAGTTAAGTTATGGGGCTTGCTATTATTTAATCAGCTTTATAAAGAGATTAGACGCATTTAAGAAGCTGTGACAGTCAATAGCTACTAGACCAGTGATGGCTAATCTTTTTGTCTCTGAGTGCCGAAAGCATGCGCGCACACACCCATAATGCAATATGCGCACAACCACCCATGTGCGCCCCGCCCTCCATGCATATGCACATGAGCCCTTGCATGCACCTCACATGCATGTGCGGCTCCCCCACATGTGCACATCAACCCATTCACGATCCCTGTGCATGCATGTGTGACCCCCACACACGCACCCTGCCTGCCCGCGAATGCACATGCATCTCCCGCATGCGCCCACCCCTGCACATATGCGGCAGAGACCTGAAAACCAGCTGGCTGGTGGGAGGCGCACGCGCATGTGCAGTAGAGCTAAGCTGGAGCGACGGCTCATATGCCCGCAGAGAGGGCTCTGCATGCCACCATCATGGTACTAGACAGTATGTTTCCCCAATACTAGGGAACATGTGGCAAAAGAATAAAATATTACATTAGATTGGTTGCCTTTGAAATGATAAGAGGTTGGATAAGCCCCAGTTTTCTCTGTTTCACCTTCTAAGATTTTTAAACGATGTGATAGCCTTCTCCCAATGCTGTATATATGATGTTTATGTAGGAACAGTAATATACTTGGCAACAATATGAAAATAATCTCCATTCAACACAGATTGTTTTTTGTATTACTTTATACTCTTTTATTTGGAAAAATATTATTGAAAAGACTAAAGAGAAATTCCAACTTTGGGATAAAGATTTATCTTTAAGAAAGGTAGATCCTTCTTAGGAAAGAATCACTACAGTTCTTTTATTAGGAATAATGCAGAGGTGGGTTCCTACCAGTTTGCACCTATTCAGTAGAACCGGTTCGTCAAATCTACCGAACCGGTTAGAAGAGGTTCCACCAGTGGACCCGGAAAGCAGGCCACACCTACAGAAGAGGTTCCAAATTTTTTTGAAACCCACCACTGGTCCTTGGATATGACTATTCTACACTATCATGCTCATATTTATAAAACTCAGTGCCTCTGTGAAAGGTAAGGATGACTACTGCGTTTGTGGTGCAATCAGAACATTGCGTGTGTTGAAGTTGTATTAACGCAAACCAAAGATGCCTTTTAAAAAACAAGTTTACATCATATTCTTATGCATGCCAGTGCTGTGTGTGAGGTAATTTAAGGTGGTTCTGACAAGTGTCATCAGCATCTTCATATCCGGTCACATGGGCGGCAAGCCACTCCCATCTGGTCAGATGGGTGGTAAGCCACTCCCACAAAGGAGGCCACACCCACAGAGTAGGTTCGAACAATTTTTGAAACCCACCACTGGAATAATGTCTGCAAAATACAAAAAATAAATCCAGCATTTTATATTATATAAAATTACGGCGGCAAGGATTGCCTTTGCCCAGAAATGGAAAAACAAACTAACTCCAAGCGAAGATGAAATAATAAGAAAGGTTATGGATTGTACTGAAATGGACAAACTAACTAAAGAAATCCAGGGAAAAGAAGAATCAGAATTCTACCAGATATGGGATAAATGGTATAGGTGGATGGAGGAAAGAAATGGATAAACTAAGTGGAGGTGTTCAATTCAGGGAATGGAGATTATGCTCAGCTTCACTCAATTTATGTAGATTTTACTGGCTAAGTTTTAATTACTCCTTAAGCCTAACCAAATGTTGGTTGAAGAGGAAAAATGCAGCAATATCATAGATTGCGTTGAGTTTCTGGAAAAAAGGTAAATCAATTATTTACTAAAACTAAATAAACCTTTGAAACACCTGTTTTTTTTTTCTTATCACAGAAACAAGAAACATATGGTGAAGTTTCATGAACCTGAGCAAATTAGAAAAAATTGTGTGCAGAAAAAGACTCTGCAAATTATCCTGGGATTGTAGCATCCAAATTTTCTAGATTGCTCATTCAGGAAAAAAAAAAGGCCTAGTGTTGAGAGAAACTCATGACACGGCAGAACATACTCAACATCTGCTATTTTCCCTACAAATGATTATCTTCACAAAACACTCAGGCTGTTTTGCCTTTGGCATTTAGGAGATTCAGCACAAGTGCACCAGGCTCCAGTTCAATTTTGAACAGGAACATTTGTAAAAATAAATAAAGAAGATCAGACACTGCAAACAGTACAATAAACAAATAAGCCGGCATCCCAGAAGAATCTGGATGAATGCTGTTTTTAATGTTCCTCAGGGATAAGGCCAGCTTGCAGCATACCCTGAAAAACAGCCTTATTCAATAATATAATACAATAGCAGAGTTGGAAGGGACCTTGGGGGTCTTCTAGTCCAACCCCCTGCCTAGGCAGGAAACCCTATACCGTTCCTGACAAATGGCTATCCAACATCTTCTTAAAGACTTCCAGTGTTGGGGCATTCACAACTTCTGGAGGCAAACTGATTAATTGTTCTAACTGTCAGGAAATTTCTCCTGAGTTCTAAGTTGCTTTTCTCCTTGATTAATTTCCACCCATTGCTTCTTGTTCTACCCTCAGATGCCTTGGAAAATACAGTAGTTTGACTCCCTCTTCTTTATGGCAACCCCTGAGATATTGGAACACTGCTATCATGTCTCCCCTAGTCCTTCTTTTCATTAAACTAGACATACCCAGTTCCTGCAACCGTTCTTCATATGTTTTAGTCTCCAGACCCCTAATCATCTTTGTTGCTCTTCTCTGCACTCTTTCTAGAATCTCCACATCTTTTCTACACCGTGGTGACCAAAACTGAATGCAGTATTCCAAGTTTGGCCTTACTAAGGCGTTATAAATTGGCATTAATACTTAACGTGATCTTGATTCTATGCCTATATTTATGTAGCCTAGAACTGTGCTGCAGCTTATTATTCACTGGAATATATTTCATCGAAAAGCATTCATCTCAATTTTTCAAGAACCCTTTCCTGAGTTTTTAAGGAGAATTCTTGAGAATTCTTGAGCTTTTAGTATTCTTTTAAAAATGTAAAAAATAATAGGTCCATTCTAACATTCTACAATTCCCAAACTTCCTCTTCTTCTCCAACTTAACTTGTGTGCTAAACTTTCTGGTTTTTCTGTGCTTCTATAGTGACCAAAAGCACACCAAGAAACCTTTTTGGATTTGGGATTTTGGGATTTATAGTTCTAACACTTTTGGTAGCTTGAGCAAACTGCAGTGGGATTCTGTAAATAGTTACTGCTATTGAACCAGGTTTCACCTAATTTGTACCTGAACATTTGGGTTTTTTTTTTGCCAAAGTGTAGAACCTTACTTTTCTCTACATTGAATTTCCTTTTGTTAGATAGGGCCCAGTGTTCAAGTATGTTGAGAGCAGAGGTGGGTTTCAAATTTTTTTAGAACCTCTTCTGTAGGCATGACCTGTTTTGTGGGAGTGGCTTGCTGGCCATGTGACTGGGTGGGAGTGGCTTGCCAGCCATGTGACTGGGTGGGCCTGCCCAACTTGTAAAATATGGTGAAACTCACTTAACAACGCTCTTGCTTAGCAACCAAAATGTTGGCTCAGAAACTCTGGCATTTGAAGCATGCAAGTCTTAAAGCTGTCAAGTTACAAGACCCTTGCACCATAACCCTTTAGAAAAAAAACCCAGGGGTGTTCAAACTTGACAGCTTTAAGACTTGTGGACTTCAACTCCCAGAATTCCTCCTCCAGTCGTGTTGGCTCAGAAACTCTGGCATTTGAAGCATGCAAGTCTTAAAGCTGTCAAGTTACAAGACCCTTGCACCCTAACCCTTTAGAAAAAAAAACCCAGGGGTGTTCAAACTTGACAGCTTTAAGACTTGTGGACTTCAACTCCCAGAATTCCTCCTCTCGCTCTTCATCTTGATGATGTGCGGATGGGCGGGGGGAGGGAGCTGGAACCGGTACTAAATGACACTGTAGATTTTTGAAACCTCCTGTGTAGAAGAGGTTAGAACTGGCAGGAACCCACCCCTGGTTGAGAGCCATCTGGATCTTGAGCCTATCTTCTGGGGTTTTGTCTATTTATGCCAGCTTGATGATATCTGCAAATTTGATGAGTTCCCCTTCTATTGCCTAATCTAAATTGTTTATGAAGATGTTGAAGAGTATTGGGCCTAAAACGGAGCCTTGCTTCTCTCCATGTGGATGTAATTTCATTGAGGATTGCACATTGAGTACAATTTGTCAGCCAGTTACAAACCCACCTGGTGGTAGTGCTGCCTACCCTGCATTTTTCTAGCTGACCAAGAAGTAGGTTGGGGTCTACTTTGTCAAATGCCTTACTGAAATCCAAGTATACTATGTCCATTCTATTTTGCAGGTCCACTAATTTAGTCACTTTGTCCAAGAATGAAATAAGATTTACTTGCTCCCTGACTTACAACCATTTATTTAATGACCATTCAAAGTTACGACAGTAATAAAAACAGTGATTTACAGTCAGTCCTCACCCTTGTGACCATGGCAGCATCCCCATGGTCATGTGATCAAAGTTTGGGTGATTGGCATTTGACACATATTTATAACACTTGCATTACTGGAAAGGTCATGTGATTGACCTTTCCAGACAGCTTGTAACAGGTAGAGTCAGTGGGGGAAGCGGAATTTGCCTAATGTCCAGCTGATTCACTTAATGTCAGTGATTTGCTCAACAACACTGGCCAAGAAGGCCATCAAAGACATGAAGCTCACTACCTTGCACAACCACAACATTTCAAAAACAAAACCCCAAAGAATGTACATAAGCTTACCTATCCCAACCCCATTTTGATCAGCTGCCCCAGAACTACGTGCTATTGCTGGTTTTGTCATCAATAAACAGAGCCCTTCTTTCCGATCAGTCTCCATTTTATTTACAGCGCCTTTCTCCCAGCTTGGAACCAAACCAGATTTTTCTCCCAACTTCTGTATAAGAGTTGATATGTGTGCATGCACTAAGAAGCACAGAGGGGTCTGCATGTGTTTGGCTCTGAGTCATGTGACTGGGAGGGAGGCTATGGAAGGAGAAGCCAGCTGCATTTGAAATCATGCTATCAGTTAACCTGGCGTTGCCCAGGTATTTATTTATAGGGGGAAAATGTTCTGACCAAACGCAATTTCCAATGTTGGATTTTCCCCTTTACCAGAGGAAGCCCCCTTGTCGAGTACTGTGAAGCAATTACCATGGCAACTCCACTGTGCTGTTCCATAGAAGCCATTTTCCGGCAGTACAGTAGAAGCCATTTTAAGGCACAACAGGCTGTATCTTAACATAACACACACCTCAAGGGGTGTTAGGGGTGTCTTACCCCCACAGTATTTTTTTTCCAGAGTGTAGTTAATTTGTGTTAATCTAAATTTGGTTGAAATTGCTGGAGGCATTCCAGAGTTACACTGGAACACACACGGACACACACGGACACACACACACACACACACACACACACCATCCACACCACCCACAAGGCATTCACACTCCAAATACATCAACCATTCTATTATTTTCTGGGAAGGGAATTGTTTTTGGATTCTCCTTTGCTGTGTGTGTTTGGAAATAAATATCCTTTCTAGGAATTTCTAGGAGATATGGAACCGGCAATAGTGATCTATATTTGATTTGAGTTTTTAAAGAGTTTCATGCACAATAATATCACCTCCGAAGCAGGATTGGGAAATACGTGGTGCAGTTGTGTGAACTGCTGCTCCATCTATTAGGGTTAAATGGCAGCTGCAGCAAATGAACCTAGAGGGCAATGATGGGAAGACCCCCCCCCAAAAAAAAGAACAATGTATTTGCTGCAAATGTGGAAAATTGCTGACAACGGGAGGTGTTGACACTTGCAAAAAGGAGACAAAATGAGGCAGATCTAATAACAGCCAGTGGGAAGATTGTCAGGGCAATTGGAGTCCCTCTTTCCCCCATCCCCCCTTTGTGTTCAGTTCATCGCTTTCGTGCGAAGAGATAAATGGTAACATGGGAAAAGTTTGCAATGAACAAACTTGCAATATGCTTGATGAGAAATTGATAAATTCTCGGGCCAGACAGCTCTCACAGTAGTAAGTTATTCCAAGCAAAAACCTCAAGAGCAATGGAGCAAATTAACTTTTTTGCAGAATACTTTGGTTTTAGGAAGCCAATCAGGAGGAGAAAGAATGTGTTTTAGAGATGGAGAGTGAAAGCCAGTCAGCCAGCAGCGTTAGCTATAAATATTCTGAAAATTGCTTTTTTAAAATTAATGGTTTGTTAATCCACAAAGATGAAGTTCCTTTTGATAGATTACAAATGTTATTTAGCAAGGTATATATTCTTATATCTTATATACTCTTTTATCTTATATAGGGACGTAGTGGCACAGTGGCTAACATGCTCAACTTGTCGATCAGAAAGATTGGCTGTTCGGCGGTTCAAATCCCTAGTGTTATATTTGTTATGTTATGTTGATTTTATTTATATGCCGCCCTTTCCCCCCGAAGGGGACTCAGGGCGGCTCACAGCTCAACAGGGAAGGGGATACAAACAGAATTTAAAACAACATAAAAAACAATGCAAAATTAAAAACACAACAGTCATACCAATTCGAGACGGGGGCAGCAGTTCTTTAGCCCCAGGCCTGTCGGAACAGCCAGGTTTTAAGGGCTTTGCGGAAGGCCTGGAGGGTGGTGAGGGTTCGAATCTCCACGGGGAGTTCGTTCCAGAGGGTCGGAGCAGCCACAGAGAAGGCTCTCCTCCGAGTAGTCGCCAGGCGACATTGGCTGGCGGATGGAATTCAGAGGAGGCCTAATCTGTGGGATCTAATCGGTCTAGTGGAGGTAATTGGTGCTGTGTAATGGAGTGAGCTGCTATTACTTGTCCTAGCTTCTGCCAACCTAGCAGTTCGAAAGCATGTAAAAATGCAAGTAGAAAAATAGTGACCACATTTGGTGGGAAGGTAACAGAGTTACATGCACCTTCGGTATTTAGTCAGTGCTGGCCACATGACCATGGAGACATCTTCGCACAGCACTGGCTCTTTGGCATAAAAACAGAGACGAGCACCGCCCCCTAGAGTCGGGAACGACTAGCACATATGTGCGAGGGGAACCTTTACCTTTATCGATGGGCTCTTTATTTACCTACGAGATTTACCTCTTCCTCAATCAATAAATGGACTTTCTATCTCACTTCTAAGGCAGGATGCTGGTGATCTGTCTCAAAGAAACTCAGTGTTTTATGGATCAAAAACGGTAGCTTGAATTGTCCTTGGAAATCAATAGCTCAATCAATGCAGTTGATCCCAAAGAGAAATAATAACAGCCTTATATTTCCCTTCTAGAAGAAAACTGGCTGCAACGTTCTGAACATATTAAAGTTGCCAAAGTCCTTTCAAGGCAGTTTCATGCAAGGAATCTTACAATATTCAAGATAAGAGGCAATTAAGGTATTATTCACAGTACCTTCACCTTACTCTTAAAATAGTTTAGGAGAACAGATATTCTGTTAAGGGGCATCTTAGCCCCGGCAGCGTTTACTGCATCCCTGCACAAACATTGTCAGAAAGCATTTTATGAACCCATTTACAGGAAATGACCCAATCCTAGACAAAGGTATTAGGCAGGGAAGGAGAAAGCTGTTATTTTGCCATACCCTGACCTGAGATTGACAATCTCCCTGCAAATCATCCTTAGTGCAAAACAGGAGTGATTTATTTTGGCAGAGCTGCAATTGAGTCCCCACTGGTATCAGTGGAATTATTCTGGTCTCATTACAGGCAAGGGTGTCTCCTTTACTCTAATGAAATTGGGAGCAGATGGTAGGAAGAATTCATTGAAAGAGGACGAGATAAAGGACTGAAGTTTGTGTTAGGAGCTTCTCACCGTCTGTGTCTGTTGTTCCACCTCCCAGTTGCTGGAAATATTATTTTTCTGCCATGTCCTCATGACCTTACCTTTATCTCACCCCAGCCTAAGAGAATCTAAGATAGCATTAGCTTCACTCATGTGAAAGTAGCAGTTTCTCCCTTTTTCTGATGCTGAATGTTCAGGTTGAGTGGTGTTGAGTGGAAATAGGTGAGGAACAGGGGTGGTATTCACGTACTTTCCCTACCGGTTCGCAAATGGGGCCTTCTCTGCCCACGCATGTGCTCAGCCTTCCACGCATGTGCTTTGATCGCATGCGGGGCTTGTATGCATGTGCACAGCTCCTCTCCTCTTCAACCAAACTATGTTGCTGTCTACTATCTACCGTATATCTTTTTGCTATTTTTTCTGTTCATTGGGTTCCTATCGAAAAGAACATCTTTAACAACGAAGACATCTAAGCTGACAAGGACTAGGGGTGTTATGATAGCAGAGTTCCAATATTTAAGGGCTGCCAGAAAGAGGAGGGAGTCAACCTATTCTCCAAAGCACATGAAGACAGAACAAGAAGCAACACTTGGAAACTAATCAAGGAGAAAACTAGAACTAAAGAGGACTTTCTTGATAGTTACAACAATTACTCAGTGGAACAAGTTCCTCTGGAGGTGCTCCAGCACTGGAGGTTCTAAAGAAGAGATTGGACAATCATATATCTGCATTTGTATTGGTTTTCCTGCTTCAGTAGTGGATTGGACTAGAAGACCTCCAAAGACCCTTCCAACTTTGTAATTCTGTTATTATCTCAATCACCATCCCACTTTTCAGTGCTTTTTAAGAAGAATTTTGAAAAAATTATAAACTTTCTTCATTTTCCTCTTGATGGACTAAAGCATATGAATTAAATGTTAGCAAAACTAATTAATCAGACGCCTCACACACATCTGGCTAGGGCTATCAGAAATAGGTTGCAAAAATCGAAAGGGTCTTTATGTGGAGATTGTCAATCACCCAGGTCATGGTTGTCCCAAAGATGCCTTTTTCCAAAAGGCAACTGACTTTAGAGTAGCAAAAATTGGTGTTCATGTCTGTGCATTTAGGATGTTAGTTTTGGTCCATGGAAATTAGTGAAGGTTTACTTCCAATTATACTTGAGAAGAAAGAAAGAATGATATGCTTCTAGAATATCTACTGTACCCATATTGAAACCTTGTGGATGGTTTTATACAAAAAAAGTTGTAAGATTATAGCCTTCCATTCTTTTAAATCTTTCTTTCTTTCTTTCTTCCTTCCTTCCTTCCTTCCTTCCTTCCTTCCTTCCTTCCTTCCTTCCCCTCTCTCTCTTTTTCCTTCTTTCTCTCGTTCCGTCCCTCCTTCCCTCCTTCCCTCCTTCCTTCCCTCCTTCCCTCCCTCCCTCCCTGAGAAATGAATTAAATTCAGCTTGTTTCTTACTGGATATGAGATTTACTGAGTTTCTAACTAATAATTTCAATACAAATGTATATTGCTATTGATTTTCAATGCTAACACAAATTTAGGAATGAAACATATTTTAATATGAAACATATTCTTTTCTTTAGTGGAAAAAAAAGATTATATCCTTAAGACACAGCTGATGATTTCTGTTGAGTATTAAGAGCTAATCTGATGAGTGCCTCATGCAGTAATAATGTCATCAAACAGCAGGCACCCTGTTTTATATTTTAATATGCAGTTAGAGACTATCTGCAATTTTTTCTTAAGAGATCAATTTGTAGAAATGTCTCTAAATTATAGCAAGAATTAGTAAATGGTAGTATCAGTGATTCCCAATTGACCAATCAGTTTTAATTTGACAAAAGTTATATCTGTTTTTGGCTAAAGCAACACTTTCAGCTTGTTTCTCATCAACAGGATTGAAAAATGAGATGATAGAAATTGTAATCTATTTATTAAAAAAACAAAATAGAGGAAGAAAATGCACATCTCCATTAATCTAAAAAGATCAAAGCATAGTCAAATTTAACATTTTTGTTGCAAAAGTAGACCCATGGGGAGGAAATAGCTTTCTTCAAAGCCACAGTTGGGTAATATATTTTTGAGTCTTAGCAAAATTCCATTAAACATTTTTTAGTTGTCTAATCATCTGGATGGGAATGAAAATAGATAATGGGAGAAATATGAAATGCCTAACCAAAGGATACAAAAATTAAGCTATTTGTTCACAATAAAGGGAGCCAATGAGGATGTCATGCCCCAGCATATAACTTTTAAACATACTGTTGTTGCTCTCTAGCCCCATCTAGTGATTGGAGAGACAAATACCAATTATATTGTTTGAAGATGACCCAACCCATTTTACCCATCAGCCAGCACTCTCAAACAAGTGCATGCTGGGAAGCCAGACTCCATTTCCTTTAGCATTTGGAGACAGCAGAAGCACAAAGAAGAATCCATCTCAATCTGTGGCACATGGTCATCCAAAGACAAATCCACATCCCACACACAGAGCATCACTGGTGAGATTTAAATTACTTGTATTTATTAATTGTTATGTTCGGCAGTAACTCAATATTGCCTATCTTGTATATGGTTCTCATTGTATGTATTCCTATTTTCCCCAGTTTCACCATATCCTGTTCTTTCAATAAAGCTTTCAGATCTATGCAGACAGTCTGTTTTATTGGAGGATAGGTGGGTTTAGATGCATGTCGATCTGCACACAGACCAATGAGTAGTGGGATAGAACAGAGGAAAAATATGCCAGTTCCATTTTCTTCATTGACTTTCATGCACTCAAATCAACTCTGGGCAATGGAGAACTTTTTCTAATGCAGCTTCTCTTTGCACAATTCTGAATGTGGAAGCCAGGCAAGGGTTTATTTTACGTAGACTCCAGAGGTGGGTTCCTACCGGTTCGGACTGGTTTGGCTGAACCAGTAGTAACTTGGCGGCCTGGGTCGCTGGAACTGGTAGTGACTCAGGCCTGCCAAGCCCCCGAACTGGTTCTCTCAGTAGCACCATGGGCAGCTCCATAGGCAGTGCCATCTTGTTTTTGGCATTTTTTTAGTACTGTGCATGTGTACATAGTGTTCATCAAGCGCATGCACACAGCGCATCCCTGAGCGAACCAGCAGTAGCAGCAGCTGCAACCCATCCCTGGTAGACTCCTTCAAAACATAAATAGTGAACTTGAGGGCAAGAGAGGCAAAGGGATCCCTGCTATTTCAACTTTCATATATACATTACCTTCTTTAAGATGTATTTTAAGGACGTGAAAGAACATTGAATACAGCATAACAGAGTTGGAAGATATCTTGGAGGTCATCTAGTCCAACTCCCTGAAGTGAAGTGGTTATCCATTCTCTTCTTGAAAATGTCTGGTGGTGGGGCACTCATAACTTCTGAAGGCAAGTCATTGCACTGGTTGATTGTTCTCACTGTCAGGAAATCTCTCCTTAGTTCTAGGTGGCTCCTCTCCTTGATTAGTTTCCATTCATTGGTTTCTGCCTTGCCTTCTGGTGCTTTGGAAAACAGTTTCCTCCTTCTTTTTCTGTAAATGAGCTCATTTAGAAAGCTGCGTACTTGTTGAGAAGAAGAAAACAAAACACTGGAGACTTAGTATGTTTCAAATGTGCAAAGCAGGCAAGGCATGGTGCCATTTTTTTCCTCAGTTGTGGGGGGTTGGTTTGAGGAAGCTGATGCTCAAACAACTGTCATCCTGACAGGTTGCATAACATTCTTCACCGAGGGTCTCATTAGGAAAGGAAGCAGGAGGCCTTGCGATCAGTGCCACAGTCTTCCAAGAATAACAGAATGAGCAAGCAGTACTGAATAAGAATAATGAGATGGAACATTTTATGACTGCAGCAAAGTCCCATTGTTGAGGCTGAATGTGCATCCTAGACACATGGTTTGCAGCAATGTTACTGGCCACAATAATATGTCTGCGTATACCGGGGCGGGGGTCCTCAAACTTTTAAAACAGGGGGCTGATTCACTGTCCCTCAGACTGTTGGGGGGCTGGACTGGCTGGCTGGATGAGGCTAGGTGGTCATGTGACTGGGTGGGCATCAGTGGTGGGTTTCAAAAATTGTTCGAACCTACTCTGTGGGTGTGGCCTCCTTTGTGGGAGCGGCTTGCCACCCATGTGACCGGATGGGAGTGGCTTGCCGCCCATGTGACCGCATATGAAGATGCTGATGACACTTGTCAGAATCACCTTAAATTACCTCACACACAGCACTGGCATGCATAAGAATATGATGTAAACTTGTTTTTTGAAAAGCATTTTTGGTTTGCGTTAAAACAACTTCAACACACACAATGTTCTGATTGCACCACAAACACAGTAGTCATCCTTACCTTTCACAGAGGCACTGAGTTTTATAAATATGAGCATGATAGTGTAGAATAATCATATCCAAGGACCAGTGGTGGGTTTCAAAAATTTTTGGAACCTCTTCTGTAGGTGTGGCCTGCTTTCCGGGTCCACTGGTGGAACCTCTTCTGACCAGTTCGGTAGATTTGATGAACTGGTTCTACTGAATAGGTGCGAACTGGTAGGAACCCACCTCTGGTGGGCGTGGCCAATTTAGCAGTCCATTTTGCCTTTGTCCTTGCTGTACTTGCCCCTCCCCTACTCACCCACCGGCCCTGGATCACATGGCTGTGAAAAACATCCTGAAAGGATGTTTTAAAAGCATTTTTAAAGACTTTTAAAGCACCATCGCTAGAGGATATCCAGCGATCAAAGCTATTTATGGAAATTGGAGCTTGGGTTCATGGACATGACATGTTCAGAGGTTTACATTTGGAGGCAAAACAATATAGCATAAGAAGGTGTTACTCTTGGCCAAAGAAAAATGAATTAAGTGTAAGCAATAATCCCCCAAATTCTGTATTAACTAAATTTTTGTCCAAAGTATTGGACAATTTTTTTTAAAAAAAAAACTTTAAGACGGTGTTTTTAAGATATGTGGACTTCAACTCCCAGAATTTCCCAACCAGCTCACAGAGATCTGGATTTCTTATTAACAGTTTTTCACATTTCCAAGCAAAGTTACAAGATGAATTAAACTTTCTTGCCTGCCTCCTTTAAATTTTTATAATGTAAACAATCTGACACCTTTCCATATACTTTAGACTTCAATATGCATCAGCACTATGGAGAAAGAGAAGAGTGATGCAAAACATCTGGAGAACTCCAGGCTGACTACCATTAAACAAGATTACACAGAAAAGTGTGGTGTTGTTCTCCATAAACATATGAATGGCAATTTGTCTCTGACACTATATCAAAGAAAGTCACCATATTTTATATTGAAAATATAATGAAACCTAAATCACCACGCTATGAACAATTATGGTCATGTGGCCAGCATGACTATATCTGAGTTAAAATTAATGCAACCTAGCAGTTCAAAAGCATGCAAATGCAAGTAGATACATAGGTACCACTTTGGTGGAAAGGTAACAGCATTCCAGGTGCCTTAGGTTTAGTCATCTCTTCAGAATATGCTGGCTTCCTTGGCTAGGAAATAGACATGAATACCACCCTGTAGAGTCAGACATAACTGGACAGGGGAAACCTTTATCTTTACTCTAAAATTCTAGTTAGAATTTTATATATCCTGTGTTATTTTGTGGAACATTGAGCAGTTAATTCAACACCAAGATGAAACTGGCCTTTCCAAAATGCTATATAATTTATACATTATTGTAGCAATATGCCATAATGTATATCGCCACTATATCAAACTGATAATTATTTCAATTTTATTTACATTTAAATGTATTATCTCTAAATACAAACACTATAAATAAACACTTAATGAGAATATGTCTTCTTGCTCTCTTGCTTTGGAGATTCAATAATGAGTGGTCATTCAAAATGAGAAATATAGAGACTCCAGTTCATAAGCTTTCTTTGATAAGGTTTTATTTTCCACCTGATCTGCTAACATTTGTTTTATTAATACAAATTATTTCTAAAACTCGCTCTATTCAAACAAGAATTTGTTCTACTTAAAAATCTCCAGTAGCTGACATCCTGCTTTTATCCTTCGTATTGCCCTCACTCCATTTCAATTTCGGAGCCATTTGAAAACATTCAGTTCTTGCGAGAAGAGTATTTTGCAATTGAATGAAATGTGCACTTTTCAAAAAAGAGGTAAGATGGTGGTTGGGGAAATTGTTTCTCTTTTCCACTTCTTTGTTGCAGAGGACTGAGAAAACCAACATGTAATTCAATCAGTGGCAAAATGACAGCACTCCTTGTTTTCTATTACTCTAAATAGGTGAAGATTGGCTTACACCAGGATCCTCCGAAACCTGAAAGATTGGCTACACTAGGATCATCTGAAACCCAAATCAATTTGGGTCATTCCTGTTTGTTGCTCCAGATCATTAAATTAAAATACATGGGAAAAGGCACAAAAATGCATAGACTAACAGAGTTGGAAGGGACCTTGGAGGTCTTCTGGTCCAACCACCTGGTCCAGCAGAAGATCTTATACCATTCCAGACAAGTGGCTGTCCAGTCTCTTCTCAAAAGCCTCCAGTAATGGAACACCCACAACTTCTAAAGGGAAGCTGTTCCACTGGTTAATTGCTGTACTCTCAGGAAATTTCTCTTTAGTTGTAGGTTGGCTCTCTCCTTGATTAGATTTCATCCATTGCTTCTTGCCCTGCCTTCTGGTGCTTTGGTAAATAGTTTCCCCCCCCTCATCTTTGTGACAGCTGCTCAAATATTTGAAATTTCTCCTCAGTTCTAAGTTGCTTTTCTCCTTGATTAGTTTCCACCCACTGCTTCTTGTTCTACCCTCAGGTGCCTTGGAAAATACAGTAGTTTGACTCCCTCTTCTTTGTGGCAACCCCTGAGATATTGTAACACTGCTATCATGTCAGCCCTAGTCTTTCTTTTCACTACACTAGACATACCCAATTCCTGTAACCATTCTTCATATGTTTCTCTAGCCCCCTAATCATTTTTATTGTTCTTCTCTGCACTTTTTCTACATCCTCAACATTTTTTTTTTAATATCGTGGTGACCAAAACTGGATGCAATAGTCCAAGTGTGGTCTTATCAAGGCATTATAAAATAAAATTAATATTTCACGTGAACTTGCTTTTATCCCTCTGTTAGTGTAGCCTAGGACTGCATTGGCTTTTTTGGCAGCTGCAGCACACTACTGGCTCATATTTAAGTAGTTGTCCACTAGGACTTTTAGATCCCTCTCACAGATTGCTAGCAATTTCCTGCTTCTCTCTTTGACTAGTGTTATGCATTTAAGTATAGCTCCAGTTAAAACCTGTATTAATGAAACATCAAAGGAAATCAATGTTTAATATAGTTTTGATTTTGCTAAGAATCTGCCTCTCCAAACAGTTGCATGAGAACTGTTGCAGAGAAGAAAGGTATGTCCTAAAGAAATAACAAAGGTTATTTATTTGTTTATTTAAATGAGTAATTCTTCATCCTTCTGTTCTCATTCTGTTCATTCATACAAGATGGATCCTTACTGCTAATCCCAATCAGAATTTAGAACACGCGCGGTAATAATATTTCCCTCAACCAAATTTTAGAACCCCATTTATTCATTGTGATAATCAACTGGGCCATCTTTACTTCACCAAAATTCATTGAATCATAGCTTTAATTCAATTACCCAACTAGGTCAAAGTAACGCTAAAAGTATAATGCCTAGGAGTGGCAGGTTCGAATAAATAAAGTTGAATGATTCAAGATTCAAATAAATCAAGAAAGCTGAATGAATTAATTTTTTTTTAAAAATGTGTTTTTTAAAATCATGAATTAAAATGTTAAAACAAACAACACATTTCAGCAACCACTCCTCTTTTAATTAGTCACTTATTCTATTTGCCTCTTTTGGCTTTTACTATCTATTGCTGTGCAGGCTTATAAGGTCTTTCTTAATGACTGGAAAGTAGTTTTTATTAAAATATTTTGCATATATTATAAGAAACAACACTCAAGAAAAAATATAGTACATAAAAAAGGGGAAAAAAGAAAAGAGAAAGAGAAAGGAGTCAGGAAAAAAGAACAGAAAACAAAAATATATAGAAGGGAGAAATATGTATTTTCATGCCACGAAAAGTTGATTTATATGAAACTCATTACAATGATGACAGGCAGCAACTATTTTTGATTAGCAATTGAACTAGTTTATTCAGACAAATGTTATGTTGTATTGACATTGACATTTTATATGCTATTGATACTGAGTTTGACTATCAGCAATAATCTGATATTGTCAGATTGAAAATCCACTATTTATGTCAGGTATCCCATGGAAACAGGACATTTTACCTTAAACATGGTTTAATGCACCTCAATTTCACTAATTTCATATATTGTGCTAAGTCTTATAATTTGTCTAGTGCTTAGCCATTTATGAGAATTCAGATATTGTAAAACAACAATTAGTATGTCTCATTCATAAATCTTACCTTAATATAATGTCGGAACATGTAATGACTGGGTTCACATATTGGGGTAAGCAACGGTTCCTTCATTTTATCATGATTTATTGGCTAGGTCACCCCCTTCTCAGGCCAAAGTTCCCTCTGTTGTAACTGCCTAAACCAGTGTTTCTCAACCTTGGCCACTTGAAGCGAATGCTGGCTGGGGAATTCTGGGAGTTGAAGTCCAGACATCTTCAAGTGGCCAAGGTTGAGAAACACTAGCCTAAACAGATCCCTGCAGTTTTCTTTACAAGATTTCCAAAAGGGATGTGACTTTGCCTTCTTTCTTATTCAGAAAAAGAGTGACTGACCCAGCTATGTTTGTGCCAAGGCAGGATTAGATCCCATGAAATCGTGCTTTCTAGCCCGGTCTGGAAACCACTATGTCAAACTGACTCTCACTCATCCTTAATATAAAACCTTCAATTCTAGCTTATAATGGCAAAGGTTGCCTCATTTCCCCTCCTTTCAGTAGAGTGAGAAAGAAACCTTCTTAAACTCACCTACCACCATGTATTAGTGGTTTAAAAACACCCATAAAGACAAAAATTCCCCAGACATTCACATTTATGGGTCTTCTTTAAAGTAAAGGTAAAGGTTCCCATCACACATATGTGCTAGTCATTCCTAGGAGGGCAGTGCTCATCTCTTTTTCAAAGCCAAAGAGCCAGTGCTCTCCGAAGACATTCTTCGTGGTCATGTGGCTGGCATGACTAAATGTCAAAGGTGCACGCTGTTACCTTCCCACCAAAGGCGATTCCTATTTTTCTTCTTGCATTTTTACATGTTTTTGAACTGCTAGGTTGGCAGAAGCTGGGACAAGTAACAGGAGCTCACTCTGTTATCCTCCGGGATTGGGTGGCCTATAAATCAATTTAATAAATAAATAAATAAATAGATAGATAGATAGATAGATAGATAGATAGATAGATAGATAAATAAATAAATAAATAAATAAATAAATAAATAAATAACTATGGCGCTAGGTATTCGAATCGCCGAACTGCCAACCTTTCTGATTTAAAAGCTCAGCATCTTAGCCACTGAGCCACTGTGTCCCTGGGTCTTCTAAAAGCACTAAAACCTCGCTGTAGATCCAATGGCTCAGATTAACTTCACTCAACATACCTTTTGTTTTCAGTCCAAACAGAAAACACAACAAATCACTTGTCTTAGAACTGTGCAATCTAGCATAGAGGTTAAAGATTATAATCTGTCCCCTCCCGAATGATGAATGAATGTTGCTTTTATTTTTTATTATGTACTGTTTTATATGTCATTGTGTGTACTTCCTTCCCTATACGTTGTAAGCCGCCCTGAGTCCCCTCAGGGAAAAGGGCGGCCTATAAATAAATTTATCTACATCTACATATGGGGGTTCGTAATCTTACCATTGGACACATGTTTCAAAAGTTGCAACAGGGCAAATCTGAATTGCCAACAGTTCTGTGGGATTGCTGTCGGGTATAAATGTCATAAATCAATAAAATATTCATATGTGAAGGACCAGTGCCAACTTTTTTCATGATAGGGTTCCTGACATGTTTGAAACCACATGGGGCAGAAATTAAGTCAGGCAAATCATTAATAAAGCTCTAACTGCTTTATTATTATGGTTCGTTGCACAGTCAGCCAGATGTTCAGAGTGAATTTGCCATTTTTATCCACGTATCAAGTCCTTCCCAAGGCTCTGAGATAGGCTGATGTTGATGTTTTATGGTGTTAGAGATATCATCACAGGATGTAAACTGTTCCAAGTAAAGCTACTCTTTTCAACTGACTGATGGTGAATTTGTCATTGGTGTTCAATTGCTGCTCCAGTTGTTTGAGGATTGAACCCAAGATACATGTCACTATTAGTACTACCTTTGATTATTATTATTATCATCTCTACATTTGCTAGAAATTTCTTTTTTTCTCAGCTTAAGTTCCATATTTTTCAGTATAAGATGCACCGGAGTATAAGCCGCAGCAAGGTTTTGAAGAGGGAAAAAAAAACCAGTTTTTGCACTCTGCAAACCTCCCAGAAATGACCCATTTTTCATGAAAATGGGCCCATTTTTAAAAAAAAACAAAAAAAGGCATAAATAGCCCTTAGGAGGCTTGTAGAGTGCTCCTGGGGGCTGGGGGGGGGGGCAAAAACGAGCAAAAGTTGGCCTTTTTTTAATAAAAAAAAGGGCATGAATAGCCCTCAGGAAGCTTATAGAGTGCTCCTGGGGGATTGGGGGGGGCAAAAACGGGCCGTTTTTCTCTCATTTCTGCCCTCCCCAGCCCCCAGGAGCTCTCTGAAAGCCTTCTAAAAGCTATGCATGGGCACTTTGGTGAGGGGGAGGGGGAGTTTCGGGAGGCAAAAAAAATGCTGTATTCAGTGTATAAGATGCACCCAGATTTTCAGACTCCTTTTTGAGGGAAAAGGCGCGTCTTATACTCTGAAAAATACGGTAATCTCTTTTAAAAATGTAACAAAAAATAAAGCACGTAATATTATTTTCATCTCCTTTTACTAAATGACTGTAACAGGACAGCTGTGTATAGTGGCTAAACTCTCATGCCTCTTAAAAAAATTTATTAGTTGGGATCAGTGGTGGTATTCAGCCAGTTTGGACCGGTTTGCCCCAACAAATAGTGGAAATCGTGGGTGACCCCTCCCCTCTGGCTCTATGCCATCCTATTTAGGCATATTTTTGAGGCCAGATGCCTCAAAGAGCAAAGCGTATGCGTGGAAGATCAGGCGCATGCGCAGCAAACCAGTGGTAATAAAATGTGAAACCCACTGCTGGTTGGGATAAACACTACCAAATATTTTTATCCTGAGCAAGAACCTATGCAAGTCCTTATTCATTTATTATTTTATCAAATATCCAGGATGTATTATATTCAAAACAGTAACATAAAATGTCCATGATTTACAATGAGATACTTATAAAAACAAGTTAATTGATTAACAGTAAAAAATAGGAAAGGGTTACCTGAGTTTGGCTGATCCTGGAAAGCTAAGCAAGGTAAATACAGGTTAGTATTTGGATAGGAGATTCTCATGAAATATCTTGGCAAGAAGCCCAACAGTGGAGTTACTACAATAACGACATCATCAGACCTTTCTGGAAGAAGAAAACACCGTAGCATAAGGCACCCATATTCTTGTCAAGAAAATCATATGCCCACCTACATGTGAATCTCCAGGAATTGAAATTAACTCGAAGGAAATTTTGCTTTTAAAAAAGCAAAGAGTGACACAGCAATAAAACAAGAAAGAGACCAACGATCGGCTTGAAAATCCTCTGAAAAACTAGTGTAAAGTAGCTTATTCTTAGAAAAGTACTGTACATGTCTAATCAGTCTAATTTAAACACTGAACAAATGTTTTCGCTACTATACCTTCTGAGAGGGTGGAGGGGAGAGTAAATTTTTCTCATGTCCAATTCTCCGCTGAGGGAAATTATTGTGAAGGGAATGCTGGCCCTCTAGTGTTCAAAAGCTAAAAGATACTTACAAAACAGCTAACATCTTCACACTAGGAGTAAGTATAGCAACACATGACTCTTGAATATTGCTATCATTTTTAATCCTCAGTTCCTCAAGTGGAGTTTGAAGATGAATGCCACCATCACAGGCTCAGAAGCCATGATAAATCCCAGAAATCGCTGCGCACGGAGCAGTGATGGGTTCTGGATCCCGTTGCAACTGGTACGGTACAATGGGGCCCAGCGTCCCCCACATGGACGCGCAGAGCACACGCGCACAAGTGGCAGCATGCACATGCGTCCTTACCTCCATGACGCTTCCACAACATTCCAGCTGCTTGGCGGAGCATCGTGCAGGTGCTGTACGCTCCGTGAGCGTGTGTGGAAGCGCCAAAGAGCTCAAATACAGGTAAGGAGTTCAGGCGGGCAGGCAGGCCCTCCAGAGCACCATACTGGAATGGTACCCAGTGCTCCCGGCACCGGTATGCCCGTACCGGGGTGTACCGTCTGCAACCCACCACTGGCACGGAGTCTGCAGGAACACCACAACAATACACCATCTTTTCCACTCCGCTCAAGGCCAAAGGAAAGATGAATAACTTACAGACACCTCCTACAGTTGCAGTCATTTGTCTGGCTCTCCGCAAATAAACAAACCGATCAATCAAATAAAATCCTCATGATTCCTATGAGGAAGGAGCTGAAAGGCCACCAAGCTGTCAAGCCATCTTTCTCTTTGAAAGCCTCATTAGTACAGATTCAGTCCAGGATAAGGGAAGGATGGATAAAAGTATTTGGGGGGAGGGGAATCATCTATAAGCTGTATGGCGATGCAATATCTCAAATAGTTCAGCTAGCTCAGCTTTAATTTCAAGTAGGCCGCAGCTCAATCAGAAATAAAGTGGAAATTTGGTATTATGGGGGAGGAAACCCTAATTAGAGCAGATCTAAGGGAGTTTATGGAGGTAACCATGGCTGACATTCTCACCTATAAACATCCCTCAAAACACTGACTTGTTAGAAAGTGCAAACTACTTTTTATTGATATGGTATGAAATCTTTGATCGTGGTGTTTGGTATAATGACAAACATTCAGGTTATGGCTTGGATGATGCCATCTGAGTTAATCATCTATATTAAGCAGAAGTATGGGTTTTTGTAAAACCTGTGGTTTATTAAATATGGCTTAGCAGAACAGAACAGAAGAGCAAAGTTGGAGGGGCACTGAAGGTCTTCTAGTCCAACCCTCTGCTTAGGCAGGAGATCTTATACCAGTGATGGCGAACCTGGAAGTGGAGCTGCCCAGGGAGAAAACAAACTTCCTGTTTCCAGCATGCACATGCGCGCCGGCCAGCTAGTCTTCTAGTTAATGGCACGCATGTGTGTGTGACAATCAGCTAGCCGGCAGGCATGCTCACACCAGAAAACAGAAGAGAAAACTCTTCCAGTTTCCAGCACTGCCGCAAGTAAGGAGGCCAGCTGATTGCCATGCGTCCATGCACTCCAGAAACCCAGAAGAGGAATGGGTGAGGCTGCACATATCAGGCAACATGGGTCCATGTGTCACTTTGGGCATGTGTGCCATAGGTTCGCCATCATGGTCCTATACCATTCTGGACAGTGGCTGTCCAGACACATCTTAAAAGCGTTCAGTGAAGGCAACCCATTCCACTGATTAATTGTTCTCACTGTCAGGAAATTTCTCCGTAGTTCTAGATTGCTTCTCTCCTTGATTAGTTTCCATCCATTTTTTTTCTTGTCTTCTGAGGCTTTGGAAATTAGGTTGACCACCCTCTTCTTTGTGGCAGCACCTCAAATATTGCAACACTAGTATGTTTCCCCAAGTCCTTCTTTTCACTAGAATGCGAAGTAAATTGCTGCAACTGTTCTTTATATATTTTAGCCTCCAGCCCCCCAATCATCTTCGTTGCTGTTTTCGGCTCTTTTTCCAGAGTCTCTACATCTTTTTATAATATGGTGTCCAAAACTGGATGCAGTATTCTACAGGTAAGTGTGGTCTTACTAAGGCTTTATAAAGCAGTACTAATGCTTCACATGATCTTGTTTGTATCTCTCTGTTAATACAATTTAGGATTGCATTGGCTTTTTTGACTGCTGCCGTACTCTGCTGGCTCATAGTTAAGTAATTGTCCAGTACAACTCCAAGATCCCTCTCTCAATGTTAATGCGATTGAGCCAGGTTTTACCTAATCTGTTAATGTATATTTGATTTTTCTTGCCTAAGTGTAAAAATCTTACTTTTCTCTACACTGAATTTCATTTCGTTAGATAAGAGCCCAGTGTTCAAGTCAGTCGGCATCCATCTGGATCTTGAGCTCATCTTCTGGGGTGTTGGCACAGGGTATAAAGCCAGGCTATCGTGGCTGTTCATTCAATAGATCTTGCTGAAGTAATCAAGATATACATAAAGTATCAACTCACCCACAGAATACTCCCTGTATCAGTGGTGGGATTTAAATAATTTAACAACCGGTTCTCTGCCCTAATGGCCAGCTGGGTAGGTGGGGCTCAGTGGTCACATGATTGGGTGGGTGTGGCCAACTCAACGTCACTCCCGTCGATGGGTCTTTTGCCTAAGCTCTTACAATGTAATCAGGGTTAACCGGAGAGACAGTTTCTGTAAGCAGGTCAACAAAGATGAGGCTAGAAACAACACCAAAATGTTTTCTTCCTGCCTTCCTTACAGGATTAGCCTGTAAAGTGGGGAAAAACAAAAGGAGATTTCCTCCAACAACCGGTTCTCCGAACTGCCTGGAAAGTTACCAACCAGTTCTCCCGAATAGGTGCGAACCGGCTGAATCCCACCACTGCCCTGTATGGATGGAAGCTCATCTATGCAGCAGTAGCTTGATCTGCAATACATAGCTACAGAAATGTTACTGGGTTTTTGGGGGGTGTTGGGGGGCTTGTTTTCAAATGCAAAACTTGATAGTGCATCCTCCTCCCTTAAAATTCAGGAAAGTTCTTCAGATTAAGAAGACTGACTGAATTTCAGCTACCAATATTTTGCTGGAGAAAGAATTAGACCTATTTCCTGCCAGTTATATATTGATCCTTAAACCAAGGAATTACATCAAAGGGTTTCTTAATAGTATTAGTACTTCTAAAACTCCATGAGAAACCAATATCTGGCTGAATGTAAATGGCAGATCAGCATGATTATTCTGGCCTAAAAGCACGAATGATGCTCGGGGAAGAATTAAAAGACACAGCATGTCCAGCTGCCAACTTAGGAGCCATCCAGGCAGGCAGGGATCTCCAGAGCACTGCAGTGCTGTCTGGCAGATGGCAAATGCAGCTTTGTCCACAAAGGTGCTGTCTAATTTCTCCTTTCTTTGCTTCTCAACCTGCTGTACTTTAGAATAGTCTCCTCTGCACTGTGGCAGATGGGGCCAGATGGTTTGCAGTGCAGAGTATAAAACCGGCCATTACAGTTGACTTTCTTCCTTGTATTCTTCAGCTGATGCCAAAACCCGGGTCTTCTTTAAGGAACAGGGATTGAAAAATCTAGCAATAAAAACATGAGCAGCAGAAATATACTAGTGTGACTCCAGACTCCTTAACATATGCTGGATGCCTGATTCTTAGATCATTATCAATCTTGGATCATTAATGATTCTTAGGTTCTTGGTTAGGCATAGCTCATACGTCCTTGTTTGAAATTTGCTGCTGCTGCTGCAATGTGGTAATGGCAACCTCAGTAATGGGTACCAGTTGAAGATACCCTGGAAATTTTCAGGAGGCAGGCTGATAAGGAGGTGAGAACTCAAAAAAGATGGGAGGATGGCTCAGAGCAAGGTGAAATGATGGTCCACAAGAACATTTGCAGTTATTCTGATCATTGCACACCTGGAATAGTAAATACTGTAACATACTTTTAAGCCTCCGTGGCGTAGTGGTTAGAGTGCAGTACTGCAGGCTACTTCTGCTGACTTTTAGCTGCCTGCAGTTCAAATCCTACCAGACTCAAGGTTGATTCAGCCTTCCGTCCTTCCAAGGTGGGTAAAATGAGGACCCAAATTGTTGGGGGCACAATGCTGACTCTGTAAACCGCTTAGAGAGGGCTGTAAAGCACTGTAAATCGGTATATAAGTCTAAGTGCTATTACTATCCTTTTACCTTTCCGCTGCTTGATTCAGCTCACATACTGTACATGGTTTTGAGAAACTGTTGTTTCTACATAGTTGTTTATGAAGAAACGAAACCAACTGGGCTGCACTTAGATACTGCACCTATATGGGAAGCTAATATGTTAAGAAAGTACTTTGCTTGGCTACTTTATAGATTATCCAAACACGCAGATATGTAACAGTTAAAACCTGTTTGCCTGTTTACTATTCAATTTCTCAATTTTGTGCAAATGGCTGCTGCTAAGGAAAAAGCCAGGGAGCTGAGTGGGGAAAGGAGGAAAGGCGACCTAAGAGGCTCTATGATCAACTGCTTCCATATAGCCAAAGACAATTGGGAGATCTATGCAAAGCCTCCTAACAAGTAGCCTTTTCCTGAAAGGGCTGTAACTCACATGGGTCAAATCACTTGGAACAAAACCACAAGCTCTGATCTATAGGATTTTTAGTAGAAAACCTTAAGGAACCAAATTATATAAAGACTTTTGCCTTCAACTAAATGAACATTCACAACTTTTCCTGTTAGAGAAACCTGATTTGTTTTAGTTTCTGCTGGTTTTTTTTTGCACATTTTAAAATTAAATAAATTGCAATTATTATCATAGTATATATAATAACAGGGTTGGAAGAGACCTTGGAGTTCTTCTAATCTGACCTCTTATTCAGGCAGCAAATCCTATGTCATTCCAGAAAAATGGCTCTTCTTGAAAATCTCCAGTGATGGAGCACCAACTTAGATTCCACTGATTGTTCACACTTTCAGGAAATTTCTTAGTTCTAAGTTGGATCTCTCTTTAATGAACTTCCATATGTTTCTAACTGTCCTGCCCGTAGTTGCTTTGGAGAATAGTCTGACCTCCTCTTCTTTGTTATAACTCCTCAAGTACTGGAAGACTGCTATTGTATCATCCCTGGTCCTTCTCTTTGCTAGACCAGACATATCTAGTTCCCTCAATCATTCATCCTACGGTTTTGCCTCCAGACCCATTTATCATCTTTGTGGGTCTTTTCTGCATTCTTTTTAGAATCTGAACATCTTTTTTGTATCATGGTGACCAGAATTGGATGCAGTATTTCCAGTGCAGTAAAAAATGGTGTTATTTCTTCATGTGATCTTGAAACTGCCTCTCTCTTAATGAAATCTAAAATCTACTCTTTATCTATTAAGCTATTCTGAGTTGCTACTGTTATTTGGTTGAGATGTATCCAAAATGTTTAAAATAAATAAGATGAAATATAGACATTGCATCAAATAATGTATCAAAACCACTGAGAATGAAATCCTAAGCAGCCAACCGCTGAAAGCAACTATCTTTTATTGACATTATATGTCAAAGGATATTTGCTAGAGGTTTAAAAAGAATATTTGCTGTAATAATAACTAGGAAAGTTTCTGTAATTAAGCACAGTATTGAAAGTTCAAGAAAACATATTTTATAAATCTGAATATCGCTCCTGTTTTTTATTTTTTTTCTAAAAATATTAAGTTAAAGTAGACATAAAAGAAAAGACAAATAACTATCTTTGACAATAATAGGAATGATATTTTGTGAAGGTTTTTGATGTAATCTAGTTAAAACAACAAAATGCACAGGTTTAGTAAACAGATTGTAGGAAGTTTCCATGTAAATGTTAACGCTAAACAGCAAAATGTACATGTGGACAACTACATAAAGACAGTATGTGACCAAAAATAATCAAATGCAATACAAGTCTGTGTATACATATCTTTTGGCTAAAATCAAACCTGCATTAAGAACAAAAGCGTGCATCAACCTAACACAAGATTGTTAGTTTTGCTGGGACTTTTATGTCCATAAGGCTCTTGGAGAACATGGACAAGGTACAGTTTTTAGCGTTTTTTTTTTAAGGTGAACTCTGATGTTTCTGGTGCTTTCAAGCTGGACTTGTCATAGTAGTGCAACATATTTTCCATAGGAAATGATGGTAGTGGCAAAGATTTCACCCAAAGATGCCACTGTTGGAAAGCAGATACAAAACCCCACAAACACTATTGATTATGTGTAGGCATCAGAATCCTTTTTCTTCCTCCCCATACATTTAATTGTTTGATAGAAATAGTAAGATGGCTGTCGTTTGGTCATACTACATATGACGTTCATCTATGGTTTGGAAACAAACATTCAAAATACTGAGAATGCCTCTGATTACAGCTCAAAGAAAATTCCAAAATGCTCAGAACAGATTGCTTCCTATTTAAAACAGCAGTTTTACACCCAGAACAGGACATTTTGTGAAATTTCATACATTAAAGCTTCAAATATAAAATATTTTGCACACCATTAAAGCACAATGCAAAGACATACAAAAGAAGGTCACACTTTCTGGAGGAACCATTAACTGATCTCATATTCTGATCAGTTATGATGCCTGCCAAATTTTATCCTTCACAGACAAATTGAAGAAAATCTTAACTCTTCCATTTTGTATTTAAAAACCACCTGGTTCAAGTTTTGAATGAGTGATTGTGGTGAAGGTAAAAGCACTTCAGAGGTAGTAAAGACATACTCTTCATTACTGTGGCCAATACAAAACTAAAATTAGGAAGATGCTCTATTCATCCTTACTCTTGAGATGAGAGACAATAATCTCTGTCAGTTGCTGGATTTTCATTTCTATAAGCAATAATTGAGTAGTTGAAACAGAGCAGTGGCTAGAGCCAAATTTTTCTCCAGCCTTCATAATCTTTAATTTTACCCAATGCTCATGTGTCTCCCTCATTTTTCTATGACACTTAGATGCATAATGAAGATTCATAACCGTGTGCTCCTAAATGCTCATTTGTTGTTTTTCATTAAATATCTGGAATTCAGAATCTTTATAAATAGAATTGTCAACTATTTTCTTTTCTTAATGCATTATTTCATATTTACCTTAATAGTGATTGGTATCAAAGTATTGTTTTTTAAAAAAGACATTTCAAGCATGACTAGAAAATCGATTACTTACAAGAGCATACTTTAGTTAATCTCACATAATATACTTAATGACTAAGAATATAATGTATACTTATATATAATAATATAATAACTTTTAAATAGCGAGTTAGAAATAATCTCTGAGAAAAACATGTTAATTTCTAACAAGGATAATGAAGCACAAAATCAGATTTCTTTCTAGGCCTGCCATGAGTCTTATATCCAATATTAAGTATGAACTTACATGTATATATGTATGTATGTATGTATGCATGTATGTATGCATGTCAGAATGTATGTATATATGTATGTATGTACGTACGTACGTACGTACATACATATGTATGTATGTATAGAATGTAGTTAAATAGTTACATCTATACTGGTTATTTTTGTTTCATTTCTAATGGATGATAGATATTAACAGAGGATGAAAAAGCAGGGAACTTATTAAACAGGTGCACTGATAAAAATCAGTGAACGTCAATTAAGCACATTATAAAAATGAACAATAAAACCCTATTTTTAAACCAACCACATTATGCTTGCATATTAAAATATACATATTGTAAAAAACAGAAAATAAATAACCTCTTTCTGAGTTCATTCCAGATCATTAAACAACACTAATATTGATGAGTAGAATAACATAGGAAAATAAAATCAACATTGTTGCTGTTTTGTTTAAATGATTATTTTAGGGCAAAGGAAATCCTGATAATATCAGAGAAAGTATTGTCACACTATCTCTGTATGTAAACTTTAACACAAATCAAATGCATGGAGTATTGTTTATCAAGTGATGTACATAGACAAGGATACTATTTGTCTCAATAAGAGAGGCACAACCTGAGGTCAGTGTATTGCATGGTGCCCTCAGAAATTTCCCCCAAATTGCTACTAAAACTGCAATATTTAATTTGAAAAAAGAGAAAATTATAAAATACACACAGAGTAATCTTATTAACCATATTTAATAGGAAATAATGTAACTAAAATAGATATAATAAATTGAAAGTATCTTAGTTTTTTTGTCTTGGTTTATCTGTTTTGGGGATTACAGTCCAACCCAACCATTCAGCGTATGTCTTAGCTTGAAAGAAGTCAACTATCCTGAGCTAAACAAAAATATTCAATGATGTGAAACATTTAGCAACATGTCTATACCAATATTCTCTTTATGGTGCTTTTACTTCCACAACAATTGTGTCCCAGTGTCTCTAAACAAAAATATTGTGTCCTCATAATATACCCATACTATTAAAATAGAATATCAACCTGGTACACCTCATGGCATGTTGTATTTTACTATTTAGTCCTGTGTTGCTGTTTCCCAAATTTTAGGAAGCAACAATATACGTTCAGAAAAACCTGACATTTCAAATGTTCGCTGAGTACCAATATTGGAAAGTAGTCTGAGGCAGAGAGGCTGAAGCGTTTCTCATGATTTATGGGAACAAGGCCAAAGCTCCTCTATTTTTTCTGAACATTTATGTTGCTCATTAATAATCATGGATGTTCAAAATAAGCATTAAGTAGTCAATCTTGCTAAGTTCAAGGAGAGTGAGTTCCAAGGCTTATCTTGATATAAACAATCAATTAGAACTGCTTATTAAGCCATGTCCAGAGTTGCTATTCCTTCCCAGTTGTGTTGCATAAGTGTGTCTTTGATAGGAATCATTTCCCAATCAGATCTCAAGCAGGTCTTCTCCACTCTCATCACTCTCCACCGTAAGTTGCCTTGTCCACCACTTCTTAACTTCTGATCCACATGAAGCCATGTCTGACATGGGATTCATTTTGCACACTACGGATTTCATAGTTGTCCGACCACCAATTTTTATGTTGACTGAAGACACTGAATGGCTTATTGGTTTTGGGGCTAGGAAATGAAAAGAGAAAAATATTCACTGCAAACAAATTGTCATTATGCTGAGCAATTCTGGTATGACGGAAAGTGGATTTGTGGTTTTGGATTTCAAGACTAATGAAAAGTTTTTTTTTAAAAAAAATATTTAATTGCTCAGTAATACCAACAGGAGGAAACACAAAGTTAACTCCATGGATTATTTTCTTTGGTGAGAGAAATTAGAAACTTTTGATTCTATGAATGTAAGGCTTCCATTGTGTATCTTTTGTCACCTCACTTTCTCCTCTATTGAGGGCAAAACATTTTTCATGATAAATCTACACAAAGGAGTTCCCCAAGAACATAATTCCCCCTCTCTGAGTTGTTCTGTACTGATAGGTACTATATCTTCCCAGGGTTGGGGTTAAGCTGATAAACTATAGAACTTTATTGTATTTTCACATTTTTTCTACAACAGTGAAACTGTTTTTATATATAACTGAAAGTTTTCATATATTAAAACAGCATTATTAACAATTGGAAACAAAATTTTAATAAGCCCATGCCCAGCCCATTTAGTGCAGTAGTGATTAAAGCAGTGTTTCTCAACCTTGGCAACTTGAAGATGTCCGGACTTCAACACCCAGAATTCTGGGAGTTGGCTGCCAACTTTTTACCATTGCTTTAATGTAATCCACTTGGCTTTTAGTAAACGTATACTTTTCACTACAAATGGGGTCTTTCTTTGGTAAGAGACCAAGTCAGGATAGGCCTGACAATGAATTTGGGGGCCCATTTCTTATGGGTAGGTAGATTTTAAAGTATGGCTGGAGGAATAAGGTGTTGATTCATCAATGATGATCTGAGGGGAGACGTTACAATGAGATACTTTTTGCGTAAAATGGACTAATATTAGAATAATTTTGTGTACCAAGTAGATGAAAATGTTCCCAAAGTGATTCAGAATCCATTTCAAGCACATAATTTCTTTTGAGGGATAGGAAGTTTGAAATTGCCTCATGTTAGGCTAGAATATGAATCAGAAATTTCCTTTCCTTTCCTCTTGAGAATATATTTGACACATGTTGCCATAAAATGCCTAGGATGATCATGCATAAGATAGGTAGCCATGTAACTTTTCTAAATATAACTAAACATTTTTTTGATGATTTTCAGAGCTGCATCAGACAGAACTTCAAACTTCATTTACCGAAGGCATTTCGTATTTATTTTGTAGTCTCTTTGATATGGAAAGCTACTATATCTATATTCTGAAACTGTATCAGTTTGGGAATGTGCTTTATATCGCTTGTCACTTACCAGATGGCAAACGCCATTGCCCAAACTTTCGCTGAGGTCTACCAGTATCACCAGAATCTTGTCGATATCCACCTCTGTCAGAAAGCGTGGGGCTAAGCAGCTGCTGTTCACTACTTGTCTGAATAGAATGAGAGAGAAGAGGAATTAAAACCTGGGGAAAAATAACCCAAAAAGGACCTTTGATTTCTGGCCCTTATTTCACAAATTTTGCAGTTGAAATTTTGTGTAGATTTTTCTGTTCAGCCCTCATGTAATTTCTTTTTGTTATTTTTTTTTAAAAAGCCATATTTATTATTATTGGCAGATTTAAATGCAGATTTCTCACGTGTTTGTGTGTGTGTGTGTGTGTGTGTGTGTGTGTGTGTGTGTGTGAATGTTTTCTATGCATGTTTTTTCGTATGTAATTTTCCCAATCCATTTTGACACATTTCACTCAAATATAAACAACCATATTTGGACTCTAAATGTTGCTGTCTCGTTTAGATACTAATAGAATCTGTTGTGGTAGATCAAGCCATTTCATTCCCATTAATATCTGTTAAATTTCTTTTACATCCCTAGCTACAACTTATTGATAATATTGTTTATTGCAACATTTATTGCTAGAAACATTTTAGGAAAATGTATTCCTAGAATGTAGGTTATTTATACATATCTGAGCATTAGAATACTCCCTTATGCATAACGAATCACAGAAATTAAGGGTTTTTTAGGCCTCATAAAATTGAATATAAAAATTATATTAAGCATAGAAGAATGGAGAAGTAAAAGAAAGAAAAAGAAAGAAAAGCAAGTTCCCCTGGCCTACAAACATTATGTGTCCTTTACACATATTTCTGGGGCAGGAATGAATGGAAAGGTCTGCTCTTTTATCAAAGTGCTTTAGACATGGTGGGTATCTACCAAATATGTCGTGGTCAGATGCAGTTGAATGTTTTCTCATATGTTGTGTACTATTGCACAGACTCATGATTTTTCCTAATGCTTCTAGGCCATTTTTGGGTGGTGGCTTCAAGTCAACGTTGACTCCTGGCAAGTTTCTGGACAAGTCCCTGCAGTTTTCATGGCAATATTTCAGAATTGTTTCACTTAGTGAGAGTGAGGGAGTGTGAGAGAGTGACTGGACTAAAATAATCCAACGGGCTTCATCTGGGACTAGAACTCATGGCCTCCCAGTTTCTAGACTGATGCCTTAACCATACACTAAACTGTCTTTATTTCTAGGTCACTAGCTGAGATTTTTGAGAACAACAATAGGGATGACCCCATACCTCAGGCTGTACATTGTTATCCTGGTTATTAGCATTCATATCTTCACTTGGCTGTGTTGTCTCAATGCTTGGTGGATTTAGGAAACGGCTTAATTCCTGCTGTTGACTCTCTCGGAGGCTGTGAATGATACTGCATGACTGCTGTTGTTTCTAGAAAAATAAGACAAACATGGTATATTTTGTTTTCTTTAAAATTTATTTCCAAAAATAAACATAGAAGGGTAATTAATGGTGGTGGTAGATGGATGGGATCAAAGAGCTATGGTTTATCAAAATAAAAACTTGGGAATTTTTGACTTACTGGTTCCACTGCATAGTGGAACTGAATTTTCATTATCTGTATTACAGGCATTTCAAAGATATGATATTGCAACCACTAAAATAATATATGAATTTGTGTGACTCTCTTTCGTAAATAAAACTGGTGATTTCATTGGGTTTAGGATTGGGCAAGAGAAGACAAAATAAACTTATTGTTGTTTTCATTATTCAGTTTATGTATCCTAAGGATTCTTAATTTTTGCAGTATTGTACTTGCCAGTTTCAAGGGACTGCCTCTCAAGATCGGTGCTGCATGATAAGGACTTATTTTTTCTCTTACCAATGATCTGCTGATTTCACTGCCAAAGTGATTCTTTGCTTGTGCTGCTCCCTGATTTTGAATGGGAGCACTCGGAAATGACGAAGATTACTTTTGGATGATTGTGGACCTGGTTGGAAAAGAGGCCTTGAAGATTCCTATTCTCTCTGGAAGCGATAGTACTCACTGGGCATATCAAATCTTCCTGTCAGCAATATAATTACCTTAAGCATGCTCAAGTTTTAACTTTAACTTTTCTTTTCCGTATGGGAGCGTGGTTGCCCTTGGGATGGTAGTGGAGTTTTTTAGACTCTCACCACTCACCAATTTTGAATCTGCAAAATATTTGGAGTTTATTTCTATTGAATTTTTGTTGTAACCTTGGATTGAAATATAGAGGAAAAATCTTTTCTTTGTTCTTTATTCCTTGATTAAGCTTCATGGATTGAAAAGGCTGAACAGTGGCTAAACCCTAAGTATGGAGGGTGGAGGAATATGCAGCTCTTAGCTGAATTTCTTTTTAGAAAGCTTGATGAGATGATATTGATTTTCCAAAATAAGTTAGGGCAGTGATGGTGAATCTTTTAGACACTGAGTGCTCAAACTACGGACGTGCGCATACCCAAACTGAAAGGTGCACATGTGCGAACGTGAGCATGTGCAGACATGCACATACATGCATGGAGATGCATGAACATATGCATACACAGTCATGTACACTTGTGCAGCAGAGACCCGAAGACCAGCTGGCTGGCGGGAGCCGGGGCATCCCAACACCAGCAGTGTGGCAAGAGGTAGGAAAAACTTTCATGAGCTTCTATTTCATCTTTTGCAGGGAAACAGAAGCTCACAAAAGAAATGCCATGGAGATCTGACCTGGGGTGATGGCGCATGTACCATAAGAGCAGTGGTGGGTTGCAGGCGGTACACCCCGGTACGGGCGCATTAGTGCGTGCCCGGAGCACCGGGTACTGTTCCGGTACAGTGCTCCGGAGGGCCCACCCGCCCGCCAGAGCTCCTTACCTGTATTTGAGCTCTTTGGTGCTTCCACGTACATGCACGGAGCACACGGCACCTGCGTGACACTCCGCCGAGCAGCTGGAGTGTTGTGGAGGCTCATGGAGGTGTCGCAAGAGGTAAGTATGCATGCCCGTGTTCATGTGGTGTACGCCGGGCCCTGTTGCAACCGTACCGGTTGCAACAGGATCCAGCACCCCCCACTGCAGCAGAGAGAGCTCTGTGTACCACCTCTGGCACGGGTGCCATAAATTCGCCATCACGGGGTTAGGGCAAAAAATTTTGGATGAAGATCTACAAAAGGACTCTGACTGAGTTCCAAATCAAAGACAACAATGCTGGTTTGCTGAAATGAATGACAACTCTGTGGTATGAAAACCCAAAAAACTAGGCCCCAAGCTATGAAGAAGAGTCAAGTCATGTTATTTCTGTTAGATTTTTAAAATAGCATTCAAAAACATATTGATATCGCAATAATGTTAAACTCACTGCTCTAATACGCTTCAAGCATTTTTTCAACCACATGCGTATTGTCTGCTTGGCAACCTCTTCCTCTATGGTGTACTCCAGTTGTTCCCTCGCAAGGAGTTCTTCCAGCTGAAGACTTTTTCTGATGTCCACCGATCTGTATGAGAGCATGCTAGAAGAAATGTATATTAGTAAATATTCACTTTTAAAAAAGGAAAATGAATCTGTGTGAAAACCATATAGTTCCTTTAAAATGTTTATTTGGCTTGTAAAACGATGCTTAATGTCTCTGTGTCCATTGATACTTGCAAAGTGAGAGTGTTGAAGTAATAATACATTACAAGGAAATATGTGATCAGAGCAGAAAAAGTTTGGTGGGTGAAGATCCACTTAAGTCAACTGCTTCCATGATTGTTTAACTCTAACGATGAGTCCACAGACAAAAACTTTGTTTCTGTTAAAGTTTTCATTCTTACCTCTATGGATAATATAAAAGCTACACTTTTCATAGGAACAGTAAATAATAGAATAATAAGAAAAGTCAATTTAGATATGTGATTCATTAATAAATAAATTTAATAGATCCCTAAATGAAAAAAAAAAGTACAGTTTCCCCCAAAATAAGACCTCGCCAGATAATAAGCCCAATCGGGCTTTTGAGCGCATGGGCTAATATAAGCCCTCCCCCTGAAAATAAGCCACATAAGCAACATATCAGTAGCCATGAGGTGACCACGCTAGCCTCTTCTTGCTTCTCAAAAATAATAAGACCTCCCCGAAAATAAGGCCAAGTGCTTATTTTGGGAGTCAAAAGAAAATAAGACCCTCCCTGTCTTATTTTTGAAGAAACACAGGTAATTTTTATAAACTGTACTTATATCTTTAGTCTGTTTAGATACAATGAAACCATAACAGATGTAGTCCTATCTGCTTGGTTAATCTCGCCTGAAGCTTGTGAGTTAATTCTGATGTTCAGGTTTGCAGGCCAACTGTGCTGCTCAATATACCTCAATACATCATGGAATGTTACATCTCCACCGTTATGCAGCCTCTCCATTTCATAGCACATATGCTTGAACAGAAGTTTGTCCTTATCCAGATCTACCTCCAGTCTTCCACGCAATAGCCTCAACAAAAACTTGACTCGGAAAGTAGGAATTACTCCCTGGGAAGAAAGACACAATTAAAAAAAAATACTCACACTGGTAAAGAGCTTTATATTTGTCTTTTATTATTCTCCAAATAAATGATTTAGTAACATTTTGCCAATAATTTTGCTATTATAAGTACAATATGAGGTGTTTTGGAGTCCCTGGGCAATAGGGTGGCTGAGGTGATTTGCAGCAGGAACAAATCAGATGTTGAAGTAGATGCCAAGCTGAATTCTGCAGCTGTTATAGAGCCTGTCACTTGAGCAATTCTCTCCCTAAGCTAAAAGGTATCTGGTTTCCTGGATGAAGGATAGAAGGGGCAGGAGTCACATTCAGAGTGGCTCAGTCTGCAGATGGGAGTTAGGGTGCTGTTTATGTTAGTGCAGGGATGGAACTGGAGTTATAGTCTTTGTGTAGGTGCTGAGATAGGGTAGTGGTAGCTGGCTGTCTAAAATTACCATATTTTTCGGACTATAAGACACACCAGAGTATAAGACGCAGCATGATTTTGAAGAGGTTAATTTTTTAAAAAAAGTTTTTGCACTCTGGAGGCCTCCAAACCCTCTGCACGCCTCGGTTTTTTTTAAAGGGCATGCAGAGCTTTGGGAGGCTTGCAAAGTGCTCCTGGGGGCTGGGAAGGGCAAAAATGAGCAAACAATGGGCCATTTTTAGTCCCCACCCCAACCCTCAGGAGAACTCTACAAGCCTCCTAAAGCCTCTGTATGCCTTTTTTTTTTTTTTTCAAAAAATGAGCTGTTTTTGCCCCACCAGCCCTAGGAGCACTCTAAGAGCCTCCCAAAGCTCTTAGAGTGCACGTCCATTTTTGCAAAGGGGTGGTGGTGGTAGGTCAAAAATGCTGTACTCAGTGTATAAGATACGCCCAGATTTTCACCCTCTTTTTTTAGGGAAAAAGGTACATCTTATATTCCGAAAAATATGGTAAGCAGTGTAGTATCTATTGCAGAAGTGACCTGAAAGAGCTAATTCAGGCAACTGGCTGAAAATTTGTACTGTGACCTGGCTGTCAGATGGCGCTCTCTAAGCTGGGATAGTGATGGGTCAGGGAAAATTGGACTTTTGGGGCAGGGGTAGGCAATAACATCATGTTGGTGATAGGCAGCAGGAAATAAGGTGAGAGGGATGGATTGTTCTCAAGGAAGACTGCCTTGATATGTCAAATTGTGTTGCATTTCATATTATGGACCTGATTATGGATGGGAGGGCTAACCTGGCATGAATAACAGAACTGAATGGGGAAGCAACAAAAGTTGATATAGACTTCTTCCAAAGATTTAACGTTCCATTTTTACTTTCATTAATTGATACAGTTTAGCAGTTGATTCGTTGAGCAATAAATCAATGAAATTTACAGTATTCCAGAGAAATGTCTTACCTCTCTTTTGTCATCAACCATATTCCATATAATCTGAAAATGCCTAAGATCATTATAACTTAAGAGCTGGTCTTCTTCAGTAGAATAAAATAAAGAGAAGTTTTCCACAATAATAGCTGTATAAGACAGAAACATTAAAAAGTAAGCGTTTCCTAAGTTTGAAAGTCTTTATAATTGTATATAACTTAAATTTGAAAAATCATAAAAGGATTTTGCTCTGTGTAGGAGGAGAGGCAAAGCAGAAGGGCAGAATCAAGAAAGGAACCTGGCTGGAGTCATTACATTCCCACAAGCGACACATGTGGGAGCGAACAAGCTTGCACTCAATCCAGACAAGACCGAGTGGCTATTGATGTTGCCTCCCAAGGACGGTCCTGATATTCCACCTCTTAGCCTGGGGGGTGAAATTATCCACCCCTCGGAGAGGGCTTGCAATCTGGGTGTCCTCCTGGACCCACAGCTGACGTTAGAACACCATTTGTCGGCTGTGACCAGGGGGGCCTTTGCCCAGGTTCGCCTGGTGCACCAGTTGCGGCCCTATCTGGACCGGGAGGCACTTCGAATGGTCACTCACGCCCTCGTCACCTCAAGACTGGATTACTGTAACGCGCTCTACATGGGGCTGCCCCTGAAGAGTGTCCGAAGACTACAGCTGGTCCAGAATGCAGTTGCGCGAGCGATTGTGGGCGTAGCGAGGTACACCCATGTTACACGAGCTGCACTGGCTTCCTATCAGTCTCCGGACTCGCTTCAAGGTGCTAGTCGTTACTTTTAAAGCCCTACATGGTATCGGACCTGGCTACCTGAGAGACCGCCACCTGCCATTTACTCCCAACGACCAATAAGATCGCACAGGTTGGGCCTCCTCCGGGTGCCATTGACCGGACAATGCCGGTTGGCGGCTCCCCGAGGGAGGGCCTTCTCTGTAGCTGCACCGGCCTTGTGGAACGAGCTTCCTGCTGAGATCCGGACCCTCACCACCCTCCTGGCCTTCCGTAAAGCGACTAAGACCTGGCTGTTCCGGCAGGCCTGGGGCTGTTGAGTATTCCAGCCCCATTTGATGAAATGGATGCTGTGTTGATTTTAATTTTGTAATTTTAAATGTTTTAAATGTTTTTATTTATTGTTTTTATTTGCTGTGCGCCGCCCAGAGTCCCTAGGGAGTTGGCGGCATACAAATACCATTAAAGTTTGAAAGTTTGAAAGAAGTGAGACTCTGTTCCACTTGCTTCTTAGGTGAGGTAAGCAGTTTTGTGATAGCATCTTTCATTATGTTTCCTGAGACTCATCAGAACAGATGGAAAATCTTGGATGTAGAACTCATTTATGTTTTGGAGATTTTTTACACTCTAGCAAGCCTTATGGGCAGTGGTGGGATTCAGCTGGTTTGGACCACTTTGGCGGAACTGGTTGATGGCTGGCACTGCCTCTTCCTGCCCCACCCATTTCAAGAGTCCCCACATGCTCTGTTTTGGCTCCCAGGTAAGTGCAAGGAGGTCTACTAGGCCCAAAACAGGGCATCCCATTTTTGCTCCCAGGGGAGGTGCAGGAGCCGAAGTGCTGTCTGTCACACACCCTGGCCACGCCCACCCTGGCCACGCCCACCCACCTGGTTAGAGAACCAGTTGTTAAATTATTTGAATCCCACCAGTGCTTATGGGATATTTACTGATTTTATTTTGGATGGCATAATTGATTGCATTTATTAAGCCATGACTACTTGTTTTTATGTTATGGTTTATAATCAGATTATTTAATTGTTATTTTATTTTTTCAGTAATAATTATGGGGGTTGTCAGGATTGAACAGGGGTTTGATCATACATAGAGAAGAACTGGTTACATCAGTAGTATTTGTTATTTCTGACTGATTGAAACATGGTCTTAATGGCTGTTTTTAAGTATGACTTGGTCTTGATCAAGTCCACAATATAGTTAAAACACACAGTGCAAATATTATTGCTGTATTTCATGACTAAAACTTACCCACAAGCAAATTCAGCATTATGTATGCAATGATGATATAAAATGAACAGAAGTACATAAGAGCACCGGCATAATTGCCACAATCTGTTTTCCAGTATGTTCTGATATCTGGAGTACAGAAAGGAGGTTGAACCTGCATGAAACAAAAAGCTATATTACATGTAATAGGGGTACAAAAGTAGATATGCTCCCCCTTTCTCACATACACATATATTATGAACTTCATGTTTATCAGCAGAATGGATCAACTTCCTCCTTTCCCTGATGCTGTCCATTCCACATGTTTTTCTTCCAATCAAGCGTTCTCTCAACATCTGAATCAAAAATATTGTGTGTGTGTGTGTGTGTGTGTGTGTGTGTGTGTGTGTGAGAGAGAGAGAGAGAGAGAGAGAGAGAGAGAGAGAGAGAGAGAGAGAGAGAGAGTCACCATGAATTGTAGGAAGCCAATCTTTTTACTGCTTGTACAACACATCCACTCCTTTCTTTTGCTAAAGGACTACACCATTTTCCCTTATGACCAAAGACAAAGATTATTCTGAATTGACAAGAGAGGAAGATGGATCATATCAATCAAAATGCTATTTCCAATAATGACCAAATATTCCTACAGAATTGCCAACTTGAGTTATTTGGACTGCATATTTTCATTTATATTTTTAGTTCTATTCTGCTAACCTTCATAAATAGATATATTCTTCCTAAACAGATTTCTTCTTTTGATGCAGAATATAATATATTATTCTTTTTATACAACACCCACTTAAAATGCTTCCTAATTTAGAGTCCATTACCACATCAATGAGATAATTTGGGGGAAGGGAAGGGAGAATTATTTCACAGTATTTCTCACTGACTGCTTCAACGATCCGGCAAAAAAAAAAAAAAGTTCTTTACATTGTTAATACATTCCACTGAAAAAAATTGTTAAAATATTCTCTAGAACTGAAAACCTGTCACTTTTCATTTTAATAAATGCAATAAAGCTGCATAAACCTAGTTGGGTATATAGCACAAATATTTGCTAATAAAATTTGCCAAGTACTTACGCATTTATTTCTATAGTATTTTCAAAAGTCAATAAATCAAAATCTGGGTGAAGGATAATATTTTAAAAATAAAATGTAAGATATTTTTAAGATGCAAAGCTTCTACTGGCTAAAATGATACATGATTTTAATCAGTCAATTTACCATACAATCATGCATTATCTTGTTCCAGTCTTCTCCAGTGACTATTCTGAAGAGTACCGTAATGGCCTTACCAGCCGATGAAAAGTTGGCATGTCTGTTTTTAACAAATAAAAAATATTATTCAATATTTCAGAACTAAAAGCATGCACAAACAATCCTTTAGGGCAGTGTTTCTCAACCTTGGTCACCTAAAGATGCGTGGACTTCAACTCCCAGAATCCCCCAGCCAGCTCTGCCGTCTAGGGAATTCTGGGAGTTGAAGTCCACGCATCTTCAGGTGGGCCAAGGTTGAGAACACTGCTTTAGGGTATTTGGATAATTCTCCCCCTCCCTACCGAGGCTAACTTATACAAGTCTAGTCTGCTACCTGAGATGAATGGTAAAAGGGTATATTTTCCCCAATCTGCACAGAAAAGAACTGGTCTGGCATCTGAATGAGACTCCCTAGTTGGAAGTAAGGTAGTGTTTATGACATTATTTAGAGCAGCAGGATAGCTTAGATTGTTCAGAACTAGCTGTGTTACATATACCTTTCTGTCACCTGACAGGGTAACCAGCACTGCCCTGAAAATTGCTTGAATAAGGTCTCTTTGTGGGGATGTTTTGGATCTTAAGCTTGAACCTGGACTAGCTATTATTTATAATAACAGGCCAAATGAAATCCCCTGTTGTTTCCCTGGCTTGCAGGTTCTGCAAATACTCAAACAGTCATTGCCGAGTGGATTCATGTATACTTGAAATGCTATATAAGCACTCCTTTGATATTTGATGCTGGGTTTTCTGAGTCACAGATCAATAGAGCTGCCTCTCTAGTAATGTAACAATGCAGGCATCCATCAAAGCAAGGATGCTCTAAAACAACATCACAGTATCAAATATTTTCAGATGAAGTGACAGAAATCATACCTGTTAATGTTCTCTCCATATTTCACAGTTCCAAATAAAACTACTCCAGCAAAAGCATAGCAAAGCAGCAGTAGGAACATTCCTACAATGATGAAGAAGCTTTTGTACATGCTGACAACGACTGTCAACAGTAGCATCTTCAAAGTCACCTGGAAATCAGTGGGAAAAAAAGTCTTGGTATGAGACATGGGTCAAAAGGGAAATGTGCTGAAATTGAAGTGGACCCTGTTCCAAACTCATTGGGATTGTTCCAAGGATGCTCTAACTTTACTAAAACCTCTGCAACAAATCCAGGCACTGTTTCAAGCCAGCAAAATTGACACAGATCCAGAACATTGTCTTGTGAATTTGAAACTGTTCATTTTAAACGGAAAACATTTTAAATTCAACAAAATAATTACTACTAGATGGATATAGTGAAGTGGATTAGAATGTATTTGTGTCAGAATCAGTGGTGAAATTCAAATTGTTCTTACTACTGGTTCTGTGGGCATGGCTTGGTTGGCGTAGCAGGGGAAGGATACTGCAAAATCTCCATTCCCACCCCACTCTGGGGCCAGCCAAAGGTGGTATTTGCCAGTTCTCTGAACTACTCAAAATTTCTGCTACCAGTTCTCCAAAACCTGTCAGAACCTGCTGAATTTCACCCCTGGTTGGAATGTTATTGGTAAAGGTTTTGTTAATTTATTGCTGAGGATGTTTAAAAGTCTCATGTTGATGTTTATTTTTTGAAGATGTTACTATTGTGTGCAAACACTTATATACTCATTCATTCTGTGGATGTTTTTGTTGTCAGCTTCCATCTATATGGAGTTTGCAGCATGAAAACTAAACAATTTTTCATATTTCTAATTCTGATTGTGTAGCTGTTCCTTTTTCATTATTATTTACTCCTAGGCTATAACAGAGTATTGGTTTAAACCAATAAGAGCCTCAATTCAGTAAAATAAAGCAGTCCAACTTACTTAATGTGTAATGTGTAAGCATGGGGGAAAAATCCTCATGGATACTTACGTGCTTTCCACAGATTGAAAAAAACCTGAACACAATTACACACGCTCCCATCATATATGTATAGGCATTCTGAAACATAAAGTTATCAGTGTTAGAAGAGTTACTGATTATTAATTACTCAGAGCTACTCAGGATTTACTTTCACAACAACCAATACAGCTTTTATATAATACATCAAATGATTGAGTGCATAGTTCTTGCATTATTCAGGTGTTATTACATGGAACTTGTTAGAAAGAAATAGCTTCATATCATAAATGTGACCTCATATGTATATATAAAAAGGACTAACAGTTCAACAGATCATCTGTTGAACCACATATTCCTTATCCCGAGAGAACTATTTCAGTCAAAATAATGGAAACCTCTGATCCTGAGGCTGAAGAGAACTTGGCAAAGTCTCAGCCTGTGGCTGGAGAGTCAAGAAGCTGTCAACTAACTGAGAATAATGATGCACTCAGAATGACTCAAAATCAGCACAGGTGGCTCCTGATTCAGAGTACAAGAAGTCAGTTCCTGAATTTAGGAGAACACTAAGCAAAGGAGGTTAGAGACATGGAAATCAGGAGTCCTTCTTAAGCGTGAAGTACATTGAATCCCCTAATTAGATAAGGATTCAAACTCCAGTTATTTAAAAGTATCCCCCCTCTTTGGAAACACTTTTCCATTGTTAAACCTTGTTCCTGTGGCCCCTCATTCCTGACTGTTTCTGAAATTGATCTTTGGCTTACAATTCTGGACTGGAGGCATTGTAGACTGTAATGGGTTTGACTACTGGACTGCACCAAGACCTGTTCTTCTTGGGCATGTCTAAGCCACAGCTATGTGCTTCAGGTAAGAGTTACTTATTCTGCAGGTCTTCCTCTGCCTAATTTATAACATGCAGTTTTAGTTTTATCTGTTACCTGATTTACAATTAAGTTAATAAAACCCAATGTGTCAATTACTGATTACTGATTCAACCCACTGTGGAGCAATAGGGAGACAACTGATTCTAAAAATCAGAGAAATCAAGACAATAGCTCTCTTCCATTCTTTGCTCCCATCCACTGGTATCCATATCCAAAAGCATGTTGCGTCTGACATATAGGTTCCATAGAGATTAACTGATTTGTTTTCCTGTAATTTAAGGCAATTATTCTATGGGATGATAGAAAACAGGTCTTAACTTTCTTCTGATGGATAACTCTTCAGATACTTGAAAAGCTCTATTATATGTTTCTCTTAGTTATCTTTGCTTTAACATAATCGAAACATAAATTAGATTTAATTTTCAGTCTGCCTATAATCCTCTTTGATCTTCTCTGCCCTTATTCTAATTTTGTGTACCTTTGATACCATTAAGTAGAACTAGATAGAGCACTCAACACTGACTTGACCAATACAAAATATAATGGCACTATTTTTAAAGTCATAATTTATCTTCCATGAATTTCTCAACTTTACTTTTAAAGTCATGTAAGCAGCTTTTGTAGGAATACATTTTATCAAGTTTATTATTATTTTTTTACAATTGCTAACATAAAGTATACACAGGACTAAGAAACTTCTCTCTAGCATTGATTTTACTATTAGGGAAAAATGTTAATAGACAGGAATACTTTAGCATGAAGGAATATTCAGTCAAGTAAAATTCCATTCCAGGCCTGACATGGTACAGTTTATAAACAGATGTGCTACAACGATAACAACTAAGCCCAATGCAAATATTTAGTAAACTGTGTTTACTTTCTGGAAGAATTCTTTGAAAACTGCATTCTATTAATTCTAGTTAAAATCATTTGTGGCTGTCTGAATGAGCTCAGTTATAATATTAATTGTAATTACAAAAAAAAAAACTTGTCTTTTCAGGAATGACCATAACAAGGCAAGATGAAGCCTCAATGAATTGTACATTTTGCAGATTTGCAAAAAGAGGAAAAATATCCTGCATGCTTTGAATAGACAAACTGGTTCTTGAAACTTACCGTTATGGCAAAGTGGAGAATCACCCATATGACCCCTAATGATGTCACCAAGAGATCATAACGATTTCTTCTGCTCTGCCAAAATCCAGCAGGTGACATGGCAATAATTTTCATCGTAACCTTGTAAAAATATATAGGTACTATTTGTATAATCTGGAATGATTCCTCAAAGTTATGGTTCAATAATATTCAAATGGATAATTACTGAAAATTAATATGACTATTGGATTAAAATATATATGAGAAAAAAACAAACAAGAAAATGTTACAAGATGCACACACACACACAAACACACACAATTAAACTTTAGTTACAATTGCTAGTGCAGAAAAAGAATACTGTGTTTAGTGTTTGATCGACCCCTTTCTAAGAATAAAACAAATCTAGGTAAAAGGTAAAGGTTCCCCTTGCACATAAGTGCTAGTCGTTCCTGACTCTAGGAGGCGCTCATCTTCATTTCAAAGCTGAAGAGCCAGCACTGTCCGAAGATGTCTCCATGATCATGTGGCCAGCATGACTAAACGCTGAAGGTGTATGGAATGCCATTACCTTCTCACCAAAGGTGCTTCCTATTTTTCTACTTGCATTTTTACAAGCTTTCAAATTGGTAGGTTGGCACTAGGGATTTGAACTACTGAACTGCCAACCTTTCTGAAAATCTAATTAATCTAATTTGATTCATTAAATATTTTTTTCTGAAAATCTAATTAATCTAATTTGATTAATTAAAGAAAGTTGATTAATCTAAGGATAAATGAAATCTGTCACAAGAACATGAAAAATTGACAAAGCCTCTCCTTTTGCCATTCATTATGATTTTAATTAACTTAACCCTATAGTGTTTTTGTCACCATCCATTAACACGGACCAAGTCGATACAGGAGCAGGGCTGAGATTCCCATTTTTAGGTATTTTAGATAAACCTTATGAGTAAGGTACTAATACTTCTAAAATTCTTCATTCAAACACAAAACATTAGCCTTCACTGGCTTGTAAAAGCATCTCCTTTTTTCTTGGATTATATGTCATGTGACAGAAGAATGTTTATAGCTTCAGACAGACAATCCTGAAAATTTTAGCTACCGTAATCTGTATACCTTACAGACAGGTTTCAGATTAGGACATGGTATTGAGATGACATTGGTGATAGGCTCACAGGTGACCTCTGGTGGAGCTGGGATGCGGGTAGTGCATCTCCTTGATGTTAATGAGTTTTGATACTCAAAGGTCAATGGAATCCTTTTATACCACTCGCAGTGATTAAGATTGGGAGATATGGTGTCAAGGTAGTAATTCTCCTTTCTCTGTGATCAGGTTCAGGAACAGCTTGTTCAAATTTGACAAGCTGAATGGCTAAGGGTATTTGGACAACCCAGTCCCAACTTTTTAAATTTTTTAGTTCTGAATGGGGTTGCACTACTTTCAGAATTGGTGTGCAATTTGAAGACTACTTGGATTCACAACTCTTGCTTGAAGAGCAGGTGGCAACTATGGATAGGACTACTTTCATATAAATTCATCTAAGGTATCAATTGTATGTTCCAGAGTACTACAGGTGGCCGTCCTTGACTCAGAAGATTATAAAAGGGAGGAAAAATAAAATATTTTACCTTTCAGGCTTGCAGGATTCTGCTACTAGCCTATGTCAATAATTTATAGTTCTAGTCTTCCTATGGAGTCTGTTACTTGATCTGGTCTCTCTCTCATAAAGTGATCAAGTAGATCAGGCAAGTATTAAAAAAACAAAATCGCAGAAATGTACGCCTCCCTATTTTTATAAGTTTATAAAACCATGTCTGCGGAGGTGCGGTTCTGTCACGCCCACCATGCTCACACCATAATGGCCACGCTCACATCAAACCTGGCCCTCCAAGGTCAAACCCAATCCTGATGTGGCCCTCAATGAAATTGAGTTTGACACCTCTGCTCTAGAATGATATTCCCTCAGAGATTCATACTGTATAACACTCACTCTTATCTTATTTAAGACAGCCCTTAAAACTTGGATTTTCCCTGGCCATGGGTTAGAGTAAAAGTCGATTCCTATGAAGACAATTGGATTAATCAAATCAGTGTTATGCTTCCAGATTTACTTTTTACATTGAATTGTTCTAAATTTATATACGCCACTTGGGGTAATGATGGACTCAAGAGACTTATAAATGTAATTAATAAATAGTATCTATATTATCTTCTAATATTATAATGTATAATAAATGACACAAGGCAAATCAATCTGAACATTTATAGAAACATTGAATATATATTACCTCTAGAACAAATATGAAGGTGAAGACAACTGACATTGCAGCTAATGGACCAGTTACTGGATCTTGATCATCCCACTTATGCAAAAGATAAAAAGAGTTTATGAAAAAAAACTCATTTTCTTTTCTATTTAAAATTCTACCACAATTGCTTCCTATTTATTATAAACACAATGATTTTATCCTCTTTATGTTTGTTTTTAAGTAGTTAATAAAGCACCTTAAAAGTACCTTAACAGATAATAGCACAGATTGGGCCAGTACAAGAACGGCAATGGTTCGCTTGAAAAATGGGTGTTGGGTTATGTCATACATTTTAGCTCGGAATCCATCATTATCTGAAAAAAACAAAATAAAAGCAAAAGTTTATTTAGGCCCCCTATTTGCAATGGCTTCTAAGAATTCCCCCCCCTCAGTGTAACTGTTAGTTGTGGGCACATATTAATCAATACACTATAATATCCTTACTGTCACGTGTTAGCAAAGCAGACATATTTGCACCCTACAAAGCTGGCTTCAGAAAAAGTTGAGAAACATGAGACATTATTTCTGATGAATACTGTGTAATTAATAAAAAATACACTTCAAAAAAGAATTAATTGATCATAAAAAGCAATTGATTGGGTTGGCCATGCCAAGATGTGGAATATCCTTAGGAAAATAGGAATCTCAAAATAACATTATCCTAATGAACAACTTACACATGGGAAGTCACAATCCAGACAGAAAATAGCAAAACAGACTAGTTCCTGGATGACAAGGGAGTGAGATAAGGCTGTATACTTTCTTATTCATTCCTTCTATATGCCGAATATATATTGAAGCAGGCTTGAATGGAAAAAGATGAGTGTAGTTTTAAAACACATCCATAACTTGAGCTATATTGATAAAACTACTATGATACTTGAAAATGTAAAGAATCTGCAAGTTCTAGTTATGAAAGTCAAGAAGCCTTGGAAAAGATATTCAGTTACCGTGCTATGTTTATAGCTTCAAAGATCTGAAGCATGCAGGCAATAATTTTCTCTATGACATTCTATGGAAATGAAAGCTGGACCTGAAGAAGCAGGATAAAAAGAATATGGATGTTTTTGAATTCTGGAGTTAGAGAAGATGCCTGAGAATATCACAGAACATAGAATAATAAGATGGAAGGACCTTGGACGTCTTCTATGCCAACCTCCTTCCCATGGCAGGAGATCCTATATCATTCCAGACTTCCTTTGGGCTTAATGGGATGGATACACATGATCATAGAAATAATAACAAACTAATAGAACAGAATGTCTATGGAGATTCTCAGTCACCCAGGTCATGGTTGTCCCAAATGTGTTTTTTCAAAAGGCAACTGGACATTTCCTTGAAGACATTTCACTTCTCATCCAAGTAGCTTCTTCAGAACTGAAGACTTCAGTTGCTTCAAACAATGATGTTTTTTCAAAGTCCAGTTGCCCTTTGAAAAAACATCTTTGGGAAACAGAACAGAATAATACAGTTGGAAGGGATCCCACAAGTCCTCCAGTCCAACCCCCTGCTCAAGCAGGAGATCCTATACCATTTCAGACAAATGACTGTCTAATCTCTTCTTAAAAACCTCCAGTGATGGAGCACCCTCAACTTCTGGAAGCAAGCCATTCCAATGGTTAACTGTCCTCACAGTCAGGAAATTTTTCCTTAGTTCTAGGTTGCTTCTCTCCTTCAATAGCTTTCATCCATTGCTTCTTGTCCTGCCTTCAGGTGCTTTGGAGAATAGGTTGGCTACCCTCTTCTTTGTAGCAGCCCCTCAAATATTGCAACAGTGATATCATATCTACAAAACTGGATCATAGAACAAACTAATCTAGAGTTCTTACTCACGACACAAATGATAAGACTCAAATTATAATTTTGGACATGTTATGTGAAGACCCAATTCCCTTGAGAAATCTATTAATGGTGGGAAAGATGGAAAGAAAGAAAATAGGATGGCCAGCAACAATATGAATGACTCAGCTATAATGGTGATGAGTGCGCTGCTGGAAACCTGAAGGATCTTGGGTGAGAAGTTTGGGGATGGATAATCCCAGAGGTCTATCTATATGGTTGCTAAGACTCAACTTTAAGTTGATGGCACATAATGATGCAAGCATTTGATCAGTATGCATTATTGCTTAGTGGTTACATTATCTCTTGAATCTGAGTTTTAAAAATCTAGATACCTGGGCGTGGCGGGAGGTGAAGAGGCTGTGCTATCTTTAATCTGCTCTTCAGATCTTCCCATCGCCTCTGGTCAACTGTTAGTAGAGCTGTTCCCTAAAAGAATAGAAACCATTACCACCAAAATATAGTTGCTTATTTCTTATCATATTTATTATTGGAATGAATAATCTTTAGGGAGTCTTTCACTAGAAACAATGCTCTATTTTACTTCTGCTTTAGGGGTTGTTTTCAAATTCCAGTGTGTGTATGTGTGTGTGTGTGTGTTTTGTCAATTTTTAAAATTAAGAATCTTACTGAAAATTTGTTAAATCAAATCCAGGTCGCCTACCTGGTAAAAACAACCAGAAGAAAAAAAATGCTTATAGCAAGGCTCAGAAATATTATTCTGAACTCCATTACTATAAATTAATCCTGAAAATAATTAGGTATACACTATATTACATGGGATGCAAAAATATTTTCATAATTAAAATAATATTTCTGGTGTTTAATATAAACACAACTATATGTTAACTCAACAACATTGTTTGATTATACATGAAAACAAAAGTAACAATACAAATATAACTACTATAGAAAAACAGAAAATCTGAAGTATTACCTTATTTTCATTGAAATTAGCAATGACAACCCCAACAAAAAGGGTAAGTCCAATCATGCAGCCCAGGAATACAAAAACATGAATGTAGATACCATGAATCTGCAACATAAATTTTTTATTAATATTACTATTATCTTCTTAATAGGAATTCATAGGAAAAATCTGACAAGTCTAACAAATTGAGGAATATACATACCGGACCCACACGATGAATGATAACATCTCTGACTTCTACCCACCCCTTTAATGACAGGACTTCAAATAATGCCAGCATTGCATTACCAACATTGTCAAAGTTAAAGTTTCGAGGGTTAGCCCTGCAATGCAACACAGAAATGAGGAGTAAAAACAATGTTGTTTGTCACAATATATCCTGAAACAGTTATGGTTAATCGTTTTGGTGCCGAGTGCCCAAAGTGTGAACGTGCCTCAATCCCCAAAATGCAGTACCTGTGCAGTACCCCGCGCATGCGCTCTGCCCTCCTGGCTGTTTTGGTTTCCAGGTTGGTGCAGGAGGCTTTCCAGGCTCAAAATGGGGTGTGGAGGGCCTCATGTGGCACCCTCGCATCCCGTTTTGGCTTCCCCAATCTCTGCAGTTTCTCCTCCCAGTGCACCCTGGCTTTCTCTTCCATTTCTGCCACCTGTGCCTTCCCCGATCTCTGGAGTTCCCCCCACCCCCAAGCACACCCTACCTTTCTCCTCCTTTTCTGCCAGGGAGAGGCACATGTGGAGATCAGGGAAGGCACGGGCAGCAGAAATGCAGGAGAAAGCCAAGGGGAGCTGGGGGGAGAAACTGCAGAGATCAGGGAAGACATGGGTGGCTGAAATGCAGGAGAGCTAGGGTATGCTGGTGGGAGAAAGGTAGGGCGTGCTGGAGGGAAACTGTGGAGATCAGGGAAGGCCCTGCCCCCATGCATGTGCGGCAGAGACCCAAAGATCAGGTGGCCATTGGGAGGCACGCGCGCATGCATGGTGAAGCTGGACTGGGGCAATGGCTGGTGTGTCCACAGGAAGGGCTCTGGTCCTAAAACATTGCCAGGTTAGTAACCTGTTACTCCCTGACGTAAGTGGCTCTCTTGTTCTAGCCTCTCCTGAAATTCCCTCCATACCATTGATCTTCTGTGCGCCTTAATTTTGAAAAAGAGTCCTTTCTTTGGAGGGGGAAAGGAGAATGTTTGATGGGAAGAAACTGACAAATGGCAACTCAAGAAAATTAAGCAATGTGACTAGCCCATTATTCTATTGTTATTTACCCTACAGTAATAATCTCTAGATATACTGTCTTTTGGATGAAAGACTCTGGCTGTTGGATTAGGATTGGAAATTATCATTCCATTGGATTAATCCACAGGAGTAATTCTATTCATCAACTCTAACAATAAATCTATATTTAAGGACAAAAACACATTACTTACCAGACCCGAGGCACCCAAAATCCAGGCTTTTTTTCACCAGGTCTTAGCTTCAAATTCAGATTTTTGGAAACACTCACATTTATTCGGAATATACCATGACAATCTTCCTATCAGAAATATAACATCGCATTTTGTAAAGAAACCAAAATTTTAATATAATCACAAAAGCATACTGCAAACAGACAAGAGTTAATTTAGGGAATCTGCCATTTATGTTCAGGAATGCAGAGAAGCTAATCTTTTCATGAAGAAGCCAGAACCTATGATGAGAAACTCTTTGCCAGACTTTTAGCAATATTTTCTTTGACTGAGACCACACATGTATTGTAAACAACCACAGATTTATAACACCAGTCATCTGCTTGGAGAGTTGGAAGAATAAGTCTGTGTCAGAGTGCGCATAGTGTGACTATTTTGAGACCAGGAGCAAAATACAGTAAACAGAGACAATTTGTCTCATTCAGCTGAGACACCACGGAACCTCCTCCCATTACGCTGACGGAATCCATGTTGCCTGTTTCCGTTACAAGCACTAAGCACTAACACACCACAATGCACAGTCCCTCTGGATCTGGTGCAAGCTCTCACTGGGTTTTTCTTCTCTCTGGTTTTTCTAGTCACTCTGGCCTTCTCTCTGGACTGGGCCCATAACCTGTCAGAGTGCGCATAGTGTGACTATTTTGAGACTACCCAGTATCAAAATACAGTAAATAGAGGTTTATCTTTCAAATAGTGGCTTATCTACAAGGAATATACACGAACTAGGCAAAGTCCGCAATCATCAACTAGAGCACGGAAGCACATATGGAGAGAGATACGCCTTCACAGGGCCTCTCTTATATTACAGCCTCTTAAAGCGGTAGCAGTCAAATAACCCTGCTAACTCATTGCTACCATTGCATCATCGTTACAGTGTTACAGTATTACAACATTACAGCAGCTGGTCAGCTATTAAATTATCATTCCCTGACAGTCTGGACTCTGGAACTCTTTCAGCTAAACTGTTCCTTCTCAATGCTTGAATTCTTACATACTGGGAAAGCGTGACCTGTCAAAAGCGCGGACGGCAAAAGCACGATCGACAAAATCGCGCCTTTGACGTCATCACAGCGCGACGAAAAAGATCGAAAAATGCAAATAAAAATTAATAAAAATTAAATTAAAGCAAGCCGATTCACATAAAGGTAAGGGTTAGGTTTAGGTTTAGGGTTAGGGTTAGGTTAAGGGTTAGGGTTAGCTTTAGAGCGTTAGTGTTAGCGTTAGGGTTAGGTTAAGGGTTAGCGTTAGGTTTTTCGTTACTTTAACGGTTAGGTTTAGGGTTAGGTTTAGGGTTAGGTTTGGGGGGCTTAGGGTAAGGTTTTCGCTTTATTTTTACATTTTTCGAACTTTTTCGTCGCGCTGTGATGATGTCACAGCGCGCTTTTGTCGAGCGCGATTTTGTCCTACGCGCTTTTGTGGTGGAACCCTGGGAAAGGCACAATTATTGGACTTTACTGTTCTCACTAAGCTAAATACTAAACCTCATCAGTTACATAGCTAGTCCTTGCTTGTATTTATTGCATTTTGTGATAATTTGTTATTATTTGAAAGTTGCATTGATGTATATATGTTTATGCTTAAATAAACATATATGGTAGAAACCATTGTGAGAGGACAACACTCTAAAAGGAAGTCCAGAAATATTTTTAAACAAATGAAACAGAGAGAAGTGACTTGACATTATAGAACATATACTTTCACTTTCACTTCTATGCCTTTTTTTCGGGTGTTTCTACATAATATCACCATAAATTAAGCCTCATTGGTTGATGAAAATGCGCAAAAGAAGAAGGAGGAATTTATCTAAGTACATAAAAGTTGTTCTTACTCTTGCAATTATATGCGGATCGTTGCACTTTGCCAGTTTTCCAGCAAAAAGTTGAACTCCAAAGCTTGCAAAAACAAGCATTAATGTCAATAAAAGGATTGAAACCTGAAAAAAAAAACATGAAAAGGAGTCAAACCTTTTCCAGTGCACCTGTATTTTTCTCTTACATTTTGTATAACAACAATAGCTACGCAATGACTTTCATTAGAGGACTGCAAGGAAGGAGAACAGCAGGGGTGGGATTCAGCTGATTCAAGCGAACCGTTAGGTCTGGTGATCAGTTGGCCCTGCTCTATTCCATTGTATATTTCCTTTGTTTGAAGCCCAGCTGATTGGCGCAGCAGAGCGGATTGCCGTGTCTCAGCTGTTTTACTCACTGGGGCTGCAGGAAAAGGTAAGATTTAGTGCTGATTTCAAATGCAAAACGCACACGAAGCAAAGTGGTTGTTACACTGACTGAATCCCACCATGGGTTACTATAATGGTGTTTTTAGGATGGTAGCTAAGTGGTTTCTTTTGCACTTTTTCTCATCCTTCTTTTCATATGCACTAGGAAGTAAGCTTACTGTAATCAAATTTACTCCCTATCCTGTTCAAATAACAAACTACTTGTTATATACGTCATGAATTCATACAATCTTCTCTTCGAGCATGTGCACAACCAAAAATGTCCTAGTCTGCCAGCCATAGGAATCAAATTCTTTAAAAGCAACCCATATGCTTACATGAAACCATCTCACCCATGCATAGCAAAGTGCAAAGTTTACTTTTAACACTTGCTAAAATTTGGTATTCAGAACTTGGGAAAACATGGACACATCCTGATGTGTCCCTCAATGAAATAGAGTTTGATACCCCTGATTTAGAGGAAATTACAAGAGACAAGAACTCAAGAGATTAATTCGTTAAATGTATTTGGAGAGCTCTTATGAAATATATGTTTTGATGGTTTCCTTTGGTAAAAATATGCATTTGGAAAGAGAAACCATACGTAGTACTCACTAGAAAGATTTCTTTGAAGCCACTAAATAGTTCCCGAACAACTTTTCTCATCTGAGGCACCAGTTTAAAAATCCGAAGGGGGCGAAGACACCGTAGAACCATTAGCAGCTGAGCTCCTGATTTAGCAGGAACGTTTTGGGGCATCCAGCATAGAAATATCAGGCTTACCTTTGGAAAGGGGGAAAATAATCTGAAATATAATGTGAGTTTTAAAATGTGTTTCATACATACACTACAGGTAGTCCTTGACTTATGGCCACAGCTGAGCCCAACATTTCTGTTGTTAAGTGAGGTCTTTGTTAAGTGCATTTTGCCCCATTTTATTACCTTTCTTGCCTCAGTTGTTAAGTGAATCACTGCAGTTGATCAATTAATAACCCAGTTGTTAAGTGAATCTGGTTTCCCATTGACTTTGCTTGTCAGAAGGTCACAAAAGCAGATCGCATGACCTTGGGACACAGCAATGGTCATAAATATGAACCAGTTGCTAAGCATCTGAATTTTGATCACATGATCATGGGGATGCTGGAAAAATCATAACTGTGAAAAACAGTCATAAATCACTTTTTTCAGGGCTGTTGTAACTTTGAATGGCCACTAAATAATTGTTGTAAGCTGAGGACTACCTGACCCAATTTATTACATTAAACTTGAATACAACCTATTCTTAGCAAAGGGTATATGGATTAAAATATGTACGAATATACAATATGTGAATATGATATATTAATGTATGAGTATTAACATTACTTTCTAAAGGAGAGAAACACAAAATTATTGTGTATGCTGTATGCTGTATTTCCTTCTATTTTACTTTTTCTGGAGGATTATCTTAAATTCGGAGGTGGCTTCCCTTTGAGTATGTGTGGCAATTTAACACAACCTGTTTTATTTAATAATATATGCATGCATTATATTTTGTTTTATCTATCTATATCTATATCTATAAATCATTGTGTCTGTGTGTGTATGTTCCAGCATAACTCTGGAACGACTTGAGCAATTTCAACCAAACTTGGTACACAGATGACTTACTCTCTGGAAACATATACTATGGAGGTAAGACACCCCTAACACCTCTTGTGTATGTGTGTGTGTTCCAGCATAACTCCGAATTATATCTATATTGTCAAGTCAGAGTACCTTTGGCAGAGTTAGTGTACATTTTGGATTCAGGTTCTGTTGAGATATAGCCTGTTGTGCCTTAAAATGACTTCTACTGTACAGCACAGTAGAATTGCCATGGTAATGACTTCACAGTACTCCTCAAGGGGTCTTCCTCTAATACAGGATTGGGATACATACATACCTAGACAACACCAGGTTATCAGCTAGTTTACAATATTTATATAGTGCTTCCAATTTGGAAAAAAACCCAATCAAAGCCAATTCAAATAATACAATACTATAAAGCATGAAAGAAGTTACATTAGAAATGGTATTAGAAAACTGAATTATTGGATCAAATGGATTGTCTTGGTCTGTTTCAGATCTAAATGTAGAGGAAAAACAACCAAAAATCCTGCTGGGTCATTTATATTGGGAGAGAAAGATGGAGTATTGCAATTTGTGACCTTTTTGATAATGGTATGTTTTTGGAGCACCTGAATGAGTTGACAATTGGAAATACTGCTTTGTAATGGCAACTCATGTACTCATTGGGTATGATTCAATGCTTTTGATATTGGGAAACCCCTGATTGACTTTCTTGGAAGTATCTTGAAGGATCTGCAGATTTCTATATAGTTTTCAGTAGTAGAAATATGCAATGAGTAGAAATGTGTTACTTATATCCTAATCTTTCAGCCATATTTTTTTTTCCATGTGAATTCAAGGTTGTCTTTGGGGCCATATGAATGCCTCCAGACCACAAAACTTTATCCATTTAGATAAAATGGAGTTTTTACTGATGCTCAAGGCTCAGAATATGGTCTGTTTTAGGTGGAGAACCTGAACTTTTTTTTTCAGGAGCAGGCTTGCACCTTGGGAATCTTCCTGGATCCAGCCAATAGAATAACAGAGTTGGAAGGGACCTTGGAGATCATCTAGTTCAAGCCCCTGCTCGAGCAGGAGACATTGTCGTTTCAGACAAGTGGCTATCCAGTCTCTTCTTGAAAGTCCCCAGTGATGGGGCACCCATAACTTCTGAAGGCAAGCCATTCCACTGGTTGATTGTTCTCACCATTAGGAAATTTCTAGGTTGCTTGTCTCCTTGATTACTTTCCATCCATTGCTTTTTGTCCTGCCCTCAGGTGCTTTAGAAAATAATTTCTCTCCCTCATCTTTGTGGTAGGTCTTCAAATACTGTCCTTCTTTTCACTAGGCTAGATATACCCAATTCCTGCACCTTTTGCGAACTTCTGATGAGTAAAGTCAATGGGGTACCAGATTCATTTAACAACCATTTTTCTAATTTTACAACTGCAGGATTCACTTAACAAATGTGGCAAGAAAAGTCATGGGGCAAAACTCACGTAACACATTTCTCACTTAGCAATTTTGGGCTCAATTGTGGTTGTAAATTGAGGGCTACCTGTACTTACTTCCCTCCATGTTGATTTAATTCTGTTGAGGACTACACATTGAGTATGATTCATCATCTGTAAAATAAAACCTTTAGCACCATGATGAAAATAAAGCAATGGAACTTCTTTGTTTATTTTAAATATTCATAGTCCCCAGGCAGTATATTTTTGCAAATATGTTAAGTCTAATTATTTATATATTATAAATATTCAATTGAAGGTACTCTGAACTTTGTATGAAACTGACATCAATAGGGATACAAATTATTTTTAACTCTTATCATAGGTCCTACTTTTTACTGGTTTGAATTAACTTTAAGAACAAAAACTTACAAGGTATATAAAAATATCCATGACACCTCCGAAATCTCTGATGACTGCCGTCGGTGTAAAAAACAATCCATCAGCCATAATCTTCAAGTTAAGTTCAATACTCATAAATATTACAAAAACATATTCAGCAATCTGAAAAACAAAGAAAAAACATTGACAGAATAACAGTAAGACAGGGGTGTCAAACTCATGGCCCGTGGGCTGGGGTGCTTAAATCCTAGGAATATCAAAGGATGAGCCTGTGGTGCCTCTGCTGCCAAAAATGGACCGAAAATGCATGGACCCTCCTGTACCTTTTTCCCCCCTCCATGCCGTCCAGCAGTACTCTGCTGGCCGAAAAGGGGCTGCACAGAGGCCTTGGGAAGCCCATTTTCACTGATAGCGAAAACAAGGTGAGGGGGGCTGTGTGTAGCCCCCCCCATGCCTGATTTTGGTTGCTAAAGTGCTGCAGGAGACATCCATGCTTCCCCCCCACTCCCTGCCATCCCCCCGCTGGCCCACAAAGAAGAACTACAATGCTGATCCACCCTCGAAGAAATCCAATTTGACACCCCTGCAAAATACTATATCCAAACCAATTATTTTCAGAAAATTACCTGTAAAGTAGGTGCATGCATTACTCTTCGAAAAGGGGATTCAAACATCATTGAAATACAGGAACATATGGTGACAATGATCATTACCCAGTCTAGATAAGTAACCAATCCCAGCAAATCACTGCAAAATAAAATGGAACACACTAAGTGGCAATGAGACTCCAGAAATTATAAATATCAGTCAAATATAAGTTGGACTAGTGAAAATAAGAGAATCTTTCATAATGTTGAATCTTAGAAATAATTATTCTAAGAAAACACTTTCCAGAGAAATATAAGTTTGGAAAAAAGTGTACATCAATATAGAAAATGCATAAATTCATTTATGCTTACTAAAGTTGATGATATTTTGTGTTTTTAACTGCTCCAGTAACAGGATCTGTTTTAGAGCTGTAACAGAGAAGAAAAACAACGTTTAGATTATTGTTCAATTTTTATTATACAAAACTGTCTCACAAATATACAAGACAATCCACATTAGAAATGAAGAGTATTTTAAAAAATAAACAAACAAACAATAACAGAACTACAAATTCATAGCTATTTGAGGATTGAACATTTTCATTTATGACCCCACTGTTCACAGAAATTGACTAAAATATCATACCAATTTCTTAAATCTAATGTTAATAGATATAGTTTAGACTGAGACCTAATTTTAAAACAGACTTAATTTTAGGCACTGGGAACATATAAGGACAACTTTTGTCTCTTTAATTAACAGCTACATTGTCTACCCATGAATGGAAACAGAATTTGTGATTTAATAGGTCTTGTGAAATAGCAAGACAATTTATATTGTATTTTATTCTTTTAGTTCAAATCTAAGTCCCTAAATCCATCCTCAACCTGGTGCTATCCAATATCTTGTTTTGTATCTCTGGGAATTGATGTTCCAGTTCACCTGGAAAGAACTGGGTGGCAGCAGGTATTCCTTCACTGTTGCAAAGTTTGTATGGCTCTGGCTTTGTACCACACCACTTCTGTTTAAATTGTCATGACTATCCCCAAAATAATCTTTGTTTTAGCGGAGCACATGCAGTTTTTCTCAGGGAGGGCTTTGGAGTCCAGGCATACTGCTGGCTGACTGGAAGGCTTTGGGAGAACTATAAAACAGGGCTGCACTGTTGTGGGTTTGCAGGGGTTCAGGAGAACCTCTAGCTAAGATTCTTAGCAGTTCAGAGAACTCCCAAATCCCACTCCTGGCTGGCCCCGCCCCTCCCCTCGCAGGAGTCTCCACATTGCCTGTTTTGGATGCAAGTAAGTGCAGGGTGCACGCAAAGGCTTGGGGAGGGCAAAAATGTCTGGGAGGCTGTTTTCACCCTCCTGGAGGCTCAGAGAAAGCCTCCGGAGCCTGAGGAGGGCAAAAACAGCCCCCCGTCATGGTGCAGGAGGCCAACTAGGCCATGCCCACATGGCCATGCCCAACCAGCAACTGGGCAGAGAACCCCTTGCTAAAAATTTTTTTATAGCCCACCCCTGCTATAAAGTACAAAGTGAGGGAATGCTCTTCTCTATCAGCTCCCACATTTGAAATCTTGCACAATATTCAAATGGGTGTCAAGGGCAACCTGCACAGAAATCATGATGACATTCTGATCCCTGAATTCATTTGCAAATGTTGAAAAAAGAAAAACAATTTTGTCAATTTATGTTTCAAAAGCAGTGCATACAGATCTCCCAGTTTCTGTTTATGGTTGAAAGAATAAAACAAATAAAATAAAAGCAAGAAACATTTGCAAAATACATAATTGCTGGATATGTTAAAATGTCTCTGATTAGTTATTGATGGTATTTTGCAGAAGCTTTTTAATAACAGAATACAGTGAATCAAAACAAGTGAATCAAATCATATGCTACACATATACTTACGCATTAAAGCGAGCTCTAACTACAACGCGGCAGAAATTCCTAAATCTGTGCTCCCGACCCACTATGAAAAGAGGCTTGTCAAAATAGGGGTGATTCTCCCGCAACTCTTCTTCCTGAACTTTTCTTTCAAGAACAACATGATTACAGAGTCAGCAATCAATAAACACATTTTCCCCCTAATTTCTTTTGGATAGCAGCAATATCACAGTATAGTATAATTGAGACCGTGTTAAATGTGGGCTTTAGAAAGCCTCTGGTCAAGAGATGGTATTCAGCTTGTTCTCTCTGGTTTGGTGAACCAGTAGCGGTGGCTGCAGGAGGCTCCCCCCCCTCCTGACATAATGCGTGAGCACTGTGCATGTGCAGACGAGGCCCGTGCGATCACATTTGTGAACTGGTAGGGAAGGTAAGTGAATCCCACCGCTGCTCTGGTCAGCTATGATGATTATTCAATGGTTACTATCAAGTAGCTAGGAACTAAACAAATACAAAGAGTCCTATAGGCAAGACCCAGAGGGTGAACCAACAAGATTTCAATGCATACATTCCCTTTTTATGTGAAAAGTTCACAGAATTGTTGAGAAGCTGAATCTGCTTCTTAATGAAAGGGCCACCTTGAAGGAAACATGGAGCAATGCTAGAAAGTGCTCTTGAGGAAGAAATGGTTCTCTCTTCAGAGATCTTGAACAAGAGTTCTAAGAATCTTTCAAACCAGAACTTGTTTGTTTGCTTGGTAGTAGGGAAACAATCACACTGATGATGTTACCTATTTGGGCAATGAAACGTCTGCAAATGAAAACAAAGCTCAGAGCACGCAAGACTCTGTATATGGACTCAGTTACAAGTGCTCATGGGTGCACTCTTGGACCAGGTTTGTTTTGGGGACAATCTAGCAATGTGGTTACTAAGAGTTGATACTAACCTGATGGTACATAATCAGTCAACTAACATTTGTGAGGCACATTGGAAAAGTACTGGAAAAGCAGCTATAAATATAGAAAAAAAAATCCAAGCTAACCCTTGTTTTATTTAACTATTTGCTTGCTGTTTTTCCCATTCAGCTTCTCATAGCTTTCAGCCACCAGTTCAAAATCAAGTCCAACAACAACCATGGTTTCCTTGAGATGGAGATTATACAATTGAGTATCATTCAGATATTAGTGATACCTCCACCCAGTGCTGATACATAATCTTTCCAAATAGTGGCTTCATGTAGACCAAGGATCCCCAACCTTTGGATTCTACAGACCAGCAGCGGTGGTGGCTTTGGCGATTTTGACAGCAGGGGGAGTATTTCATGTGCGCAACCTAAATCCTGTGCATGTGCAAATGAAGCTTTGTGCATTTGCCCACCACTTTGGTGGCTTGGTGCCCAATGGTCAGCAGCCCTGTAGCAGTCCGTGGCCTGGGGGTTGGGGACCCTTGATGTAGACCTTAAGCATGGTTGTCCCACCGCACCCCCAGCTCTCTACTTTGGAGTTCTTGTAAAGTTGACTTGTTTCCCAATCATTTCCTGAAACCGGTCTTCAAGGAGAAGAACACAGTAAGACAGTGTTTCTCACAAGCAACTTTCACAGTTCAGAAGGATACCATGTTCAATTGAACTGAAGGTTGTTGAAAGAATCAGTAAGACTGGAAAAGTTGCACTCCCACATTGCGGTTCCACCACAGATCATCTCTTGGAAGGAGCATTGCAACTTCCACTCTGTAACCAGGCCTGAATCCTGACCAACAAACATTCAGATAATCTTTAGGATTTTATGTGGTTAAGTACTATCCCAATGTTGTGGCTCACCAGATTTAGACAGTGAGGAGGGTGGGAGGAACATGGGCCAGTCCTGGAGTCTGGGGAAGGCTCTGATGAGTGCTCTGCATCGGAGGCATAGATGGGGCCAGGGCCCTCTGATAGCTATCAGTTGCCTTTGGAGTCAGACATCAGGGGGCAGATAAACTGCTGGAGCCTGATCCTAGTGTTGCCAGACGAAGGGAACAGCTAAGGAACAAGGATTGACTTGGGAGTAAGGCCACAGGTGGACGGTGAATGGCCCCTCCCATAGGGAATAAAAGAGGAGTGAAATGGAAGGGGTGTTTGCAGGAAACAATGAGTTCATTCCTGCATTCTTGCCTAGTATTGTGGCGTCTGAAAGATATTGGCTTGGCCACTCAAAACTTGATAAAGGTCAGTAATTATGAACTATCTTGAAAGACTGTGGGTTGGGACTTTGATGGAGAGGAACACTGTAAATGAAAGGGGTTTATTATGATGAGGACTTAGCTTCCTGCTGCTGGGGAACCCTAGGTCAGCGCACCCAACCACTTCATCTCATAGAGAAGGTTGGACACTGAGTGATAATGGCCTAAATATGCCACTAACTGTTATGATTGCAAGGTCTCAGAAGATGTATGTTCAGCAAGGAATGCCCCTTTTAAAACGATGCTGACCTTTGAGATTTATGCATATCTATAAAGAAATGCTTGATTCCACTCATAAGCAATTTGTTCAGATTTAATCAATCAATGGAGTAACCACTTAAAATTCACGAAGTAATAAATGCCTAACTGGGATTCAGATCTGTCTTATATATTGATATAAAAGTTACATTTAAAATACCTTTTCATTTCTGCTTGTTCTTTCTTTTCTTGGATCATTTTTATTTCACTGTCTTCCCTTTGTGCATTTCTGTATCTCACTGTATTAGAATGCTGGAAGAAAAATGTTTTTTAAACTTGTTTTCCATTTTTTACTATAAAAGTTAACGGTATGCAATTGCACAACACTTTTAAAAGAGAAAAAGAAAGTTTTTACTCTGGGTTGGGAGAAAATAATATCTATCATTATTTTTGATCAGCTATTTATTGTTAAACATTTTCTCTACAAGTCTGCATTTTAATTATTGCATTGATCCAGTTAAATTTAAGCATGTTTGAAGATATTACTGAGTTTATTAATTCAGCACTGAAGTAGCTGTTAGTGAGTTAGAAATTACATTTAATTTCTATGATTGGTAATAATGGTAATTGAGCAACAATTTATTTCGATTTTAGGAGCAACAATCAATCCAATAAAATAGAACAAGTGGCCCTGACTTGGTAGAAACAAGAATGTAGCCAGTCTGAATATTACAGAAATATTGTTGTCGGCGCACTTTTGACATCGCGGTTTTAGCGCCACGGTTTCGTCGGCGTGCTTTTATCGTTCGGACATTTGTCGGGTCACGCAATATAATAAAATCACATTCCCCCCCACACCTCCTACCCTGGCAACAGCAGTTCACAAGGGCCATTTAATGGGCTCCATCCTGCTCTGGGTTCCCCAGACCCGCTTGCAGAACCAGGTATTCAGTGCCTTCCAGAAGAGTATTAGAGTGGGAACAATTCTAATTTTGGGGGGAATGACAGAGAAGGCCATTCTTCTGGGTCCCACCAGGTGTATCTCGCTCGAGGATGGGACTCAAACATTCTCTATCTCCCCACAGTGATGGAATATCCTTAGTTTCCTAGAGTTGATCCACTTGGAAGGATGTTGATTATAGAAGGTTAAGGGAGCTTTGAATAGCTTTAGGCATAGCAAATCTACTTTGTCAGAATTGGGATTCTAGAGAAATAAGGCTGGCTTCACTATGAAGCAGCATTCGGAACCCAATAGAGTAGGTGAGTTGCTCCCGGTTCAGCCCGGTTTGGCCGAAGTGGTAGTGGAATTCAGGCCTGGGTCGCAGAACTGGCAGCAACCCAGGCTTGCCACGCCCCCAAACTGGTTCCCTTGCGGACACTGGGCCACCGCCATTTTGGTTTTTAGTGAATGTGCGTACGCAGTTCACTGTAAATTGTTCTGCGCATATGGGAAAAACAGTTTAAACAGCACACACATGCAGTGAGGTTGCAAACCGGTAGTAAAACTGGTAGCAACTCACCCCTGCAATGGATCACCCTCAGAAACTTGCATTGGTGTTTTCTCAAAATGTATAGATATTTTATAAGCACAGGACTTAACTGTTTTGTCCAGCAAAGGGTTGAGGATATGAGGGCCTCCAATTAGATAGAAAAAAACACACACATTGTAGATAATTACCTTGGCTTTTCGTATGTGTAACATGAAGGATTTGAGTGTCGGTAAATATGCCCAGACTATCTCATTTGTTCTGAACATGTTCACTAATATTCCATTTACTGTTGATATTTTTGATAGGAACTTAAGTTCAGCTTTGATTTAATTTATGGTACATCTTTCTTTCTCACAATTAGTTGTGAAGGACAATAACGCTCATCTTAATCCCACCACTGGGAAGGAATGAGTAGGCAGTATCATCTGCATAAAGTTAAGACAAGGATTTGTCTAGTGGCCAAACATGATGTCTGTCTGTATGCTATATGCAATTTTGCTAATGAAGAAACAGCTGTCATCTCACCCAAGTACCGTAGTATTCCAGGAAAGATGTGATGGATTATTATGAATTCTGACCCAGCTGGAGATGTCTTTTATTCCAAATTATAATTCCCAGGCACAATTTACTTTGCATATTTGTGAACTGAGATTCAGTTACCATGTAATGAATGCACAAAAGAATGCACTCAAATGTAACACCAGCATTACAGAGTTTAAAAAAATCTGTGTTATAAGATCCAAGGTATTTTAAACTTCATTCTGTTTTTAGTTTTACTTAGGTATGACTCAGACTATTCACTTAAACTTACATCTTGAGTTAATGTTTCAAGAGACTTTCCTCTGCTGATTCGCTGACTGTTGGAGCCGTGCCTTAGTGACCTGAAAAAATGACATTCATTTGGTGAAAAAAACTAAGATCACTGAGCATGCATCAGTGGAACAACAGACCTTGCAATTATGGGTTTGATTTTGCATTACACTCAGCTGCATCTTACTTTCTACAATTGGTGGCTTTTATTTGTTTTGGATTACAATTCCCACATCGGCTGGGAATAAGGACAGCTGAAGATCAATCATGACAGCTGAAGCTGGAGGTGCTAAGGAAGTAGGGAAGTAAGAAGTTGTACCTACAGTGCAGAATTAATAGTTGTACTAATCCAGGGGTGTCAAACTCACATAGTCATGGCGGTGTCACGTGACATAGCGGGACTTCCCCCCCTTCGCTAAACCAGGTGTGGGTGTGGCCAGTGCATGACGCCTCCAGCCCACGGCGCCTGGGAGTTTGACAGCCCTGTACTAGTCCAAAGAGATGGTTCATTTTTTTCCTTTTCTCAAGAGACACAAATGATTTAAAAAGTGATGATGTGAAAAGTGGAAAGGTTAACTAATATAGTACATCACTGAACTAATCCATAAATCCTGCGAGGGCAGTTGAACAATAAAGGTCATGATTGGATCACCCTGTTTACAGAATTTTTTTCCTGACTTTTGCAACCAGAACTTGGATATTTTGAAAACAATTATATTTAAAATATAAGAGTTTTCTATTATGATAATGTCATTATTATTATTGCAATAAAAATACAGCTGTCATTTGTTATGAACTAATTCTAATTTACTCATGTTTGCTGTGTAACTTACAAGAATTTTAACTTCTACTTTTAACGTGTCCTTAAAAGGTTTTTATTGAATTCTTCTTACCTGCGTTCTTGGCGTATATGATGCTGAACACTAAGAATAGATCGTTCTTTTGCAGGCTGTCCCTCAAGAGATCCACTAAGCATACGCTGATGAGTACAGGCTCTAGGTAAACAGATACTATGATAAGTAATAATTAGGGATATACAGCATTTAGGAAATAACTTTGAATGTTTGAATGTAACATTGGTGGGAAATCTTTCAAAGAACCTACATAATTTTCTGGGATCATGGAAATGACACAGTTGTCTTAAAGAATTCCAGATTTACATCTGCACCATCATGCTCCAAAGTATTGTTTTAAAATTGAACTTGAAACATGCATAGCCAGGAAACTGCAGCTCTCAGGAAGGATAGGAGACAGCTTTCTCAAACATTGTCTATGCAAGGGATGGAAAAGTTTGAATAATAAATGCCATTTTTCAAGATAGGATGAAAAGAGCTAGATCAAGACTAATTCACTAAGTCAGCTGTCAGTAAATCTCACCACTAAAATGGCAACCTTCTTCACTCATCTCATTCTTGATTTAGACTTAGCCATTGTGTGGAACTTGGATCTCAAGCTGCAAACTGTGATGCATTGCATTTTACATTGCTTTCATTTTATATGAAACCTACTCATAATGAAGGGACCCTCAAATCCCCCTTTAATACCTAAGAATTTTATTGATTGCAGATTCCTTCTCCAGAAGGTTTCTTGCCCTAATGCTGAAAACAGATTTGCGAAGCTGTAAAAGAAAAGGAAACCAACTTTATTGACAGTCTTAGTACTTAGACTATGTTGTTTAAAACCTTAGCTACTGAAATCAAATGGAAGCTGACAAATGCTATTACGGTGAACCAAGAATTATTTTTGTTTGTTTTGAATTTGGATTTCATCTGGAAGATGATTTGGAACCAATAATTTTAGGGTAAAGTTTCTATTCTATACCATATAGTACCATATTTTCTACCATATACCTTAGTATATTGGCATACTATGCTCATCATTAGTGAAAATAAAGATCATGTATAAATAAGTATAATTATTAATGATCATCTACAAATTATCCAGGCAGTTTTTTGACAAATTAATAAGATTTCTCTTTCAAAAATGAAAACAGTCCTGAAATAATAAAACAGGATATCAGACTCTCCCTCTGGTTTCCAATCTCTATATTCAATAATATGACATCTCAATATGTGTCGCTAATTGTCCCACATGGCAAGTTGGCCACAGCTAATCATCCCATGGTGAATTGTTGAAGGGATATGGAGGGGCAGAAGCTGCAGCCAATGAGTGGCAGGGGAGGATCAGTAAGGAAGGGGTGGATGGGGAGGAAGGCCTGCAGTGGGTCGGCTGGAGTAGGAGAGCTGGAGTGAAGTGGGTGGGGCCAGGCACCTGTGGCCAATTGTTCTATTCTGGTCCCGGTGTTGGGGATTTGGCAGGGTTGTGGAAATTTTGTATCTAAAGAATCCAGAGCCTTATCTTCCATCATGTTCTTCAGTAAGAAAGACTCTGACATCTACTATGCTGCTATGTTGTGAATATGATGCTGGATTTCTCCAATGAAACTTTGCTCGTGGAATTATATTGCAGGCTCCTTTGAAAGAAAGATTCCATCTAGTTTATATGCATTCTCTGAACATTCTGGGGATTTAGTATGTTAACATGTGCATTGAAAAATCTTCACAAGAATTACACCAGAAACTTTTATTGAAACATAGAAAAGCAGTTTAAAGTTCTTTTTATTTTTAATGCCAAATCTTCCCATGCTTATTTTGTAATATGCTAAATCCAGTTTTATGAATATAGAGCATACCTGCCTTTAAGAAAAACACTGATTAAGAGAGAAAATCTGCCAGACCTATAAGGATTATAAAATTGCTTCAAGGAGGACAGATGGTTTCAAAAGAAAGAAAAGATAAGCATACATTCGATATATGAATGGGAAGCTGTCATATTTGACAACAACCCAGATGTCATAGAAAACAAAAAAATACATTTCTATATGAAAACATGAATGTAAAATACAATGTTGATAATGAGGATAATAATAATAATAATAATAATAATAATAATAATAAATCGCGCAGACTGATTATAAATTGCGGCACAATTCAGTAGCACAAATGATCCATTGGAATTTGTGCAAAAATTATAATATTAAAACAGCAACAAACTGGTGGGAACATCAGCCTGAAAAACTCACCGAAAATCAGATGGTCAAGATCTTGTGGGATTTCCGTATACAAACCGACAAAACACTGGCGCATAATACACCAGACATCACACTGGTTGAGAAAAATAAGGTCACAATCATAGACATTGCAATACCAGGTGATAGCAGGGTCGCCGAGAAGGAACATGAAAAAATAGCAAAATACCAGGACTTAAAAATCGAAATTCAACGACTATGGCACAAACCAGCAGTGATAATTCCAGTGGTAATTGGCACACTGGGTGCTATACCAAAAGCACTGGAATTACATTTAAAACAGTTAAAAATTGACAAAATCACCATCAGTCAAATGCAAAAAGCCGCACTGCTCGGATCTGAACGCATATTACGAAAATACGTTACGACATCCTAGGCCCCTGGGTGGGGCCCGACTAGTAACCAATGCCAAATCCGGCAAAACAACTGGCCGCTGTGATACAATTGTACAATAATAATAATAATAATAATAATAATAATAATAATAATAATAATAATAATAATGATAATAATAATAATAATGCACTACAGTTTACATCCACGTGGTGATACTGATAGACTATATCTGCACCGAAAATCAGGTGGCAGAGGATTATTACAAGTGAAGCAAACAGTTGAAGAAGAAAAACATGCACTGGCTGATTATTTAAAAGACACTCAAGAACATCTATTAATCGAAGTAAAGAACAAAAATCTACTGAAGGCCCAACAGACAAAACAAGAATACAGAAAAGATGTGATAAAATCAAGAATGGAGAGTTGGCAGAACAAAGCACTGCATGGTCAATTTCTGGAAAAAATAAAAGATAAAGTGGACAGTGAACAAACTTGGTTATGGTTAAAAACAGGTACATTAAAGAAAGAAACAGAGTCACTAATCCTGGCTGCGCAAGAACAAGCTATCCGCACAAATGCTATTAAGGCCAAAATCGAAAAATCCTCTGATGATGCCAAATGCAGACTTTGCAAAGAAGCTGATGAAACTGTTGATCACATACTCAGCTGCTGTAAAAAAATCGCGCAGACTGATTATAAATTGCGGCACAATTCAGTAGCACAAATGATCCATTGGAATTTGTGCAAAAATTATAATATTAAAACAGCAACAAACTGGTGGGAACATCAGCCTGAAAAAGTCACCGAAAATCAGATGGTCAAGATCTTGTGGGATTTCCGTATACAAACCGACAAAATACTGGCGCATAATACACCAGACATCACACTGGTTGAGAAAAATAAGGTCACAATCATAGACATCGCAATACCAGGTGATAGCAGGGTCGCCGAGAAGGAACATGAAAAAATCGCAAGATACCAGGACTTAAAAATCGAAATTCAACGACTATGGCACAAACCAGCAGTGGTAATTCCAGTGGTAATTGGCACACTGGGTGCTATTCCAAAAGCACTGGAATTACATTTAAAACAGTTAAAAATTGACAAAATCACCATCAGTCAAATGCAAAAAGCCGCACTGCTTGGATCTGCACGCATATTACGAAAATACGTTACGACGTCCTAGGCCCCTAGGTGGGGCCCGACTAGTAACCAATGCCAAATCCGGCAAAACAACTGGCCGCTGTGATACAATTGTATAATAATAATAAGCATAATACACCAGACATCACACTGGTTGAGAAAAATAAGGTCACAATCATAGACATCGGAATACCAGGTGATAGCAGGGTCGCCGAGAAGGAACATGAAAAAATCGCAAGATACCAGGACTTAAAAATCGAAATTCAATGACTATGGCACAAACCAGCAGTGATAATTCCAGTGGTAATTGGCACACTGGGTGCTATACCAAAAGCACTGGAATTACATTTAAAACAGTTAAACATTGACAAAATCACCATCAGTCAAATGCAAAAAGCCGCACTGCTTGGATCTGCACGCATATTACGAAAATACGTTACGACGTCCTAGGCCCCTGGGTGGGGCCCGACTAGTAACCAATGCCAAATCCGGCGAAACAACTGGCCGCTGTGATACAATTGTATAATAATAATAATAATAATAATAATAATAATAATAATAATAATAATAATAACAACAACAACAACAACAACAACAACAACAACAACAACAACTCCGCCGTTGCCGGTCCCAAGCCCGGATGAGAAAGGAGGAAGGTTGGGATCAGGTTGGCATCTGGTCCCGTAAAAAAAACCCCGCCAACCCATACAATATGGTGAAAAAAACGAATAAGAATTCCATACCGCATCAGTCGTCGCGCGGGTTAACAAGGGCCGCGGCGGATGTTTGGGTCCCTGGACATCCGTCGACAAGTGGGCTACAAGTGGACCAGCCAACAAAACGACAAAAATATAGTGCAGATGAAAACCGTGCCATAATGGCCTGTTACTACAACTCAGAGCCAGAAAAAAGAGGATATTTAAAGCGAATGTATGAATTATGGAAACAACAATATCCAGATTCAAATGTTAGTGAACAACGACTAGCAGATCAAAGGCGATTTATTATACGGAATAAAGTGTTTAGTGAAGTTGAACATGAGGAAATTCAGGCAAATTGCAAAACCCAAAAAACAATATCACAAGCGGAAATAACTGATATTCAAGACACAACTAAAGACACTATAGTAGAACTCCCAGAAGAAGCTCTCAGGGAGGAAATAACATCACCACCACTAGAACCAGTTATCACTGAACCAACTGATGAACTAACTCAAAAACAAAAAGAATTGAAGGATAAGATCATGGAGCATTTTCTGCTTAATGAGGAAAGGCAATGTTTACCATCACTAAAAACTGTGCCTAAGAAAATTTTGGCCCCTATCATGAAAATGGTTAATGCAGTGTTTTCAACAATTGAACCGGGATCCATCTTGGAAACAAACCAGTTAATGTACAGCGCAGCTGTAATAGTCACTAATGAACTAGGCATTAAAATTAAAGTACCTAGTCACACAACAGAAAAAGCATCAAAGCCAAAGTGGAAAATCCGTCTAGAACAAAAAATCAAAAAATTAAGGGCAGATGCTAGTAACTTAAAGAACATGCATGAGCAACGGCTTAAAAACAACAAAATCATAGATCGGCTAATCAGAAGATATAGATTGGATACAAGAAACATCAATGAAGCTGTAGAGATTGTAAAACAGCAGATAACAGCAACAGCTAGAAAAATTGAAAGATATGAGGCACGAATCATCCAATATAAACAAAATCAGCAATTTCGATCAGACCAACGGCGTTTTTATCAAAGTCTTAATGTGAATGGTGACACCAAAAGTGAAAAACCAGAAAAGCAGGCCACAGTTGAATTCTGGAAAGAATTGTGGGAAAATGCAAAGGACTACAACAAGGAAGCAAAGTGGATACATGACTTTGAGAAAAGCATTGGCAACAAACAAATGCAAGTATTAGAAATAACAACTGAGATGATCAAAAATCGAGTTAAAAAGGTAAAGAATTGGACATCACCTGGAAAGGACCAATTACATGGTTTCTGGCTCAAATATCTGACCAGCTTACATGCAATATTGGCCAGGCAACTGAATGAAATTTTACAAAAGGGCCAAATTGATGAATGGTTGACAACTGGAAAAACATACTTGATTCAGAAAGATCCAACTAAAGGAACAACACCTGAAAACTATAGACCAATAACATGCTTACCAACAACCTTCAAATTACTCACAGGCATTATTGCAGATAACATGATGGATTATTTGGAAACAAACAACATCTTGCCAGTAGAGCAAAAAGGCAACAAAAGAAGGAGCAGGGGCACAAAAGATCAGCTTCTAATTGATAAAATGATATTAGAAAATTGTAAGAACAGAAAAACGAACTTGAATATGGTCTGGATTGATTACAAAAAGGCATTTGACTCACTGCCACATAGTTGGATCATAAAATGCTTAGAAACAACTGGCATTAGCAAAAATATTACATCCTTTACTGAAAAGGCAATGAAACAATGGAGAACTGAGTTGGCAGTAGGGAATGAGAGCTACGGAATGGTTAATATCAAGCGAGGAATTTTCCAGGGTGATTCACTTTCACCTCTTCTCTTCATCATCGCAATGATCCCACTATCAGTAATCTTAAAAAAAATGAAATTAGGCTACCAAACAGCCAAAAAAGCTGAAAAAATTTCGCATTTACTATATATGGATGATTTGAAACTCTATGGAAAGTCAGAAATAGAAATCGAATCATTGACAAATACAGTCCGAGTATTCAGCACCGATATTTCAATGCAGTTTGGCATGGAAAAATGCGCCACTGTATCCATAAAAAGGGGCAAAATCACTGCATCTGAGGGAATTGAAATGCCCAATGGCCAACTAATTAAATGCAAAGAAAATGAAGCCTACAAATACTTAGGCATTCTGCAGTTGGATAACATCAAGCATGGAGAAGTAAAAACTATTGTCAGGCGAGAGTACACCAACAGAGTTAGGAAAATTTTGAAATCTAAATTGAATGGTGGAAATACAATCAAGGCCATAAATACCTGGGCAATACCAGTTATAAGATACACAGCTGGCATAGTTAACTGGACACAAGCTGATTTGGACCTTTTGGACCGAAAAACCAGGAAACTAATGACAATGCACTACAGTTTACATCCACGTGGTGATACTGATAGACTATATCTGCCCCGAAAATCAGGTGGCAGAGGATTATTACAAGTGAAGCAAACAGTTGAAGAAGAAAAACATGCACTGGCTGATTATTTAAAAGACACTCAAGAACATCTATTAATCGAAGTAAAGAACAAAAATCTACTGAAGGCCCAACAGACAAAACAAGAATACAGAAAAGATGTGATAAAATCAAGAATGGAGAGTTGGCAGAACAAAGCACTGCATGGTCAATTTCTGGAAAAAATAAAAGATAAAGTGGACAGTGAACAAACTTGGTTATGGTTAAAAACAGGTACATTAAAGAAAGAAACAGAGTCACTAATCCTGGCTGCGCAAGAACAAGCTATCCGCACAAATGCCATTAAGGCCAAAATCGAAAAATCCTCTGATGATGCCAAATGCAGACTTTGCAAAGAAGCTGATGAAACTGTTGATCACATACTCAGCTGCTGTAAAAAAATCGCGCAGACTGATTATAAATTGCGGCACAATTCAGTAGCACAAATGATCCATTGGAATTTGTGCAAAAATTATAATATTAAAACAGCAACAAACTGGTGGGAACATCAGCCTGAAAAAGTCACTGAAAATCAGATGGTCAAGATCTTGTGGGATTTCCGTATACAAACCGACAAAATACTGGCGCATAATACACCAGACATCACACTGGTTGAGAAAAATAAGGTCACAATCATAGACATCGCAATACCAGGTGATAGCAGGGTCGCCGAGAAGGAACATGAAAAAATCGCAAGATATCAGGACTTAAAAATCGAAATTCAACGACTATGGCACAAACCAGCAGTGGTAATTCCAGTGGTAATTGGCACACTGGGTGCTATTCCAAAACCACTGGAATTACATTTAAAACAGTTAAAAATTGACAAAATCACCATCAGTCAAATGCAAAAAGCCGCACTGCTTGGATCTGCACGCATATTACGAAAATACGTTACGACGTCCTAGGCCCCTGGGTGGGGCCCGACTAGTAACCAATGCCAAATCCGGCGAAACAACTGGCCGCTGTGATACAATTGTACAACAACAACAACAACAACAATAATAACAATAATAATAATAATAATAATAATAATAATAATAATAATAATAATAATAATAATAATAATGCTACAAAGATGGTTTGCAAGAAAAATGCTTCAGAGAATTACGGGCCACACAAAGGCTGCTTGATTATCAAGCATGATTTAACTTGATAAATCAACTTATCATCTAATATAAATTAAAACATGGTTGCCAGACTGAATGAAATGATACTTGGTGACCAGCAAGCACAATCAAAATATTAGGTGAGTTATCGGAACTGACTGGACTGTATGGATTAGAGTTTCTGTATGGAAATGTTGTGTAAAGCCTCCTGCACAAGACTTTGCTCATTAACTGAGGTATTTACCATGGTATTTAGAACTACATCACTTCAATCTTGGAATAGAGACGAGGAGGAGGAGGATGCAATCTTCCCTATGCTTTAAAGATATATTCTCTTCTTACAGGAAAAAGAACCAAATAGAGCAGTGGTCCCCAACCCCTGGGCTACTACCAGGCGAATGAGCGCATGTGTACAGTTCCACATATGTGAGCAGCAGGTGAGCATGTGTCTGCACAAAGCTCTATATGTGCAAATGACGTTTGTGCCGATCACTCATGCAAATAGAGCTGTGCATACCTGCGGCTCATGTGCAACCAATCTCTCTCTCTTCCCTGGTGGTCCAAAGGGCCGGAAATGTTGGGGACCACTGATATCGAGCAGTATTTCTCAACACTGATAACTTTAAGCTGTGTGAACAGAATGCTGGGAGTTGAAGTTATATAACTTAAAATTGTGAAGGTTGAGAAACATTGATACAGAGTGCTAATTTTTATTTTCTATTTACTTGATTATGATTCTGGGTTCCTGGGCTATTATTACACCTAGCTTCTTCCTTAAGGAAAATGTTGCATTATTTCGGTAGTTATTCTAAATAATCTTATTCTATCTCAGTTTTGCAGAGCTGGTTGGTAAAACAGTCAGAGGTTTCAGTCAGATTTCTTTTAATAAAGGTCTTTAACCTAAGAGGTGACAAATATTCTTAAAAATAGCTTAAAGTAGAATTAATTCTAACAATAAAACTGAGATGAGTCAACATCCATTTTATTTGTTTTACAAAGAGAGATGCCAGAATAAAGAAAGATTCTCAAAAGGACTTCTGGAAGCCACAGTTAAAATCTGATTTCTGTTAAATGTTGTGATCGAATTCTCATAATTTTATCATTCAGTATTCTGAGTTATTTGATTCAGACTGCGTGAACCACAGATAGCATACACACAAAGGAATCTGACAGCTGTCAGCAGATCATTTTTTTTGTTTTTGTTTTCGCTGATGTATGTTTAATTAACATTTTCTATAGCTTGTGCTTTCTTTCTCTTCTGCTGTGCACACAGACAAATGTTCATTTTAAAAAAATGTTATTTCCAATGAGTATTAGAGAGAAGAAGACACTTTAGAGGATATACTTAAATGTCAGGTTGCTATGGTAATTGCCTCTGTAGAAAGCTATAATCATCTAACAAAATGCAACCTAATGTTCCAGTCACATAGATAAAATTCCTGCTGAGTACAGGAAACTAAGTCAATTCGTGAAGCCCAATATTATCTCGCAGTAGTGTTCAAGACCTCAGAAAAGATCCTTCCTAGATGACTGACATTTATTTTAATATTTTTCTGATCTTTAAAAAAAACAGATTCTAGAAGTTATGATTTTGTGTACAGAGCATTCATTGTTGGTTGACTGATATTGACTGTTGTAGAGCTTGGGTAAACAGAGTAATATTATCCCCCTTTGCTCTTCAACACTAGAGGTATCAATACTCAGAAAGACCATGAAATGTTTAAAAAATACATCTACACACAAACTCACTTTCTGAAGACCTTTTCTGTTATTCATAGCATCAGTCGTAAACCTTTCCAAGAAGCTCTGTCTTCCACCAACCCCACACAGGTTAGTTTATATCCATTCCTGGCTAGAAAAATGATGAGCTAAATGTAATCACCAGCTACAGTGACACCCCACATACATTTAAGATGTCAGATCACAATATGAGTGGAGATCTTTATATACTGCTGTATCTAGTGACTTGCCTTCTGGTCAATGTATTTGTCTTCAATTGCCAGCCTTTTAGCGTGATCACAGGAGGAAGAAGAAGCTGATGGAAGCCTTCTCAATAAACAAGTTGTATCTTGCTGCTGTCGATCAATAAACTGCTTCATAAAGCTTTCCCTTTTGAGAGAGAGAGAGACAGAGAGAGGGAGGAAGGAAGGAGAGAGAGAGAGAGGGAGAGAGATACACTGCCTGTTGTTTATATTTTCTTTATATATGTATAATGAATAAATGACAACGAAATTTGAATAAATATATCCTTCATATCAGTGGTTCTCAACTTTCCCAATGCCGTGACCCTTTAATACAGTTCCTCATGTTGTGGTGACCCCCAACCATAAAATTGGTGTCTCGGTTCCTAAGAACAACCAAAATATGTGTTTTCCAATGGTCTTAGGCGACCTCTGTGAAAGGAGTCCCGACCCACAGGTTGAAAACTACTGCTTTCTATCATATATCATCCAAAGCTCTTTGTTATGTTAGCTGATAGACCAATTTCCAGACTTTGAAATACCAATAAAATGTATTTTATTTTTTTCAATAGTTTATTATAATAAATGGGGCAGCAAACAATAGGAAATGAATCAGTTTTTGCCTCTTCTATCAATTAGGCCTGTTCCAAAATCCTGCTTGTACATCAGGCAGTTCTCTGTTGGCGGTTGGATTCAAATTTGCTAGATTACCTTCAAGAAAATTTTATACAAAAGTGTGGTATCAAGGCTATGGCTCGTGATTGGAGCAGTCTTTCTACCATCTTTCTTTGGTATTGGGGTAAACATTGACCTTTTCCATTCTTTTGGCCATGACCAGACTTCCATACACTTAGTACTGACAATGCTTTTGCTGGCAGTGGTCTCGGCAATTTAAAATGAATTCCATCCACTCCTGGGACTTTGTGGTTAAGCAATTGGTTTTCAACAGTGAAGAGACATGTTTTCACTAGGAGCTGTGTCAATGCAATAGCAATATCAGTAGACTTATATACCGCTTCATAGGCCTTTCAGGCCTCTCTAAGCGGTTTACAGAGAGTCAGCATATTGCCCCCAACAATCTGGGTCCTCATTTTACCCACCTCGGAAGGATGGAAGGCTGAGTCAACCCTGAGCCGGTGAGATTTGAACCGCTGACCTGCTGATCTAGCAGTAGCCTGCAGTGCTGCATTTAACCACTGCGCCACCTTGGCTCATAAGCTGACTCAATGGCTGCAGAGCCATTAGGATTTACCCCATCTGCATAATGGATGCTCTTGCTACTATGATAGTCTCTTTGCTCTTCCCCTGTAGTTTTATTGGTATGTCCCAGCCAGGGAGTCTCTCTGCTCAGTATCATATCTTCCACATCTTTGAGTCGACCCATTTTTTGATGGGGAAAACTGAAGCAGTTCACCAGCTTTTTCTTCCATATATGATAGTGTTAATTACCAAATCTATTTAACTTAAAGTAAGAACACAGTTGGGGGTTATTTTTAAGAACACATTATTATAAGACTACTTTCAACAATAACAACAACAACAACAAATGCTGCCCAACTGCCAGTGGCTCAGTGAGTTGTAAATTTTGGCACAGGAGACAAGAAAAAGGAGAACTCTTCTACACATTTAAAAACAAACTACTACAGACCCCAAAATATGAAAATTAAAAACAAGAAACCCTCTGCCTATGAAGTTCAAGAGAGTCAGCTTTGCAGTAAGGAGGCAGAAAAAGTTTACTACCTTATTTTGGGAACTGTGAAATCTGAAGGCAGCTTGGAGATTTTTACCATTTGGGGCCTGTTGGGGAATTTTTCAAATATCCGTAGGCGTAGTGGAAGCTTTTCCTTGGTATCTGCATTTGCTTCACTTTGCTTCAGCTGAAAATTAAAAAAAAAAACTTGGGTAATCTAACATCATAGGGAATCAGGTTTTTATTTTTGTTTTTCAGAACAAAATGTTTTGGGAACATTTTTTCCCCCCAGAACAAATGCAAGCAGTTGAAAAGCCACCAGATGGCAGGAAAGAACTACAGAAGATTCTGACATCATTCTAATACCAGTTTCTCACTATTTTAAGAATACTGTTACAGTTGAAACTCAAGCAGTCTATTTCTTGAAAGATATTAAATGCAAAGGATGTTGTATAAATATTTGCTTTTTTCACAGTTCTCTAAATGCTATAAGAAAAATAAACTCAATATAAACTCATCTGTTATTAATTAATAGAATTATGTTTTGGACTTGGATTGCAAACAGAATCTCTATTGACTTAGAAGTTATTAAATTCTTAGTAAACCAAGGAATCTTGACTTGGAATTTATTGATAGGGAGTGGCATTGTACGAAAATTGAAGGCTTCATAACTTGGTTCAAGAATTATTTTCTGTCTCTCAAAGACAAGCTAATTTCTCTTCTAGCTACTTTAAAAGAATTGCTATCTTTTGAATTTTTGGTTTTTAAATTGTTTTTCATGCTGCATATTTTTATTGCTGTTGCTGTGAGCTGCCAAAATCTGGGGATATAAAATGGGCAGCCACGTATGAATCCTAAAATAAATAAATAAATGGTCAATGGAAAGAAAATAGGAAGAAGAAAGAACATATGCAAAGGACTAAGGGAAAACATATTTCCCAGGCAGTTAAACAAGCTTAATGCTAAACAGTTTTCCAAGACATTCTCAGCCAAAGGAATGAACATATTGTAATGAGAATTATACCCTCATTTAAATAGCTAATAGGCAAAAAGGTATTTCTTTTACAGCAGTATTGGGAAGAAGATATTTTCTTAAATGAGCCATGGTGGCTACTAACACACCCATTAACTTGTACAAAAATTTGTTTGGCAGACACAGAATGGAACCAATAAAGGAAAAAGGAACTTAAATTCCGATATCCTATTTCCTCAGAATAGAGGATGATAATAGAATGATAATTTAAAACATACACAACCAGATGCATTGCATAGACCAGTGTTTCCCAACCTTAGCAACTTGAAGATGTCCGGACTTCAACTCCCAGAATTCCCCAGCCAGCATTCGCTGGCTGGGGAATTCTGGGAGTTGAAGTCCAAACATCTTCAAGTTGCTAAGGTTAAGAAACACTGGCATAGACCACCCCACCCACCCACATTCAACACAGATATTTGTTTATATCACAGAATTTGCATACTCCAGGGTGCCTTCCTCATAAAGTATCTCACTAAAGCAAACCAAGCATATAGTTGAATTTAGCATGCTCTCTAGGAAATTTCATGAAGAATAAATAATCATGTCAACTCGCAAAGCATCCCTGGCCTGCTCTCGAGTTTCCATAGGCAAGGGGGTTGGGAAACTGAGGAAGCAGCACAGCAGCCACAAACAGAAGTACATTCCAGGCATATCTTTCTCAAGGCTGTCTCCCAGGTTACCCACAGCAGCTGGAGGAGGATCTCTACAGCCCAGGAAAGTGTCCGTTGGAGAATGTGATTTATGATACACTTTGGGGGGGAGGAGGGAAACAGGGTCATAATTGGACCATAAATTACGTAGGGTCAGAGTTGGCTTCACTTGGATATGACATGTTGCTCCTAATAAATATCTGGATTTCTTTTGAAGCTTGTCGAGAGGCTCCATCGGAACCCTGACACATAGATCATTTGAAGGTGTTCTAATGGGCAGATTCTCCTTTCGGCCTTCCGTGGGGAAGGATAACTGCCTCCAAATAGCTCTTGTTGTAACAAACTGCACGTACCTTAGAAACACCTTGAGCTGAAGGATAAACAAAAGGTACAGATTTAATGATAGCATAGTGAAGGATAAGGAGATCTTTAAGGGCATTGGAAGGGCCACAATTATCTTCAATCTTATCGTCAATGAATTCTTAGCATGAAAGTACTAGTATACTAATTAAAACAGTTTCAGAACAAATCAGGGGATGTGACAAGCATTTAAGAGAAACAAAGCTCCCTGGAATGGATAGAAGTGCTGTTCCTTTCAGGTTGCCGACAGGGAGTTGAGCCCATGACCCCTTTTCCTCAGCCCTTCTTGGGTCTTCGAGGGAGATGGGAGGTAATAAGGAGATCATTTCAGGTACAAATGCAAGGTTAACTGATGTGTATCTCCTTATACATACATACACACTTCTATAAAAAAAAGACAGATTCTCCATACAACCCCGTTGTGAATCTGAAATGCTGCATGTGAATTTGTACTGATGGATTCAGAAACTGCTGATCAGAGACTCAAAAGTCCACTAAGAACATGTTATGGCATGGTGGTCCTATATATTCTGTTTGGGTATCATTTTTAAAAATTAGAGCCTGTCTGTTGTTCTTTTAAAAAAATATGAGACAAATAAATCAACGACAAAGACTCTTCACCCAAATGGTAAAGCAGTATTTCAGAAGGAGAAGAGAAAAACTGGCATCAGTCAAAGATGGGAAAATAATATAAATAGAGCTTAGAATCCCTCCACCCACCCCAATGAGGAGTACGAAGTGAAGGAGAAGGGAGGGCTTTTAATAAAACTGCACTGCCATAAAACCAAGAATGGCAGATAATTGTCCTACAGCATTCCTGTTTTAAAGGAGCCCCTGGGCAATAGAAAAGAAGGTAAGAGACATTTTGAGTGGTAGCAACCTACAGAGTTTATCAAATTTATGTCTCAAGTGGCACCCTTTGAGTTGAGAGCCATTTCTACTGTTTTCATGTACTTTTCTTTGCAGCAATGCAGCCTGGGTTTACTATTGTTTTCTTCTTGAAGTTTTTAGTTAGCCTATATCCCAGTAGTTTCTGGTGATCTGCCATCCAAGTGCCCCATTTAGCTTTAACAGATCAGTTGGTTTTTCAAAGGGAAAGAATGAAATATCTCATCCCACAATAAAGCTTTTAGATACATATAAAGAAGCTTTTTGGTTGTATGGCATGACTAGTATATGGAATGCCACTTTATTTAAAAATACTCAAAACATGAACAAACTTTATAGGACTAAAGCAGGGGTGCGTTTTAGCTGGTACGCACCAGTACGTGCATACCCAATTGTAAAGTTTAGCGTGCTTTCCCGTACCTGAGCTTCCGGAAGCTCCAGTACTGGAACATTCCCTCCCCTGGCCTGCCACCTCCGCTCGCTCCCCCGCCCATCCAGTTGCCGCTCGCTCGCTTGCCCTGCCTGTCCGCACCAGGCTTGCCCCACACACCCACTTCCTCTGCCGGAGTGGAGGATTGGGAGAAGCACACATGGCGTGCACTCACTTCTCTTTGACAGCTGCCTGGTTTCCAAAGATGGGTGAAAGAAATCCATGAGTTTTTCCTCCCTCTGCATTGATTTCTTACCTCTCCCATTGGAAACCAGGCAGCTGTCAAAGAGAAGGGAGCACATGCCGCGTGGGCTTCTTCCAACAGCCGAAGAAGGAACAGGAGGGGAGGATTCGGCTATTGGGGAATAGCCCATGTGGTGCACGCTCCCTTCTCTTTGACAGCCGCCTGGTTTCCAATGGGGGGGGGGGAGAAAACCATGCGTTTTTTCTCCCTCTGCATGGATTCCCCCCCATTGGAAACCAGGTGGCTATCTCATACACACATACACACAAACACACACTACACAAATCCCTCTCTCCCTTGATTTCTCCTCAGCCACACTTGCGGAGGAAAGAGGCAGGGATACTGGCCGGTGCTCTCTTCACTTACTGCTTGCCACTGCCACCCCTGTGGCCCACTGGCTGCAGCCCTGCCTGCCCTGCTTAGCTGGCTGGATGTCCCGGAAAGCAGTGCGGGGGCGAGAACCGGCCATCATCCCTGCCTCCTTTCTCTGTGAGCTGCGGAAGAGGAGAAACAGAGGCTTCTTTTTTGCCAGCCTCCCAGTTGATCCAGTCCCCCTTACACATGCGCCTTACATTGCAGAAAGCTGTTTGTGTGTGTGTGTGTGTGTGTGTGTGTGTGTGTGTGTGTTGAGTGACGTGCATGTCTTCCGTGGCATGCCCAACACCTTCAAACACCCACTAGGTCACCCACCGAGCAGCAGATAAATCAGGCTTTGGCAAAAGGAAAAAAAAGCCATTTGAAATTAGCCCTCTCTGCCACTCTGCTGAAAAGGCGGGAACCAAGACCAAGAGATAATAGGATGACTAACCATATTTGGTTAACCCCCAGAGTGGTAAGAGGATGAATAGGGAGCTCTGTGAATTGGCTTGTAGGACACAGAATGCCGTGATCATAGGATTTATTGGGCACCAGTTTTAGTTCATAGAATATATCTATGAATATAATTGGAAGGGATGTGTGTGTGCGTGAGAGAGAGAGAGAGAGAAAGAGAGGGAAGAGAGAGAGAGAGAGAGAAAGAAAGGAAGTAAGAGAACGGAAGAAAGAAGGAAGAAAGAAAATGGGAGAGATACACATAAGAAAGGAAGGAAGGAAGAAATGGAGGGAGAGGGAGAGAAAAAAGAGAGAGACAAAGATAGAAAGAGAAAGAGAGAGAAAGAAAAAGAAGGAAAGAGAAAGAAAAAAGAAAAAGGAAAAAAGAAAGAAAAAGAAAAAAAGGAAGTGGGAGAGATAGACAAAAAAGAAAGAAAGAAAGAAAGAAAGAAAAAAGGGAGAGAGAGAGAGACAAAAGGAAGGAAGGAGGGAAGAAAGAAAGAAAGAAAGAGAACCTATGACCACAATTGAGCCCAAAATTTGGGTTGCTAGCAATAACATCGTTAAGTGAGTTTCACCATATTTTCCAAGTTGGTCACGCCCACTCGGTCACATTACCGCCGAGCCACTCCCACAAAACAGGCCACACATACAGAATAGGTTCTAAAATTTTTTGAAACCCACCATTGGACTAAAGTTACTTTTCATGTTGAACCAGAACTGCATTTTTTGGGGGGGGGGGATATTTGTATGTGTGTATTTGTGTGTGTGTGTGTGTGTGTGTGTGTGTGTGTGTGTATGTTGACAGGGGACACAATTTTGATTCAAAGTTTGACTGGGATGGCTTCTTAAGTAGAACTGCAGGGAGTATGTTGGAGCCAATGTCTGTTGTTGTTTTGATTCAAAGCTGCAAACATTTTGACATGCATTTCACCCATTAAAACCTCATGGACAAATCCCTTCCCCCCAAATAGGCTAAAAACATTGATCTGCCAACCAGGAGTTTGGAAATTCCTTCTACACTAAGCCATAGTAATGCAAACCCATCCTTTACCATTTTAACCCATGCCACCTTTCTTGTGGCAGCTTCACATGTTCTGTTTTGGATACATGTGTATACATTAAGCCACAAGCAAATAAAATAATTATCTTTGCACAAGGCAACCCAAAGTGTGGCCAATTTCAATACAGGCAAAACTGAAGAACAATTAAATACTGATTTGTGGGGCAGTCTAGCAAAAGAGTATATAAGCAAGGGTCGAAAAAAAGGATCGTGCTGAAACAATATAATGATTAATAATATGCTTTAAAAATAATCTAAGCTCAAAATCATTCTGCAGTGCCTCACAACATCTGTCATGCTGAGATAATACTACCTATTGGGAAGTATAAGGCATTTAACTTCACTTAGTGCCTTTGAACACTTTTGGGTGTAATATTTGCTCAGCATGATGCATATCTTGTTCTTCCTCTGCATTGTTCAATTTATAGAAAGTGCTTGCATTATTTTAACCTCCTCCACCCAATGGCTGACAATTCTATCCCAAAGGTTCAAAATCCGTAAAAGTTCTTGATAATAACTTTTCCAGTTTTTAAATTCTGTATCTAAAGTTCATAGTGAAGTGTTTTTTTTAAAAGCTTTATTGCACTTTAGTTTAATCTGTAAGTGTTTGGTAACTGTCTTGGAATTTTCAGGTAGCATGTAAGTAAGTAGGGGTTTGAGAGAGCCGGTTCCATCAAACTTTAAACCTCTGTGTAAAATAAACATGAAATAGTAATGTGGGATGCCTAACATTAGCAGACAAAAATAAACTTTTCCATTCTCCTTCCCTCTGCAGTTAACACATATTCCCCCAAATCTCTTTGGCGGATCAGACAGAGGATTTCGAAACTGCAAAGGCACAAAATATTTACTTTCCTAAATTTTTTAAAGGCTACACAAAGAGGGGACTAAGGTGGCAGGCTGAACCAAAGTAGGCCTCAAGCCTGAACCAAACTAGGGTTTCACGATATTAAGCTTTAACTGTTCACATAGAAATTGCAAGGTTTGCTTTTAGGACATAGTGCAGTTAGACACGGGTTAGAAGGAAGTCTGCACATGAAATATGCTGAAGTAACACATCTATTTTTGCCCATCTGCTGGCTTGGCTGTTAATCTGTTTGGTAGACACATATTGTTAGTTCCTCAAACTACGAGCTATGCATGTCCGTTAGCTGACCCATGTATTATGACATCCTGTAGATATACTTTCTGTAACTCAAGGGCAAATCTTGAGGGGTGTTTCCAAAACTAACAGAAGGCTTTAGCTGAAAGTGATAAACTATATAAGGAAGTTCCTGAATTTCACTCAGTGTTCAGGCCATTTATTCTTTGTTATGAACCTGCACAAATAAACTTTTCCTTCTCTGAAGAGATGGCTTGTGTATCCTGTCATTTTCTACAACAATCCTACACTGAATTACCAGAAACGGGACAAAATGATTTCTGACATACTGTCAGATTATACATATATATTACATGTGTGTATGAATAAAATGAATTGGTTACCGATCCTTTTTCTGGAAACACAAGGAGGAGAAACAACATTCAGTCAATCAGAAAAGCTGGAGTGAACACTGTTTTTTTTTTTAAAAAAATCCCAGCATTTTAAATAATTTTTGATATGACTTGAAAAATTTGTGGATTACATTTGAACAACTGAAAAATAAAATTTTTACTAATAATCCTTATTGGAGTCTATTTAAGTCCAATATTAACAATATTGTTTAAGTCCAATGTTAGTATTCTACATTAATTTTGCAGGCTTTGTCAGGATTGTATGTAACAATATCAACCAGAAATAAGCTAAGCCTGGAACAGTTTCCAACAAGTTTGAATAGCCAACTAAATAATGGATAACTTTTTTCACCATCATGTTTTCTCCGATTTTATTTATGAGTCACTATCATGGGTTGAGGAGTTACATTTACACATTTCAAAGATGTATTTGCCATTTTGTTAAACAGCCAAATATATGAAAAAGGCACACACATATTTGACAAATAAAATGTTCACAGGAACTCATGAATGTTCTATTTTAATCCACATGATACAGTCTTTGAAAAGGTCAGATCTGTCTGAAATCAATGGTGCATTTAGAATGAAGTGCTCTTACTAAGAGGCACAGTTTTCCTAAAACTGGCTAGCTACTGTGAGTGACTTCATGGTGCGGATGCCCAACACTTTGGAGACTTGTGTCTTTTTTTTTAAATTGAGAACCTTTCTGGCTGTCGTATGAGGTATAAACACGACAAAAATGAATCAGTTAATACACAAGCAGATAAAGAAATAAAATGTTTAGCAAGTGAGGCAGGGGTCGTTCCTACTAGTTCTAACCTCTTCTATAGAAGAGGTTCCACAAATCTACAGTGCTATTTAGAACCGGTTCCAGCTCCCTCCCCCCGCCTGTCCGCACATCATCAAGATGAAGAGCGAGAGGAAGAATTCTGGGAGTTGAAGTCCACAAGTCTTAAAGCTTGTCACGTTTGAACACCCCTGGGGTTTTTTTCTAAAGGGTTAGGGGTGCAATGGTCTTGTAACTTGACAGCTTTAAGACTTGCACACTTCAGTGCCAGAATTCCTGAGCCAACATGACTGGAGGAGGAATTCTGGGAGTTGAAGTCCACAAGTCTTAAAACTGTCAAGTTTGAACACCCCTGGGGTTTTTTTTCTAGAGGGTTAGGGGTGTAAGGGTCTTGTAACTTGACAGCTTTAAGACATGCGTGCTTCAAATGCCAGAGTTTCTGAGCCAACATTTTGGTTGCTAAGCGCCAAGCCACTCCCATTTGGTCACATGGCTGGCAAGCCACTCCCACAAAGCAGTCCACATCTACAGAAGAGGTTCTAAATTTTTTTGAAACCCACCACTGAAGTGAGGGGACATTTCAAATGAATAGGGCTTGATGATGAAAGATGATGTATTTCAACAACTTAACATTAATTGGATTGCCACTTTCCAAAAGAGCGTGGGAGTCGGGGTAGGACTTGAATTGATTTTGTAAACATATCAGTTGGGTACATTTCAATGCTGGAACACTGTTTAACATACAAACAGTACAGCGGGAGTTAATTTTCAGTTGTTCTCTTTTCTCCTATCTGTTTGATTGCCAGGTTTATAGAGATGTATTTCCAAAAACTCACAAAATGCTTACAGCAACGGCTAATCCAACAATGAACGATTATGGGAAGTGGAGCTAAATCACTAGAAAGTACAACATAACATGCAAAATCTGAATAGGCCTAACATTCATACAATCTTCTCTTATATTACAAGCACATTCCGATTAAGAGCGTTCACAGCTACTTTTCAACTAGTTTTATTAGGTTTTTTTTCCTGATTACTGATATGCGTTTCATGAAATCAGTATGGAATATTGTTAACATCGTACAATTATTCTTTACTGATCTTATATTAATTGGGAAACTGAGCAGTTCATATGCAAGTTCAAAAAAATTCTACAGTTAGCCAAGGCTATAGAATCTAGCATCTAAAGTTTCTAGCATCTAGTATAATATCGGATAATCAAGAAATATGAGCAACATATCCCCAGTCAGGGTATTCTATATATTGTGAAAAGATGGCACTTGGGGGCGGGGGAATACACAAGCAATAGCTATGCAAAGGACAACTTCATTCTTTGGGAAAGATCAATAAAAAGTTTCTCCTTTTCTAAATTTATCTTTAGTTGCGAGAAAAAGGAAACGGGTTGTTTGCATCTTCTTTGCTGATTGTTGTTTGCAATATCAGATGCTTAAAAATGTAATCGTGTGGGAGAGAACTATCATAACCTACTGAATATGTAGCGGTAGAGGAAGAGAAATTAGAAAAAAAATATACAGAGAACCCTTTGTAATGTTCTCATGGCCTTTATTTCCATTTTGATTGTTTACATATTTTGACAGCATATACTCACAGTTTGCTGAACTCAGTTGGTTTCTGTGTTTAATCAGAACTTAAGAAGGTTATAGCACAAACCTTTCCTACAGTATTTATTTATATGATATTGAGAGCATAAATAGAACTTGACAATCTTTCTGGGGATTGCCACTTAGTATGGAGAAATTACTTTACATATTATCATAATCTCACACCACCACAAACCTCCATGTCAGTTTCTTAAATGGTCTGCAGTCCAAGTGGTAAATTGTCAAAAAAGCTGCCAAAAAAGCCAACACAGTTCTAAGCTGCATAAACAGAGGGATAGAATCAAGATTACGTGAAGTGTTACTACCACTTTATAATGCCTTAGTAAGGCCACACTTGGAATACAGCATCCAGTTTTGGTCGCCATGATGTAAAAAAAGATGTTGAGACTCTAGAAAGAGTGCAGAGAAGAGCAACAAAGATGATTAAGGGACTGGAGGCTAAAATATATGAAGAATGGTTACAGGAACTGGTTATGTCTAATTTAATGAAAAGAAGGACTAGGGGAGAAATGATAGCAGTTTTCTAATATCTTAGGGGCTGCCATAAAGGAGAGGGGTCAACTTATTCTCCAACGCCCCTGAAGGAAGGACAAGAAGCAATGGGTGGAAACTAATCAAGGAGAGAAACAACTTAAAACTAAGGAGAAATTTCCTGACAGTTAGAACAATTAATCAATGGAACAGCTTGCCTCCAGAAGTTGTGAATGCCCCAACACTGGAAGTTTTTAAGATGATGTTGGAAAACCATTTGTTTGAAGTGGTGCAGGGTTTTCTGCCTAAGCAGAGGGTTGGACTAGAAGACCTCCAACGTCCCTTCCAACTCTGTTGTTCCATTCTATTTATTGTGTAGAAAAAAGTAGCTTTTCTGCTTTAATTGGAAAACAATCAGCACTAAGCTTAGTATTAGGTAAAATAATAATATATTTATAATGCATAGAATATTCATGATTGGAAAAAAAAGTACTGTAGTGCCTTGAAAAAATGTATCTGTTGTCAGTTCCTGTCTTATCAAGTATCAGAATTAAGTTGGATAGGAAAGGGGGAATAAAGAGCTACTTCTTGTGATATTTTCATTGGTGGTAGTTTATCTGAAATATACTGTATGGTATAACCTAGAGAGTATCTCGTTCTGTCAGGATCTACATATTATTTTCAGGACATAATAGAATGCAGAACTTTTCAGGAATTTTAAACTAACTTCTATGCAGTGCTAGAATTTCAAAGAAAGCTTGTTTCCATAAGTCAAGAACAACCAACAATAAAATGACTTCCTTGAGGTGGAATTAGGTTTGCATTACATTATACAAATAGTTTTTAAGTATGAGAGTTTTTAGACTCATGTAAGCATCAAAATGCTGTGATTTTTTAAAAGTCTATTCCCAACTAAAGAAACTGTTCTTTGCTTCCTTTTCTATAGTCTATTGCATCAAACAAAGTATAATATTTAATTCAGTCTGAATATTCAGGAAATATTCAGTTTAAACTTTGCAGTCTTGCAGTCACACAGAGAGGCAAGACACCAGAATATAAACTGACAGCAAACAGCACTCCTTACTAGCACTGAGGATGTTACCTACCATGTCCTAATAATAAGGCCATGCCACATTTTTCTGGTGGGAAATAATATAAGCCCTCCCCCGCAAATAAGCCCCCTGAACAACCCCACCCCCTCTGGCAAGGCACAGCACCCTCACCAGCCTAGCGGTATCCCGAAGGTGCCAAGCCACAGGAACCGGAGATGGGTGGGCAAAGGTGAATGCGTTGCTTGTTGCCTTCGGGATACCGCTAGATTGGTGAGTGGAGCTGTGCCCAGCTGGAGAGGGGGGTTGCTGGGCAGCTGCTCTCTTGCAAGTGGGCTCCCAAAGAGCCAGCCTCAGGGATGAACAGATGTACAGATGTGTTGCATTGTCGCAGCAGCGCAACACAGCAGCCATGAAGCGACCACGCTCATGAGCAGCCACCCAGCAAACCCCCTTTCCAGATGAGCACAGCGGCAATCACTGACCTAGGGGTATCGCCAAGCCATGTGAGTGCCTGTTTGATGCTGCCTGGCTCCCGTGGCTTGGCGCCTTCGAAATGCCAGTGAATGGCGCTCTGCACAGCTGGAGAGGAGGGGTTGCGTGAATGGCTGTTCCACTCCTGCTAGCGTGCCTCCCAGCCTCACGATGCCCTGGCCCAGCTCTCCCTGTAGAGCCAGAGCACCTCCGCTGCTTCCTCCACCTGCCGCCGCCACCATCCCAGCCTGGCCTTTTTTGGCGGCTTCCAAACCGAGTCTCCTGGCAGTGGCCACTCTGGGCATACACTCTATGGTTGTACGCTCTGGGAGTATGGTCTGCTGACAACTGGTCCACAACTGGGAGTCGCGCGAGCAGGAGCAGAACAATCACTCACGCAACCCCCCTCTCCAACTGTGCCCAGCACAATTCACTGGCATTTTGAAGGCGCCAAGCCGCGGGAGCCAGGCGGCGGCGAACAGGGGCTCACACGGCTTGGCAATACCCCTAGGTCAGTGAATGGCACTGTGCCCAGGTGGAAAGGTGGTTTGCCGGTTGGCTGCTCATGAGTGTGGTTGCTTCATGGCTGCTGTGTTGCACTGCTGCAACAGCGTGACACAGCTGTTCATCCCTGAGGCTGTGCCCGGCTCTTTGGGAGCCTGCTCACCCAGCAACCCCAAAACAATAAGCCCTCCCCTGATAATAAGGCCCAAGCCATATTTTGTGGGTCAAAAGAAAATAAGACCCTGTCTTATTTTCAGGGAAACATGGTAGTTAGGGTAATGAAACATTTGCAAGAAAACAAGCAAGCTCAAAGAGCACCAAGGACCCCTCAAAAAGACACCTGATAGGTGAGACTAAGACTACCAAAGATCTATACAAAATAAAAAAATGCAGAGATATCAACCTGCCAATTAAATAAGTATTTTCAAAGGATGGCATTGTAATATATAAACTGGGAAAGCTCGACCATCAGAAAGACTGAATTAAAAACTATCGCCTTGAATTGTGCTACTGGAAAGAATTTTTGAGAATACTAAACAGCAAAAAAATTAGAAGTATTTTAGAATCTTTTGAATTAATTAAGTTTATAAACTTTATATAGGTGTGTTTTCATAACTGGCCTCTATATAACCAGTCCTATATAACCAGTCCTCTTCAGACTTTCTCAAAGCTTATGCCTGTTTATGTATTTGAAAAGCTATTACCAGACTCAACTTTAGTCTACCACCATATGCTAATATGCTTCTCCTCCTACAATATCTTGAATGACAAGAAGAACAAACAATTCATACAATTTGAAGTAAAATCAGGCTGCTCAAGCATTAATAATACAACCAGCATGTAAATATTTTGGATGCACAGTGATAAAAGACATTGAACAACGCAATGACAAGAGACATTGGAAAACAGCCAACACATTTAATTTTTTTTTTGTCCTGAAGGTAAGAGAAAAAGAAGCTGATCAAAGACAAGTGACTAGATATTATCCTGGAACACACAAGTATTCAGCAGCTTCTGACCACTTCTGAAGAACTGGTAGCGGAAATTTTGAGTAGTTCAGATAACCGGTTAATACCACCTATCACTAGCACCGCCCACATCTATTCTCTGCCTCCCGAGTCCCAGCTGATCGGGAGGGAATGGGGATTTTGCAGTAACCTTCCCCTGGATTTTATAGTATCTTTCCCCTGCCACACCCACTAAGGCACACCATGGCCACCAAGCCATGCCCACAGAACCAGTAGTAAAATTTTTTGAATCACACCACTGACACAAGTATGGACTTACAAGTACACAATGAAGCTATTATGGAAGGCAAACCTTGCAAAGTATTTACATTTATTAACAAAAAATCAGAAGTGACTGAATGAGCCAAAACAATATCAGTCATCTGATATTGTCATGCAAATATAAATATATACTCACAAAATTCATTAATTTGAGATAAAAGAGTCTTGCTAAGGCTTGGAAAGTTTTAAAACTCTTTATGATAACTGGAAACACCAAATACATTCGGCACATTGCATACTATTTGTTCCAATACTTGAGCTTGGCTATTGTGTAACGAAAGTGACATTCATGCTTTGAAGCACTAAGATATTTCAATAGAAAAAAGAAAGGCTGTTAGCATTAGAAAGTTTTTGTAGAAAATAGACAATGAATAAAGAATAAAAATGGAGAACAAGATGCCTGCTTTATCCAGTTATTCCTGGTTATTGCCTAAGCAAGAAAGTTCTACAATAAGAACTTGGAACATAGATGTAGAATAATAGGGTTGGAAGGATATTGGAGATCTTTTAGTCCAAACCCCTGCCCGTGGCAGGAGATCCTATACCATTCTGGACTTTCTTGGGCTTAATAGGATGGATACACATGATCACAGAAAGAATAAGAAATTAGAATAATGGAATTGATCCTCCAGTCCAGCCTCCCACCCAAGCAAGAGATGCTATACCACTTCAACTAAATGGCTGTTCAATCTCTTCTTTAAAATCTCCAGTGATGGCGCAGATGCAACTTCTGTAGCCAAGTCATTCCAGTGGTTAATTGTTCTAACTGCCAGGAAATTTCCCCTTAGTTCTAGGTTGCTCCTCTGCTTGATTTGTTCCCATTCATGGCTTCTTGTCCTGCCTTCAGATGCTTTAGAAAATAGCTTCTTTGTTTCCATTTCAATGTAATTATTTTTACTAAAAGTATTGGATTGGTTTTCATTTCAGAACTATTTTAATACATGAAAGATCTAGGAGTTCACAAGGAAATATTCAAGGGGAAAAAAATCCCCAAAGCTATGAACTCCTGGAGAATATTCATTTAAATTGTAGACAATCAAGTAAAAAAAATCCAGTGGCAGCAGTAGTGTCTAGCAGTATTTATAAAAATAGCATGTTCTTTCACTAGTTAAAAAAAAAAACTGAGCTGAATGCGGTAACACTTTTACCTAAAGATATTACAGCTTTTTTCTTTTCTTTTCTTTTCTTGCAATGCCATCAGAAACACTAACCAGCTTAATGGCAATAGCAATAGCCCTTAAACTTATATACCGCTTTATAGTGATTTTACAGCCCTCTCTAAGTGGTTTACAGAGTCAGCATATTGCCCCCAACAATCTAGGTCCCCATTTTACCCACCTCAGAAGGATGGAAGGCTGAGTCAACCTTGAGTCAGTGAGATTTAACTGCCAAACTGCAGCTAGCAGTCAGCTCAAGTAGGCTGCAGTACTGCACTCTAACCACTGCACTCTAACCAATGTGCCACATATAGCAATATTTTTTTTTTAAAACAAAGAAACAATAATCTACTTTTCATGCTGATCACTTTTATGTATAGATGAGAATTAAATGAATTTTGTTAATACTGAAATAGGTACTAGATTGAAATTTGTGAAATTTGTAAATGGGTTTTTACAAATTGACAGTATTGCCGGTATACTATTTACAACATCACAAATGATTAAACTAATTTAATTTGGAATTTATCCTTTACCAAACCATGCACTTCACTTTGAAGTATGCATTTGAATTTAATTTCTGAAGGTTTACGTCAGGATATGGTTTAGTTCAGCACCCTTAAGTGATAAACCGTACTTCATAAAATTGTTTGTTTTTCTATTCATAAGCAAGAAAAGATTCCCCAAAGAAATACATTAAGAATTCTGCTCCACGAGAATGAAAACTATAATGTTCTAAAAACCATTAGGATGATGCTGGGTGCTTTTATTTTTTTGCTGGGAAAAAAACAACAGCAAAGTATCCTATAATCTCAGATTTGCCACTGAAGTTAGCTATTCACTAAATAACTATTATCTAAAACCCTTTTCCTTTCATCCCTGGAGATAGTGGAGGGATGAGACTTCTGCAAGGAGATACACTTACCACACACTCAATTATTTTCTGAATCATTTAAGTTGCTTCCGTGATTTCACATTCTGGCAGTGTCTTTACACACAGTAAGTGTTATTCATCCCAATAGGACTGACTTCCAATAAAATAATACAAAATCATATTACAAAGAAATATTATGGAATTCAATGTGACATGGTCCCTAAATTCTGGAAGGTCTGAGAAAGGAAAAAAAGGGAGTCTTTTCAGTATTTGTTCAGAGAAGGAAACCATAAGGTAAAGGTTTCCCTCACACATATGTGCTAGTCGTTCCCTACTCTAAGGGGCAGTGCTCATCTCCGTTTCAAAGACGAAGAGCCAGCGCTGTCTGAAGACCTTTCTATGGTCATATGGCCAGCATAACTAAATGCCGAAGGGACACAGAATGCTGTTACCTTCCCACCAAAGTGGTCCTTATTTTTCTACTTGCATTTTTTATGTGCTTTCAAACTGTTAGGTTGGCAGAAGCTGGGACAAGTAACGGGAGCTCACTCTGTTACGCAGCACTAGGGATTTGAACCACTAAACTGCCGACTTTTCTGAAAATCTGATTAATCTAATTTGATTAATTAAATATTTTTTTCTGAAAATCTAATTAATCTAATTTGATTATTGAAATAAGTTTGATTAATCTAAGGATAAAGGATTCGAACTGCCAAAATGCCAACCTTTCCGATCGACAAGCTCAATGTCTTAGACACTGAGCCACTGCACCTCCTTCCAGTAAAATAATACAAAATCATATAACAAAGAAATATTATGGAATCCAAAGTGGCATGCTCCCTAAATTCTGGAAGGCTTGAGAAAGAGGGAAAAATGAGTCTCTCTTCAGTATTTGTTAACAGAAGGAGACCATAAAAAGACCATAAAATCTACCTATGTCACATCTGCTAATAAAACTTGAAAAACTATGAGGATGGTATATTCTTTATTGCACCCATTCCTCATTCACTCAAAAATATTTGGCATCTCCTTCAAGAAAACCGTATCTCTCTCACACACACATGCCCAGCAGCCACCAAGGAGATAACCTTTCCTGTCACTTTATTTCCTTGCTCAGAGAGAGTGCTGCTTATTGAAACCTCTCTGTCATGACATAGCTGTGGCCTATTTGTTTATACGGGAAAGCTTCTGCATAACTGCAGTAGGCTAAAAGTCTACTTTTATTATTAACTGACAATCAGACCCTAAATACATAAAGGACACATCCCTGTTTGCACATAGGAATCAAGCCAAGGGAAACTGACACATTCTATGCTAACAGTATTTTCTAACAATAGAATCCCTTACGCCACTTGAAATTTTGGGCTTGGACAACCTGGAACTGCACTGCCTATGATCTGACCTAAGCGTAGTACACAAAATTATCTGCTATAATGAGGGGAGGAGGAGTTGATGTCGCGGCGACATGACGTGCTATCTTGGAGCTCCAAGACTGCAGTCAATATTTCTGCCGCTGGACGGTCCATTTGGACCTAAACCGTCCCGCAGAGATGGTGATAAAGAAGAGTACGTCCTGCTGATCTCAGGGACACGACAAAGTCCCTGATTGATCCAGGAGAAGCTCTTATTTCTGACAGCAGAAATGCAGCCATTGAAGCTGCTGAAGTTGGGACAGCTCTGGAATGGAAAGAAAGCGGAAAGAGAAAGCGTGTCAAATTGGTGAGGAAATTTTACTATTAGAAAAGAGACTACCCCCCCCAAAATCAAAGCTAAATTAAAATTGCTACATTAAACTTAGTCTGTTATCTTTTTTAATTTTTCTTTTTATGGATGGTTATTTTTGCAAATGTTCCCTACTTTTTAAACTGAATGGATTAGTTTTTCTTCTACTTTTTCTTCTTTTTTATGCCTATGGATTTTTTTATAATGCTTGATTGGATTGTTTTTTTCTCCATTTAAGAATTTTTTTCTTTAAATTTGGAACATAAAGAAGATATAAAAAGGAATATATAGAGGGATGTAACAACAGAGGGAAAAGAAGTAACACTGCCACTTAGAGGCTGGAGGCTTGGAAACATTGTTTTTCTTTTTTCTCTTTGATCATTTGACAAGTTTTCAAGTTTTCTCAGTTTGTTTACTGAGAGTGATAGTAGGAAGAGCACAGATTGTTTAAACAGGTGTTCTTCAGGAGTTCTATCACCAGCTGGATTGGAGGGAAGACAAAACCTTGACTTGAAAGATTATAATGAACTTGCTTGAAATTTAATAAAAAGCCTTGAATGCTATAGTGGCAGTGTTTACAAATTGGAAGAATGGCGCAACAGGAAAAAGAAACTTCAACATTGCAAATAATTATGTTTGAAATTCAAATTATTAGTAGTAACAGAGAAAATTGAGAAGAGATTGGAGAATATAGAACACAAAACAGAAAAATTTGATGGAAAAATTGAGGATGTTTATCAAATGAAGAAAGTGGAGGACAGAGTCCTAAAAATTGAAGAAAAAAATGAGCAAAGAGATAAGAAAATTGTGGATACTGACAACAAACTGAGCGTGGTTGGAAAAGGCAAGAGCAGATGTGGAAAGGGGAGAAAGATGGACTGAAACTCTACCCCAGATTTCAAAGTATAGAAGAAGAAAAGAGAGAAAAATTGATGGAGGTAAGGAGAGAAATCTTGACAGAAGCACCAGTGATAACCAGAGACAAGCTGATGGAAGGAGTAGATGGAGGGTTTCGAGTTTTCATGAGATACGAAATGAACAACAACTTGCGAAGAGAAGTCCATACAAGACTTACCAGAAAGTAATCAGAATACTAATGCTATAAATGGCAAAAGACATAAGGCTGCACTATTACTAGAAAGATACAGGTTGATGTAATGAAAGTGTATAATAAAAATTAAGTTAAACTTAGTTCAATTTAGAGTATTATGTATAAAATGAAGTGATAATAGTTTTAGTCAAATAAATGATTAATGATGATATTGCATTTTTATATAAATGCAAATTTTATATAAATTACAAATGGAGACTATGAGAGGAGGTTTAAAAGTTTTGTTATTAAATATAATCATTTTTTGTTTTTTGTTCTGTCCGTTTGTGTTTGTTCAAAAAATAAAAAAATGTTTTTTAAAAAAAATATCTGCTATAATGCTATAATGTGTCCTGAATGACTACTTCAGCTTCAACCTCAATAATACACAGGCAAACAATCGATACAAACTCAAGGTAAACAGCTCCAAACTTGATTGCAGAAAATACAACTTCAGCAACAGAGTGGTCAGCGCCTGGAATACTCCACTTGACTCCATTGTTATATCCTCTAACCCTCACAGCTTCAACCTTAAATTTTCCACCGTGGACCTCACCCCATTCCTAAGAGGTCCATAAAGGGGGTGTACATAAGTGCACCAGCCTGCCTACTGTCCCTGTCCTACTGTCCCCATTTCTCTGTTCATATCCATGTTTATACTTGTTGTACATATTCAACTAATTAACTAAATAAAGAAAAATATAAATTCCAAAGGTGGCACTTATTTGTGATTAGCTAATTTTTGAACAAGGCTGAGACTTAAATTGTATTGGCTATATTTAAATTCATCCACAGAGAAAGAAAGTGCAATAGAAAACCATAATAGAACTGCCCCCCACTAGAAGTGATGCTAGACTCCTTTATAATGGACTTTGGATGTTTTTAAAGTCCAAACTTCAGCTCAACTGTTACCTAACTCTAGTATCTAGAATACTTTAACAAATAATGTCAAGTGGCATCATTGGGGAATTTATACAAGCCAATAATGTATTCTTATACCAGAAGCTGTGACTATGATCCATTTCCCTTTATTCTGAACCATGTACAGTGGAAGGAGTGTTGGGTGTAATTTTACAAATTGGCAGGGTATTAGACAGAATCACTAAGCAATGTGTGTGTGTGTGTTTGTGTGTGCGTGCGTGCGTGCGCGTGCGTGTGTGTGTGTAGAAAATGATAACTATAAAACATGGAAAAGCTTAAAAGACGACCATACTGGGAAATATAAGATTATTGTATGTCAAATCTGTGGCCACTGTTATAAAAAGTTGAACAAAATTATTTTGAAAAAAAAAACATTGACTAAAATTAGCTAATATATATAGAGAAAAACAATGTTTAAATGATGATGAAGTCATTACACATGATTATAGGTACTGCAGCATATAAATTGCAAAAGTTGTATTTGAGTCATCCATATATAATACTAATAGGAAGAGAGAGGTTGTGTAAGAGGACAGATCTTTCAAAAAAGAATGTGAACCAGATATAAAATGTGGGTAATGACTTTGACATAGGTGTCTTCAGGAGAGGGATGGATAAAGCGGGCAAATCTTGAAACATACATTGTGACATCATGAAAAGATGAACTTGCATCATGATGTTATAATCCACTTTGAAGATCGTGAATCTTCCGAAAGCACTGAATTAATACTGTGTGAAACAATGAATAACCACTGACATTTCTCTAGCCATACTGTCAGGGGTGGGTTTCTCGCCCCGTTCCAACCGGATCGGTTGGAATGAGGCCGGCGGCGTGCGCACGCACGCGGTGTGCGCACGCACGTGGTGTGCACGTGCGTACTAGCATCTGCGCGATGCTCCAGCTGCTCCTGGAGGATCGCGCAGGCATTCTGCGCATGCGTGGAAAGCGCAAAATTCAAAAAAACTGGGTAAGGAGCGGGTGCGGGTGCGGGTGTGCGGGCGCGTGCGGGCGCAGGGGGAGGGCTTCGCCGTTCCCGGAAGTTACTTACTTTCGGGTTTGGCGACCAACCGGATCGCAGGGACCGGTGCGAACCGGTCGAAACCCACCCCTGCATACTGTTTGCTTTTTCATGTGGTGTTACCTGAAAGTTATTTCACCAATAAAGACCAGCTATGAAAACCCACACTATGAAATAAAGTACCATTTGATTGATCCTAGGATTTAAATATGCAGTGGGAATTGGGGCCAGTCAAAAGGAAAAACATGCAAACTTCAGATTTATTCTTACCATTTAATTTCTAAAAAGGCTCAACTCTGTTTAATGTCTGATATAAAATGTTTGAGGATGGAATGACTAAAAACTCCAGTCTCATATCTATCTCACTATAAACATGTTAGGCATAACATAAAAAATATATGTTATTCTGGGATCATAATTGTCAGGGACAAGATAAAGCCAAAGCATAGATGTGAAGATATTTTTTTTTGTAATACACTATATTTTAGTGTGATTTGCTGGGTTGAAACCCTAATTTATTTCCCTTATTCTTCAGAAAACTGCTGTAGGAACTGAGGGCTGCCTCTCTTTAATTTTGATCTGTGGGCTGTCAGACTACTGAATGCGATGTAACATCATAAGTATGTAGTATGATAGACTTGCAGGGCCGGTGCAACATGTTCATATTCGTGCAATATATGTTATACACATAAATGTATAGAGGATTGTGTGTTGTCAGTATGATTTATTGGGTTAGGGATTTTCTTTCTTTCACTGTAAGTTATTGATATGTATTTATGTTGGGGGTGTGTGCACGAAGGGAAGCTTAGTCAATCTCATTGTACACATGTTGTGCATTGACAATAAAGGTTAAATTGAATAGAATATTGGTTTTATTTTTATCCCTGGGCTTTGACTCTGCTCAAGCAATTCCTCATGCATCCTGTAGCTGCAGAGCTCCCAGGCAGCCATCTTATCTTCTTTCTCCCTTGCTGCCCAGTGTTGATTGGCAGTTAGATCATCCTGATGATGAGGGAGGGCCAAGAAGGGAGGGGGAGGAAGGCGCACCAGTATTTGCAATATGCTCAGGCAGGTCCATAGTCTACCTTTCCATCTGCACCATGCTTAATGTTCGCAGGAAATGTGAGATAATAGTCTCACCTGGATTCTCAAGTAATTATTTTGATAAATACGATACAGTATTGTGCTAAACACTACTGAAAATGAGTTCTTGAATGCTCAACAAATATAATCATAGGATATCCTTCTCCTGCCTCTTCAATTGATCTTTAATATTTAGGCATATCCAGTTTTAGTACATTATACACAGCTCTTACCTTACTTTCTGAAGATGGCATCTACGTTTTCAAGAGAAAAGTGAATGTATCATAGTACAGCTTTGGTATAAATAGCATTCAACATGAACAACCTTACTTGTTTAAGTTTCTTTAAATCTTCATCAAGTTCCAGGTTGTCTAGAATAACAGCAACGAACAAGCTCAGCAGAATCTACAAAAAAACAAACAAACAAAAAATCAAACAAACCCAGAACTGAATACTTAATATTTTTAAAATAAATTAACATCCTTTTAGTGAAGTAAATATGAAGAAAAAGTCCAAAATAGAAGAGAGATATAGTTATAGACTATTTGGATTTCTGGATAGAGATTTTATGGATTGCTTATGTATATTGACTGGATTACTGTAACACGCTCTACTTGGGGCTGCCCTTGAAGAGTGTTAGAAGACTCCAGTTAGTCCAGAATGCAGCCGCGCGAGCGATTGTGGGTGCACCTAGGTATACCCACATTACACCTATCCTCCACGAGCTGCACTGGCTGCCCATTGGTCTCCGGACACGCTTCAAGGTGCTAGTCGTTACTTTTAAAGCCTTACATAGCATCGGACCTGGCTACCTGAGAGACCGCCTCCTGCCAATTACCTCCCAAAGACCGATTAGATCACACACACTAGGCCTCCTCCGGATTCCATCTGCCGGCCAATGTCGGCTGGCGACTCCCCAGGGGAGGGCCTTCTCTGTTGCAGCTCTGGCCCTCTGGAACGTTGAGATCCAGACCCTTACTACCCTTCCGGCCTTCCGTAAAGCAACAATGACTTGGCTGTTCTGGCAGGCCTGGGGCTGTTGAATTATTCAGCCCCACTTTAAGTTATGAATGTTGCTGTAATTTTAAATTGTTCTATTATTTTTTATATTCCCCCTCCCTTTTTATTGTAAGCTGCCCTGAGTCTTCCGAGAGTGGGTGGCATACAAAACTAATAAATTAATAATAATAATAATAACAACAACAACAACAACAACATGTAGAACATATAGTACCTAAGTACATGCACATATGTTGCTCAATAATAGTTCAACCCCTTGTTCAGCCACTGCTCCAGCTAAAAGCCTAATGAAAAGCTGTTCCAAGATTTGATCAAAGAATTGTGCCTTGGGTGCAAAATACCGTGTAGTTTATGGTGATTGTTTCCCATTTCTATGGCTGAGAACCACAGGCATAGAAGGAAGATTTTTACTGAATGTCAAAAACAAGTCTAGAGCATTATCACAAAAGAACAGTTAAACCTTAGTTTATTATTTAACTTCACCATCCCCTTTTGAGTTTTAATAATAGACTTCACTCCTAACACAGTTTTTGCTTTTCAAATGTAACTTCCATCTTAGCTCCTGCTGTGAAAACTATTCATTTCTCTCAGCTCTCTACAAAATCTGTTTCCAAGTGCATACAATTAGCACTTTTGAACTTTACCCGCCTTCTCGTTCTGAGTTCTGAAAGTTATCATTTGCTGCAATGTTTTCCTGCTGTTTTATTGCTTGTGTTCCCTGTCACTATTTCCTAGAGCTTTTTTTTTGTTATGGTTACTGAAGTTTTATAGGACTCCTAAATAACTATTAATCATGACAGGTGCTTTTGTTAAAAGGATAATAACATTGTCAGGCCATCCTGATGCAAGTTCTGTCTCTTTCATATGTACTTGTGATGTCATGATGTACATGTAAATGGGTTGATGCTTGCATTAAGGTAGTTTTCAGCATTTGTTCCCTCTGATCCCCTTTGAATAGTGGTATTATTAAAAATATGCATGCACACATGTATACGCCAACAACCTTAGAATAGTGGTATTATTAAAGTATGCATGCATATATGTATATGCACCAGTGGTGGGTTTCAAAATTTTTAGAACCTCTTCTGTAGGTGTGGCCTGCTTTGTGGGAGTGGCTTGCCAGCCATGTGACTGGGTGGGAGTGGCTTGCCAGCCATGTGTCTGGGTGGGAGTGGCTTGCCAACTATGTGACTGGGTGGGTGTGGCCAACTTGTAAAATGTGGTGACACTCACTTAACAATGCTCTTGCTTAGCAGCCAAAATGTTGGCTCAGAAACTCTGGCATTTGAAGCACACAAGTCTTAAAGCTGTCAAGTTACAAGACCCTTGCACCCCTAACCCTTTAGAAACCCCCCCCAGGGGTGTTCAAATTTGACAGCTTTAAGACTTGTGGACTTCAACTCCCAGAATTCCCCCACTCGCTCTTTATCTTGATGATGTGCAGATGGGCAGGGGGAGGGAGCTGGAACCAGTTCTAAATGGCACTGTAGATTTGTGGAACCTCTTCTATAGAAGAGGTTAGAACTGGCACGAACCCAGCCCTGATATGCACTGACATTAATGTATGAATCAGAACATCCTGGGATTGCATGTATGTTGTAAAGGGATGCAGGAAAATCTGTACTCCTTAGAAGAGTATGTGTCTCAAAGATAGAGGAGACTATAAACTCTAGAAAACTCAATTTCTGCCTAGATCACAAATAACTATACATTAGGTCAAAACTGAATAATCCTTCCCTTAATGAATTGGATAGTTGCTTGAATAGAAGCCGTTGTTGTAATTGCCAAATTTGCACCACATAACACCATCAGTCCTTATGTTTCGTCTATTTAATGAGATTGTTTTCACATATGTTCCACTGTATTGGACACTTACTTTCTTATAAAAAGCACCTGTTCCACATCCCAGAAGCATAAAGCAATGATAGTCTGCTAAAATTGCATCCCTTCATTGTGTTCTGTCTATATATGAAATTAATTGTTGGTTTGCTCTTATGTTAGTATGCCAGACCATGACATTTTTCATGTGCTTATTCGGACATCATAAAATAGGGAAGCCCTGTACTAACTTCTAATTATCAGCCCCAAGTCTTTTATTAGCTTTCTGTTTAATTACAGCTATGGGAAGATTGCAAGGCAATGAAACTATAGCAAGCTTTGCTTAATAAATATATGTCCTTGCTTCATTATGATCCCTGTTTTGCTGTGATTCAGGATGTTAATACATATTCTATTAGGTTAAAGAAGAAGCATGATCTTGTTTAAAAAACACCTTGTATTTTTTGTAAACACAGATCACCACATGTTACAGATCTGAACTCCAGATTCTTTCCAAGAATTAAGAGAGTTGCAGAGGTGGTATTCACTTACCTTCCCTATTGGTTCTCAAATGTGAGTGCACGTGCCACCTCCGTGCATGTGCTCAGCCTTCCGTACATGTGCTTTTACTTAAAAAGGGCCTAAATGGGATGCCATACAGCCGGGGTGGGTAAAATACCACCTCTCCATAGTTGCACTTATAAACAAATGAAAATCCATGAGTTGAAAAGGTAAGTTGTCTCTGCCAAACAATTCTGCATGGATATTTGCCTCAATGGGTATCCATTCTTGGGATCTAAGTGGCAATCTTTATTCAAAGTGACAGTAATAAATGAAAACAATCCTATTGAATAGTATTCAAATGCAAAACATTCACATAATAAAATTAAAAGTAATGACCAGACCCTAACTCAACAGCCGAGTTATCTCTAAGCAGACAAGGAAGAAGGATTCTGGCAATGCCCAAGAATTGCAGGAAGGCAAAACAAGGCAAAGTTAGAAGTTATCTTGGGAAATACTGACTTCCACTCTGCAATTGGTATAATATTCAAGAAATAGAGAAAAGCAAGTATCAATCAAAAGGAAGTTCCTCTTGTTCCTGACAGCTTTCTCCCTGACCACTTTTCTTCTGTAAAAGTAAACTTAAAATGCCCAGAAGCAATTGAATGGGAGAACCAATCAGTAGAGGAACAGAAAAAAGAGCCATTCTTCCTTTGAATTGTTGCTGCCCTGCATGTCCATCTACTTAACATGCAACCTACTTAACATATTTAGTGTTCTGGGAGGTCTACTGACAATGTTACACCACATGAGCTAGTTTTGCACTCACGAGTCAGCATGAACTATTAAAAATTGATATATGCATATGGTGCATGCAACTTACCAGAGTAGCAAAAAGATGATATAAAATAAAGTAAATAGCAACAACTGGTGCCCACATGTGACCCACAGCATTGAGAGTCTGATCCATGACATCCACCCATCCTTCCTGTGTCAGAATTTGAAACATTGACATGAAAGCCTAAATCAAAACATAAACAAACAAGCCAGTTAGATATCCTTTATTGAAATAAGCAAATACTGTAAGCTCCTTAATAGCACCAGGCTTTTGATTGTAAGGACAATCTGGTTAATGATAAGATACACTGCTCTGATGCTATTATTGGTAGAAACCGCATGCTTTTGTTTATTAGCAGGAGTTCCTAATATCTTCCAAAACATCATATCTTTACCATGTTTTTTAATCCAAACCACATCATAGCAATAAACCTTTGTAAAATCCAAGGAGCACCACTGAATTTCAGAAGTACAGTTGTAAAAGCACAGTTTAGTGCCATTCCTAAAGGTATCTATAGCTAGCAGACTATATTTTCACCACCAGGTTCCATGCACTATTTCTCAGATAGGGAAAAAGTTCTCCAGTTTCTATTCTGAGATTTATAGCTTCTAATATGTCACAGGTACTATATCCAAATGATCATAAAACCTCAATTCAGATGTTATACACTAAGTCTGAACTCAACTCTGCATCAGCATTTGAATGCAGATCATAATGTGATTCATGGTCAAACCAACATATATTAGTCTAAACTCTTCTACAGATATGAATATATCACATAGTAAAACAGAGAAAAGAAGACAAATATTGTTTACATTATTTCTTGGTAGTAACTATTTGGTTCTGGTATTAGCTGCTTTTATTTTTGAACTTTTAAAAAAAAGTATCATCTTTTTGTCTAAGAAAATCAAAACCACCATTTATAATATGATTCATTCTAACAGTGTCCCAAGATGTTTCCTGTAAGTGACAACCTCTGCATTGGAAAAACATTAGTTTTAAGATAATATGGCTGTATACAGTGATTTTAACTTTGGAAAGTAGCAATCTTTCTTTCAGAGCAAGATATTTTTAGTTGAAAGATATACTTCCCACCAGTTATGCTAAAAAGAATCAGAAATGTAGCTATCTTGCTGTCAGAACAACTAACAGCTGTGAAAATGAGACTCGGAGATTTATACAAATAGAGGGTTTTTTAAAAAAAATTAAATTGTGTGTGTACTGTATATGTGTGTGAAGAACGTTTCAGATTTATTCTAATTATTTTTAAGTTTAGTTAATGCTACTCATCATGGTGATTCAGCAGCGACTTTTTCACTTTTAGCTGCAATGTATGACTTGTCAAATATCAGATCATGTAAAAGCTACAACAGCACATCTCATGGCCTGGTATCTTCAGATTTCCTCAGTCTTTGGACTCACTGTCTGAAGAATGGGGTCAAAAAAGTCAGGATAATGGCAACAGCTATGTTATCAATTAAGTTGTTTCTTGTAATGCGTGCACAAAAGGGCTAGGGGTTTGATTATATGGTTGTGACTGCCATCTTGATTTTTTGACATTCCTCTTTGATCACATCGAACAGATTCAGAAAGCATTAGTATACAGGGAAGAAAAAAGGGGGAAGAAAAAGAATACATTCCCATCACATTAAACATTACACTGGTCTATGAGGAAAAAGAAGGTTAATTTTACCACAACTGTGTCACTAAGAGAATTAATTGCCTCCAATTTGCAAAATACAGCTTCAGGTAAACTGCATCAAAATAATTCAAAATTACAGAGGGGATGTGCGATTATGCTCCATAACGTTTCTGTAAAATGTGATATAGCAATGAGAATGGTGCAACATGAATCGCTATAAATTTATCTTTCTATTGATACCAATAACATAACTTTCCATTCATTTATTGGTTTTTCATGTAACATTTTTATGCTTCTCGCATGAAAAACTGACAAGTTCTAATATCAGATTAAATGACAAGGTTCTATCTTTATTCGATATCTAAACTATGTTTTTTGGCTTTTCTCTTCTGAACGGCAATAGGATCATCCCTGGGGAGTTTCCAGCAGTAATCAGCAAGCATGGACGGACTCCATTTCCCTTGTTATCTTCTCTCCCCATGCTCATCACTCACTGCCCAACAGTTCAAAGGGAAATAGTCTAAATGTGATTGTAAGAAGTGAATTTTTAGTGACATGTTTGCACAAAATGCTTTATAGGATCTAAACAAATTTCCCACCTGTTTTTCATAGTCATCTGCCTTGCTGTTCTCAAAGTGAAGATAAATTTACAGGCTTTCATGTGGTACCATTTTCATTGTTCTACTGTACTTTGTCAAGAAGCTATGAGGCATCATGATCATTAGACACCTCCCTCCTTTGTAGGCAAATATATTTATCTGTGTATACATCTTTATTGTGAAATATCTTGAAAAGTTTAGCAAACCAGCACCGTTATCACCTGTTTTCTAATTCATCTAATCAAAATATGTAAAATTAACACATTTTATCTCAAAGGTCAATTATTTCTCAAAATTTGTAGACCAGTCTAATCAGTCTCATTTTTTGAATCTAAAGCACTATCGGAAGTTTCAGTCCTGGATCCTGCATTTTTTAATAACATTTTATAATTTTCATGGATTTCCTGACATTCTTGGTCTCTGTGGTCTATTTGTATGTTTGGTATATATTTCACACCTTTACTTCATATTTTAACCATCTCATATTTAAAGCAAGGCTATTAAAAATAGCTCTTTTAAAATACATTACTTTCGTTTTCTAAAACAAAATGCTTCTGGGAAAAGAAATCTCATTTTTTTAGGTTCCCCCCATTTTAGAGGAGGCTTAACATCTTTGAGTGTGATATTAATCAGAATATTAATCTCTATTTTTTGAAGTAACTATGCCTCATAAAAAATTCTTCCCCAACACAAAAAGCACAATGCACAAAAATACTAAGTTTCTAAGACAGTTTAAAAATGCAAGGCATGTTCCACATTTTTAGTTAAACCATAATTTCAACAATTAAAAAACAAGGAAAAAAGGAAAAGAAGTAATACTACTCATCACAAAATTGGATCTTAAAAGCCTGAAACATTCACCGGAAAACAAAATATAACAGATCTTGCAATCTGAGAAAAATGAACTAGAGAATGCTGTAGATGGTAGCCATGGCAACCATAAGCTTCTATTTATGTCGTGTTTGTCAAGATGCCATGTGAAAGCATGGAATTTAGAGGCATTAGGAAATAAAAGTGGTCTGCCTTTTCTCTTTTTCTCTTAAAAACATATAATGTTCCTACATTGTACTTCAGCAACATTAATGGATGTGATAATCAATTGTTCTTTCTGCTAAGTCTTTTGGCATCTAGAGCAAAAGATTCCATGTCAGAACAGGCCGACCATTTTAAGTTTGCTTTTACTTAGAGGGGAATGGTACTGTGCCCAGCTAAAATGCTTGTCTTCCTCTTCCCTTTCACCCAGGAACCCAAAACATTTGTCCATAATGAGTGTTTAGATATGCAAAGTCTTCTGCTGCCATTGTTCTGATATGTCAAAGTCCCATAGGAACTTTTATTATTTGATTTAATATGGCTACCCATTCCAGAAGACTCTAGGTGGCAATTTTCTATCTTTGCATTGCTGTGTTTCTCAACCTGGGTAATTTTAAGATGTGTGGACTTCAACTTGCTGAATTCCCCAGCCAGAAAAATCTGGAAAACGATTTTCAATGTAAACCTGAGTTCTATTCTCACATTTATGGAACATAAATCGGCAGGATTCCTCTTTTTCATTCACCTAGAATCTAGCTCTAGATTTCTTTTAAAATACATACATTTCTCTTTAACTGTACATATAACAAAAGTGGTTTTTTTAAAATTAAAATAAATGGCTGCATTAAAAACCAATCATAAAAGAATTCCCAGCAGCTTTTTGGAAAAGTAGGGAAAGGCAGAAAGCATAGTATTGGCATTAGAATAACGAGCTAACCTGGAGGATATTAACAAAACACCACCATTTTAAAGTAATGATGGGACATATCATTTCTAAATTATCATTTCATATTTTGTTTTTAGTATCCTGCTGGGAAAAAAAGCAAAGTTCTGCCACATCTCATTGTTATTATGTTAATTTTCTATTCATTAGATGGTTTAAATGTAATCCTTATTCTGCAAACAGGGAAGGTGTGAATTAGATTAAAAAAAACAAACAAAAGCTATACTCCAGGACATTTGCTAATCTTCTGCTGAAATAGAAGTAAGGAAATAAATTCCCATGTGACAATTTTCCAAGCTAAAAGAGACATTAAAAAGTAAGGGACTTAAAGTAAGTAGGCAAATCTAATCAGTAGGCGTTTGTGACCTACAATGTTAGCCTCAAAAGCCTCAAAAGTTTATTTTACCTTTCACATATGTAATGTATGACAGGTCAATTGGGTTGCAAAGAGATGCACAAGCTTATAAATTCTGGACTTGTTTTGCAAGGGGAGAAGCTATTCTTGCAATAGATTTTTCAGTGCTCAACTAGGGGAGATAATATATGTTTTTGTCTTTTGTGTTTTTTAAATTCACATTTTTTTCAATGTTTTTATTTAATTTTGTTCTGTTTCTATTCAATTCTTTTCTTTTGGATTTTGGTTCTTAATCTTTTGAATAAAATAAAATAATAAAATAAAATATAAACAGTTACTCCACCCCTCAAATGTGATTTAAAAGTCTAAAGAATTTCCCAATCTATATATCAAGATTAGGGACAATTCTTCAATGACAAAATTGTATTCACTTGGTTTATATCTTTAGGGAAAAAATTCTGCATTTTTTCTGCAGTTAATTATTTTGAAATTTTTATTTGGAAGTTTCTTTACATAAGACCTTTCCTTCTATCCATATTTACCTAGTAATTTGACATGTACATTGATTTTAGTTTAATAAAGATGGAGAATTTGTTGAAAACAATTGTACTTTTCAGTCTAGAAGTGATAATTTTCTCAGAGCAACAAAAGGGCAAACTTGCATTTTCAGGTTCAATTATACCGATATATTAGTTTTTAAATTGGAAAAGAAACTTTCCTTTATTCAGATTTGTAGGAATGATATATTTTGCCTATCTTTCTGTTCTAATTAAAAATAGATAGTGCCATAATCTATAGTGTTCTGATGCTGCTCTTTTTGCGTGATAGTGGAGGGTTACTGTTGAAACTAACAATTCAGGCAGCGTGATCTTGCAACAAAATGTATTCTTACAGAAGCCAAGGAACTGGCATTGATAAGATTGTAGTATAAAGCCATTTCTAAACAGCCATAATTTGATTGGTTGCAATGGAATTTTTAACTTACTCTTGGAAATGTGGTAAATCTGTCCAGTTCTTCCACGAAACAGAACATTTGCAAACTGATGGCTGACATTACAATTAATAGACTGGCAGTAAATACAACTAAACTCCCAAGCTTTTTTCCAGGTCCAAAAATCTTGTACACAAAATCTTCCAGGGCAGGAGAAATCTTGATAAGTCGAACAACTCTAAGTACCTGCAGATAGAAATATTTTTTTTAATTGATATAGCTGCAAGTTTTCAAGTGAAACAAATTGGTTCTTTTTCTAGTAACACCTATGGCATATATACCTTGAAAATTATACAATAGATGGAATGGTTACTACAATGATAGGGATGAGTCAAACATTCAAAAGAAGTGCAAAGCATTTAAGAAACTCTGCCCTTTGAAAGGTCTGCTCAGCTGATTTGAAACACCCTTGGCACTATGTACATGTCTTTTTCTGCTGTGCTGTTTCACTTCACTGGAATTCTTGAGAGTGACAACTGGACTTTGAAATAATTTTATGATGCTTCCAAAGATTGTGGCCGCTTTAATGCTTGGGGATACTATTAGGCTTTCCAAATCACCTAATTTAAACTCTTTCCTAAGTCATGATATGCATCCATTAAATGTATTATTTTATATAATTTCAAGATGATGGCCAAACTTTCAGCATTTCCATATTCATAAAACTGAAATTTATGGTGAATTATAGTTCATTTCTCTTCTTTCTGTCAGGCTTTTCTTTTGGATCTTTGGCCTGCCACACTTTCTATTATTCTACTATGCATTTTATATTGTGAGAAAATGGGAGGGGGGATTGTAAGGAGTTACATACTATGTAGCCATAACAAAATTCTTTCTAGAAAGCCAAGGCCATCCTTTGTCTCTGCACCTCTGCGCCTGACCAGAATTGGATGGGTAGGACTGCCAGCATGGCAGTGAGAGATTGGACCATGTGATGGACTTGTGGGTGTGGGGGCAAGATCTTGAACTTTCAACTGGATGGGGAAAACCGGGAAGCTTTCAGATTCGGGTTTTCCCAGATGTGCCAACATGGCTCTCTTAATAAATTGGAACTTTGAGCAATACTTTGCCTTGGACTCTAATTCACCTTTGGATGCTATTTGGAATGCTGACACTTTCTTTAATTTGTGTCTAAATATGATACCTTGTAATCAGTACAAACATGACAGAAGGAAGGAACACCAAATTAAATAGCCAATAGTAACTTACAGAAACAGACAGCAATTTCTACAAAAATTTAGGTCAGAGCTATGTGTTAAAATGAAATATTTCTAGGGTTATTGTTACAACAGTTATGAGAAGTCTTAGTTTTTCTGCAATTCCACCTTGAATCTTACTTGAAAACTAAGGAGTTTGCAGGGTGGGACAATTTAATGTTTTCATCTTACGTTTCCTTCAGCCTTAGTCAGCATAACCCCAAAAATGATAAGTCTAACATTCAGAGGACATCAGGTTGTCTATCCCTGAATGTCAGTCATACTGAAATCTCTTCTAATTCCCATATGTCTGCTAGTCTTTTGTGACTTAGTCGCTTACATTATCCCTGGCTTTGAAGGAGTAGAGGGTATGCCTACAGTATGTCTGTTGATATCAAAGTAGAGCAGGTGGGGCCCAAACATTTACTTTTTTTAAAAAAGAGAAACTAACAGAAAAATACATATACATGGGAGAGTCGGGAAAGGTTTACAACAGGTACAAAAAAATTTCACTTAAACATTCCTAAATACCAACCGTCCTTCACCAAAGGGAGGAAGCTCTCTTGTTCCCCATTCTGAGAAAGTGAGATATATAACAGATAATCTGTACCTTGGACATAGTATCTCCATATCACCCTAAATATCATACTCCCTAAGCTAATTGACTTTTAATCAGTCACTCACTCAATCACTCAATATCTGTTTATATATTTTAATCAGAATAGCTGAAACTCCAGTTTTTCTTTAAATGTTAAAAACAAGTTACTTGTTTGATGCTTAACTAGTGTCCTGCTAAATATTTTATTGTGGGTGCTTCCATCCATAGCTATGCTACCTTAATTGACATTTAAGTATCCAATTAATCTTTCCAGAAACCAGTTTACAAGGCCATTTGTTTTCATCAAGAGAGAAACAGGACAAGCTTCAAACAGTATCCTTTGCAAGTCTGTATTTTTATTTGAGCATGGTTTGAATTTTTTGGGAGGATTAGAGGCAGGAAACTGCAATCAATTCCAGAGATTTCTCCCTCTCCAACACATGATAAATGTTTCTTATTCCATAAATCCAAAATCATATATGAGTGCATCAGAGTGTTTGTATATCTGAGAAAAGCTACACACTTATATTACCATCAATAATGTGAAATGATTGGCTCCTTCAATTTATACCATATTGTATAGAAAAAAAAAGATTTTGTTTTGTTTTTGTGGTGTGTGTCAGACGCGGGTTTGCTCCTGGTTCAGCCCAGATCTGGCAAAGTGGTAGTGGTGGTGGCGGGTGGCTCTGCCCACCTGCCCGGATGCTTCCGCACAAAAGCATCGCGTGCATGAGCGCATGCTCATGAGCAAACCGTTGTTTAAAAAAAATTGAAACCCACCACTGGTGTGTGGGTGTGTTTGTATGAATATATGTATACAGACACAGACACAGACACACACACACACACACTATTATGAAGGATAATCCGAACATTGTTCAAAACATTGATGGTGATCATTGTGAAGGGAAACAGTTGTTTCAACTACTTTATTTTGTGATTTTGGCTGCAATACAGGTAGTTCTCAACTTAGGGCCACAATCGAAACTGCTAAATGATGATGCAGACATTAAGTGAATCATCACATGACTGCCTAATTTTACAACCTTTTTTGCCTTTTTGGTCATTAAGCAAATCACTGTGGTCATTGAGTGGCTTCAGCCACTGATTTTCCTTGTCAGAAATCATCTGGAAAAATGGCAATCTCCTGAGCCAAGGACAAGTGTTCCATTGTAAAGAAATGCCAGTTGCCAAGCAACCAGATTGCAATCAGGTGACTGTGGAGCCCTGCAATTTTTGTTAAGTGTGAAGCCTGTTCATAAGTCACTTTTTTCAGCACCGTCATAAATGTGAATGGCCGTTAAATAACTGTAAGTTGAGGACTCCCTGTAATTATTTCAGATATATTTATACTGTATTTTCATTCCCTCTGTTCTTCTAACATCCATAGGCTTTTGAATATCCATAGGCTACTAGATAGCCTGTCCATTGAATTAGTTTGGCTCTTCTATTCATCTTTAAAATTATCTCTTTCCAATAAGACTTCAATTTTCTATAATTAAAATGTTAAAATTTTAATCAAATCTAGATCTAACAGTCATCCATCAGGGCAAACATGGATTTTCATTTTCCTTTGCAGGGAAGATTTATGGCTATATATTTGCTTGTGTGTGTGTGTATGTGTGTATAATTATAGTTTAAAATCTATCTGTGGGCTTTTGGGAAATGAATGTTGGCCACAATGGACAGAAGGATAACTCATGTAGCAAAGGCAATGCATTTTTTAAAGTCCTCCAACTATCATTTGAGGATAGGAAGCCTACATTGCAGAAGATAACTTAAAATTGTCAACATGCTGATACTTTGCCTAAAAATCCTATGTAACCTTTACACAAGACAATTTAATAAAAATGACCATGAAGCAAGTATTAGAAGATATGCACTCTTCATTTTGTGGTGTCCTAAGATCTATATTTTGACTGGTTTGAGAATACAGCATTTTCAGCCACTGATTTATGAAAAGTTCTTGATTTTCAAATCTTAAACAGTCATTTTAAAGATTACGCCTTTAAAGGTTGTGGCGAAGCTTAAAATAAAATACTGAATGGATTATATATTATTTAAAAAGCTATGTCTTAATCAGAATATCTATTTAAATCTAAGGATCTAACTGATCTTCAGAATTTCTGTGATGAATCAATTAATGCATTTCAATACTGCAAAACATTAAAGTCTCTTAAGGATCCAAATGTAAGGGTCTTTGATGTATCATATAATAAATAAAAGCCTGATTATTATAAGGAAAACCCAATACCATATTGGAGTTGAGAATATGCAAAAATTCTTTCTTCTAGAGATGCCCCAAATTATCTGTTGCCCTGTGGCTGGAGCCTGGTCCATGAAACTCTAAACAGGAGGAGGATACTGCAGTGGGTTATGGGAGATGTAGTCTCCAGCAGAGATCATGGAATCAAAGTACAGGCCAGCAGAAGTACTAGATACAACAACTCAGAGGAAAAAGGAGGGAGAACTATTGCAGTGTCCCCAGCTATATAGGGCATTCCTGCTAATGTAAGAAAGATGAAGATCCTAAACCAGCACGGAAGTTCAGAAGTGATTATGTTCCTGATCCAGTTGCAGATTTTTGATTCATCACCACTGGCCAGAGAGGTGAGCCCCAGGGTCTGCAGAGGGCACACCAGAAGGAAATCAGCAAAATAGGGCTATTATCTTAATTACAGCCTCACAAATCCCACAAGGCAGGCTGGTCATCTGAAAAGAGGGACTAAAAGAACCAATCATCATCAACTCCTTCAGAAGTGAGTGCTGCAAATGCGGAGTCATCTAGGACTGCTTCTGGTCCTTTTGCAACAGTGAAGACCATGTCCAGAGAAATGAGCCAGGTGAACAAAATGGACCCTGCCACCAATACCAAATAGCAATAGCACTAGCAACAGCAGTTAGACTTGTATACTGCTTTACAGTGCTTCACAGCCCTCTCTGAGTAGTTTATAGAGTCAGCATATTGCCTCCAACAATTTGGGTCCTCATTTTACCAACCTCGGAAGGATGGACGGCTGAGTCAACCTTGAGCTGGTGAGAATCAAACTGTCAAATTGCTGGCAGTTGGCAGTCAGCAGAAGTAGCCTGCAGTACTGCCCTCTAACCAGTGCACCACCATGACTCAAACGGTGCAAGCAGTGGTGGGTTTCGGCTCCTGTTGCAACAGGTACGCTGCAACGGGAGCCACACGTGCACCATGGGCATGCACACTGTGCATGCATGCAAACCCACCGCCTGCGATGCTCCAGCTGCGCAGGCGCCATACACTATGTGTGCATGTGCAGATGGTCCATTTCCTTCAAATACAGGTAAGGAATGAGGGCAGGTGGGTGGGCCATCCAAAGCACCATTCCGGTATGGTGGCTGCTGCTTCTGGCAGGCACCGGGATGCGCGTACCGGGGCGTACCACCTGCAACCCACCACTGGGTGCAAGGAACAAAATGGCCAAATGGATTTGAACATAATGATTGATATTCCCAGAGACATCTGGACAAAACAATAAATCCTTCAACCAGTGATGGCGCTAGTTCCAGATCAGCAAGGAAAGAAAAGATTAGGTTAGGAAATAAATTCCATCCTGCTTCTGGGTTGACAGCAATCAACTCACAGGAGATGTCAAAGTCTGGCGGATAATCCATCCAAACCATCCATCCAATAACCCAGAGACCATGAGCCAGGCCACGTCTCCTGACAGGACTTCAGCTCCATGAAAAGAAACACCTGCCCCTTCAACCTAAGTTTGGGGTTCTTCCCAACCATGAGGGACTTGATGGACTCTGTGCACTCAGGCCAGCACCTCCCACTCGGGCACCAGTTGCAGAAAGCTGAGAATCTTTTCTGAGATGTAACCTGTATAAATTGGAGAAGAAGACTACGGAATCTGGATGAAACAAGCCATGCAGGCAGTGGAAGAATGAGAAGTTTCAGAAGCTCAAAAGGAACAGAAAAGTAAATTTTATTTAACAATTTTAATTATTGGCTTTTAGGTTAGATTATATTTTAGCATTTTAAGCACATCGATATTTGGAGGGCTTAGCTATCTGAAAAGCTATGGTTGAAGTTGAAAATCTTTCAAGTAAAATTGAAAGGTGGCATATACATTTTACAGTGCTTTGGATTTGATTATAAAAAAGTATATTGCCACAACAAATATGATAAATTAATAAGAAATATCTACTTGACAAGTACTTGATAGGTACTTGACAGGTGACCATCACACTGAAAATGAAAACAATAAAGCCACAAAATAAATTAATAAACATCAATAATATTTAGACACTTTTCAGAGTGATTTCAAGTCATATTTTCCTCTGGTATACTGAAGTGGAAATTAGCACTCTACCTGAAAGTACGTAAACTGTGAATGGTAGAGGACAGGATAAATGTGAAGAGTAGTTCCAATAACCAGCAGCAGTTCAAATTTATGAAGAGATGAACTGATGTATCCAGTAAATCCCAGGCCCCAGATCTTTAGGAGAGCTTCCAGATCAAAGAGGACTGTAAAGGCCACCTGTGGGAACAGAAAAGGACAAAAAGAGTCTAAGCAGAATTTCTTAGAATTACTATATGTCGGCAATCATTTAGCATGAGAAAGTTTGTGCTCATGAGCATACTAACTTTCCCAAGAAAAAGACCTCAGATTCAGATCAAATCTCTGAAACAAGGAAAAAGAAATATCTGCAAAGACTGTGCTTTGCATTGCAGCAACTGGTAAACTGGCTAGGATGTACAGGTATCTGCTTATCAAAAGCTGAGTAGTTGCAAGAGAGCATTTCCCTTATTCCTGAAAACATTCATGCTTAGCTGTCAGTTGTTCAGAGTTGCAGAGCAGAAGAAAAATACCTGCTACATAGTTGTTATGGCCTGCTGGCAACCAGCAGAGCTGGTAGCAGTCAGAGAGTGAGGGCATTAGGGAGGAACATGGGCCAGTCCTGGGGGCTGAGGGAACCTCAGATGAGGGCTCTGCGTCGGAGGCAGAGAGGAAGTTAGACAGAAGTGAGGCAGAGAAACAGCGGGAACCTGTTTCCAGTGTGCGCATGCACAGAGCTGCCAGAAGACAAGAACAACTATGAAACAGTGACGTGCGGTGAGCTTTATGGCTGGTGAAACAGCTTTTTAGACTTGTGGACTTCAACTCCCAGAATTCCACAGCCAAGCATGCTCAGTTCCGATTTAAAGCGACAGCATTTTCCCCCCTTGCAAAATAAGTTTTCCCATTCTTTTTCTTCTCCCTCCCTCTCCTTCCTCCCTCTCCCCTCTCTCAAACAGACATACGCACACAGAGAAGTTGGTTCCCTCTCTCACTCACTCACTCTCAAATAAACACAAACACAGAAGTTGGATTGGATATATTTTCCAAAGGCTTGAAAGCAGCTCCTCTGTCATACCCCCCCCTTTCCCCTGCTGCCTTCCCATCGGAGCCTTTGATTGCAGGTGAATCACGTTGCCTTTTCAAACTTGTAATCAGTGAAGTTGGGCTTATATACTTTTATCCAGCTCTGTGTTTGTGTGTGTGTGTGTGTGTTTGAAAAGGCAACATGGTTCTGCCAGAGCTCTGAGTCAGACTGAGCTAGTTGCTCCTAGAGAACTCTAAAAAGCCTCTAAAAATGCCCTCTACAGGAGGCGAGAGAACACGTGCCTCCTTTGCATACGAAATTTTTCGCTTTTTAACCCTTGCTTAACTCTTAAAAGGCGAAAAATTGCTTATGCACAGGAGGCCCCTAGTTCTCTTGCCTTCTCCTATAGTTAACACTAAGCACTGCTCCAAGTCACTGTGACTTGGAATCTGGCAGCAACTACCTTGGTTTTAATTATTTTAAAAAAATTCTTTAAAATTCTTTCCTTTTCCCCATGACTGGTGAGGCCACGCCTCCCCTGCCTCTAGTGACTGCACGTCCCTGCTATGAAAGCAGGGTCAATTTGGGAGTAAAGCCACACCTTGGAGATGATTGCCGCCCCATAGGAAACAAAAGAGGAGTGAAAGGAGAGTGGCTTTTGCAGGAAACAATTCATTTCTTCAGTTGTGTCAAGAGAGGAAAGTTCTGTTTGTGATTATAAGAGACTCTGTGCCAAGTGTTATTTTGCCCTGTGTTTGGAAACTAGTTATCTGGCAGCTCTCCAAGAGAGATAAGGTTTGTGTTGATAAACATTCCTCTGAAAGACTGTTTGCCAAGCCTTGCTGACTGTGAATGAAAGGAATTCACAGTTGTATAAATAAAAGAGGTTTTGCTGGAACCTAGACTCTGCTTTATGCTTGTTAAGGAAGCCTAGGTCAGAACAATAGTTACCAATATCTGTCTTAAAACAAGCCATATTGTAAGGGAAATTTCTTTGTCCTGCACGCTTTCCCTTTTTGAAAGGTGGTTGGCAGGTTTTTGTCAAAAACAAGATAAATATATATAGCTAGTGCAAAACATTTTCTTGAATGAAATATCAACATCTAAACAACACAAACCAATGTTAACCCCCCCTGCACTTTTAAATACATACAATGTGGTGTATCCATATATGTGGCATTTGATGTTAATGGATATGCTTTGAACATTAGTATTGAAGAAGATTTATGAGAATACTGTGGACAGCTAAGAAAATAAATTGATAAGATTATCCAACAAATCAACCCAAAGTTATCAGTCAAAACACAAATGACGAGGCTTAAATTATCCTATTTTAGATACATTTTGCAAAAACCAGGAGAAAGCTGTAATATTGGAAAAGGTAGAAGGAAAGTGAAGAAAAGGATAACCAGCAGCAAGGTGGATAGGCTCAGTTACAGTAGTGATGAATACAAAACTTGAAAGGTTAGGGATAGATCATCATGGAGAATATCTACTGTATGTGGCAGTGGAGGGTTTCAATTTTTTTTAGAACCTATTCTGTAGATGTGGCCTGTTTTGTGGGAGTGGCTCGGTGATCATGTGACTGGGGTGGGAGTGGCTCGGTGATCATGTGACTGGGATGAGAGTGGCTTGGCAGTCATGTGACCAGGTGGGAGTAGCTTGGCAGTCATGTGACCGGGTGGGAGTAGCTTGGCAGTCATGTGACCAGGTGGGAGTAGCCAACTTGATGTCACTCACCAGATGATGTCATGGATTGGGTAAAATGTGGTGAAGCTCACTTAACAACGCTCTTGCTTAGCAACTAAAATTTTGGGCTCAATTGTAGTCATAAGTTAGAACTATCTTTGCCTTCCTTTGCATGGCAGCCTTGCCCTAGTAAACTTCTCCTTTCTGGAGGACTAAAAACGACCCTACGAGTAAACCGGAAGTCACTTCCGGTTTGCTCGTAGGGTTGGTTTAAGCCCTCTGGAGGCTTCAGAGAAGCCTCCTGAAGGTCTCTGAAGCCTTCGGAGGGCCTCGGGGGCGGGGAGACTGTTTTTGCTCTCCCCAGGTTCCTATAAAGCCTCTGGAGCCTGGGGAGGGTGAAAAAAGCACACAAAAATGGGGGGGAGTGCCTCTCATGTGCACATGTGCACTGGGGTGTGTGTCGCATGTTGCATTATGGGTGTGGCATGCCTGCGCATAACCCTCCTGTGCTCCCCCCTTATGGCACACGAGTCAAAAAAGGTTCACCATCGCTGGACTATAGGTTTGAAAAGGCAACGTGGCTCTGCCTGCAATCAAACCAGACTGGGGAGGGAGAGCATGAGTGCGCACTGAGGAGACCACAGGAGGAGGGAAGACAGGCAAAGGGGCATGCTGTAGAACACACACTTTCCCCCAGCCCCGTTCTTTTAGAAGGTTCTGATTGGCTACCCTCCAGCTTCTGTGCCTCTCTTCTCACCCCAGCCTGCCAACAGAAGGTGAGTGGGTGGGGTTTATTGCATTCCAGGCATTTCCCACTGCATTTACATGCTGCATTTACAACGGGGGAGGTGTTTGAGGAAGGCAATGGGGGAATGGGGGGGGAGATGGCTGAGGAACTGCTTTCAAGTTATTGGGAGAGATACCCAATCCAACTTCTCTGTGTGTACACACTGTGTTTGAGAGGGAGTGAGAGAGGGAAGGGGGTAGGAGAGAGATACCCAATCCAACTTCTGTGTGTATGCAAAAAGCCAGCCCTCACTGGCGCCCAGCTTCACTGACTACAGGTTGTATCAAACTCCACAAGGGAGGGAGAGAGTGAGGGAGAGAACATGAGTGAGCCAGGGCCCCTCCCTCCATCCTTTGCCCAAAGCCCCACACTGCACCAGGAGGATGAAGTTTGAATTCCCCCCCCCTCCGACCCATGCATACCTTTTCCAGCTGCTTCCTCTGAAGAAGCCCCACCTTCACTTCCTTCTCTTTGAGAAGCACCTTGCAAACGCGGGCAGGCCAGGAGAGCGTACCAGTACGGGGGCGTGGCCAAGCCAACTTGGAATGGGTACGCAAAAGTACAGCAAATTTCTGGCCCCGGTATGCCCATACTGGTGCGTACCGCCAGAACCCACCTCTGGTATGTGGCCATTAGAAGTCAAAAATAACTTGATGGCAAATAATCAAATCAATATCAGTTAAAAAGCTTTATGGTTGCATATAAAAGATATAACTTGAAACAAGCAGCCCCGTCATCATTGCCCATCATAATTTAAATCATATTAAATCAGTCTTATCTTGGTCAAGGCATCTGCAGTAATGTTGATTTGTTTCAAAGAACATAGAATAATAGAATTGGAAGAGACCTCCTATTAGTCCAGCCCCTTGCTTGAACAGGAGACCCTGTATCATTTCAGACAAATGGGTGTCCAGTCTCTTTTTAAAAGCCTCCAGTGATGGAGCATCCCCAACTTCTCAAGACAAGTTATTCCCTTGGTTAATTGCTCCCACTGTTGGAAATTTCTTTGGTTCAATAAAAATCAATAATTAAAGTAAAACTCACCTCTGCAAGGTAGAACTCATCATACTGGCTCTTGAAAGTTTCCCCCTTGTAATAATTGCTAGCAGCAACAATGACATCCACGGCTACCATGCTCAGGATAAACATATGGAAAATTGAGGATCTCATCATTCTCTGTAGAGAGTTAAAACATAGGTGTGCTGAGAAATGCTTATCTTGGGAAAAAAGAGATGATTTTATTCTCTGAAAACTGTAGCAGCCAGAAGCATTGTATCTGAATGTTTTTTAAAATGCCATTTATTCAGAAGTTATAAATACAGTGTATTTAATATTTACAAATGTATAAAAATAATTAAATATACAGATGCATAGTAACTTCAATCTCGGTGCATTGCTTTCCATACATAAAAACCTGGGTGTTATTCTGATTCTCTTTGTTGTAGTTTGCAGCTACTTTTGCTTACCACTAAATATATTGTGTCTTTCTAATATATTTCAGGTTTTTCTGTTTCTGCTGTTTGTAGGTAAGAATTATGAATTAATTCCAGAATTAACCATAAAATGATTATATGAGATAGTAAAGTAAAAGGTCTCCAAGACTGTCAGAATATTCATGAACTGGCAGAGACAAGGTCAGCCAATGAATAGGCATAGCAACTAAGTCAGCCATGAGGACTGTTTGGAAACAGAAACTTAAGCAAGGAGTTTGGGCATGGCTTAGCTCTGTGCTCAGCTCTAAAGTGAAACTAGTCTGGACTCATCTGCTGATCTGAACTGAACTGAAACTATTCTCTGCTGTTGGTATTGTGTATATATATATATATTATTGTATATAAAGAAGTTTCTTATTTAAATGAAGCCTGCTGAATCAGTTATCTGTGTGCACTTCCTGGATTTGATTTTTGCAACAAACTCTGACTTAATGAGTTCATCAATACATGCATGCTGCTTTCTTGGGAACCATACCAAAATGATTTTCTACTGCCTTCACCTGAGATTCTACGTATCTATATATACATATCTGTTGTGACTCAGCAGCAGTCTTCTGTGAGTCTTTTCAGGATGCAAGATTAACTATGCAGCTGGGGCTCGTTAGGGGCATATTCTGGGGATAAAAGGACAGATGGTGCCACGCCCTAGTTGCAGGAGTCAACGTTCCTTGGTTCGTTCAACATTGATTGATCAGCAGTCGTGGTTTATGTAAGATACACTTGGAGAAGTGCTTTGTTTTTCTGTAACCCTGATTCGTAGAGACTTTGGAAGAAGTGCTTTGCTTTCGTTTTGTTCAACTGGTGTTGCCGTAAAAAAGATTTGTTTTTCATTCCGTTATCTTCAGGCAGAGACTGTAATTAGGTTTATTTTGGGCTCGTTGCCAGTCTGAGCCGAGAACTGATAAAAAGAGTTCCTTTTAAGTTGTTTGCCTGTCGTCTGTTTAACGAGCGGAGAAGGGGGGACAGAACACATATCTATATAGATACAGATAGATATAGATATAGATACATACATACACACACACACACACACACACACACACACACACACACTCTTACAAACCTCCCACTGTAGCTTATAGTCTTCCACCCAAATACTAATACGGAAAACAAACAAGCCACTCATAATCGTTTGCTGAGATGGGTGGCTATAGAAATCAAAATCAATTAAACAAACAAAAAACCAAAACTGTTTTTATTTATGCTTTTGACAAAAGATTAAAAAATCTACAAAGCTTAAGATTTGAAAATACTGATAGTACAAATATTAATCCTACAGCTATTAATTGACCTGAATCAATGCAATGCAGGATGAAAGTCTCTTCACTGAAAATTAAAGACCGTAATTGCAGATTCTCAGTCATCCAGGTCACAGTTGTCCCAAAAGTGCTTTTCAATTGGATTTTCTGGTTTGCATTTGAAGATGTTTCACTTCTCATCCAAGAAGCTTCTTCAGCTTCTTAATTCTTCAATTAAGAACAAGGCTGTTCTAACCCCCCTCGTCCCACACCAAACACGCCGAGCCAAAGATACTGTACGGAAGTTATTAATATACAGACAGGTCCTTGGCAGCAAACCAGCACAGAAAAGCCTTGGTAGCAATCCAGCACAGACAAGCCTTGGCAGCAATCCAGCCTGCCAAGCTAGCCACAAAAGTTCTCCAACTTTTAGTCAATGCGTTGACTCCTGCAATGGGGTGTGTGCATAAGCAGTCCTCTTATAGTCTTGAGAGGAGCCTAATAACTACCAGTTGAGTGCAATTATCTCCTGTAACTGCGCAACCTTATGCCTATCAGCTCTTCAGTGCCAGGCATCCAGGAATAACTCCCTTGGCTCCTCCCCACTGCTCCAATGCTCAGGCACCACATGGTGGCCAACCAGCCTCTCTGCGCCCAGCTCGGAGTCGGAACCCTGTCCAAGGTCCTCCACATCCTCCAGAGCTGACTCATAGGACCCCTCGCTGTTGGAGTCTGATGGCAGCTCCAACGGCTCCTGCTGGGCCACAACAAAGGCTGGAGGTGTTAACAGCAAACTAGAGGACCATCATCATGTAAATACTGTGATTATATAATTATGCCCAAATACCTGTAACAATATACCGAGTATGTACATAAATGATGTCATTGTGCATATTTTGTCACATGCCTGCTCTGGTTTCTTTAATCAATTTAGAGCATTAAAAAAAAGATGTTATTCACTTCAACTTTTCAGACATCCTAACTTTAATGAATTCCTGCCTGTCCCTTCCTTAGTATTCCCCTGCTTTTTTGGAGTGGGGCTATAACTCCAGATTTCAGAGTAAACAAAAAAAAAACAAAAACCAACAACTCAGAAGTTTTAATTTTCTTTATGGCCAGAGCTGGCATCCCCCCCCCCATGATAGAACCTCTGACTAAAATTGTCAAGGCCTTCAAATAACTTCTTTAACACCATGAGATGAAAGCAATATTAAAATGTAAATGCCAGAGAACTTTATGGGGGAAAAAAATCTTCAGCATAATATCCAATATCAGCTGCACTAATTTCCACTATTTATTTTAACTTTGCTAATCACCTAGAGAAAAAAAAGTTTCAATCAGTGACATACTTATATCAAATAATTCGTTAATGCAATCAGTGTGGACTTACCCACATGCAGTTTCTTTATATTAGGAGAAATCATTTATTGAAAGCAGGGTGGGAATGTTCCCTGCCTAAAGGATATTTGAACAGCTGATTAAATATGCTGCATCCCTAAAAGTAAACTTCAAATTATAAAAAGCCATGTTTAATTTTGAAGTGCTTTTGGAAATAAATAGAGCATATGCAGTGTGAGCAGACGAAAAATTCATTAAAATTCAAAATTAAATTTAAGGAGAAAGTGCAGGTAAAGCAACATATGAAGGCGCAAGAACCATGACTTCAGTTTTAAGCACAACTAGAAAGAATGAGCGTGTTGGATCTAAACCACATCCCTGAATGATTTATCTATGAAATCTTCCTTGGACTAGCAGTGGAAATATATCTACTGTTTTCTGACAGCTTTTAAATACATTTGATAACCAAGTTTAAAAAGTGGAATTTTTTTCTTTAAATCTTTATCTGATTATACATTTTATGTAGATACATCCCTGGCACTATTACCAATACTATTGTACTGAGCAGTATTAGCAATGGAAATTGGCTTGCACAAGTTCTGTTGAGAAGCATGACAGCAGGGGCTGCTTCAGCATCTATTAATTAGAAGTTCACTAATTAACTAGCAAGTTCCATTTTTTTAAAAAAAATAAAATGCTACAAAATGTACTACAATTAATAATAGAAATGTTGGATGCAGCACAGTAAAAGAATTCACTGGTTCCTAACATAATCATTCTTTTGTGATTACTGTGTACATGTTTCAAAACACAATGCACATGGAGTGAGTGTAAATGTTGGTTTCACGCACAACCAATATGACCGCAAATAAGAAAATGGCAACTTCTGGAACAATCTAATTCAGTTTTGTTTATCAGTATGGTGAGGTTCATGGCTTCATGAAAGCATCATAAATTAAATTCAGCTTAGACTAATTTTCTTCATGAACCCAGTTTCTATGCATTTATTTTAAAGCAAACAAACCACAAACAAGCATGGATAAAGCTGGACAAGTTTGGATAAAGCTGAAAAAAGTATTAATGAAAATCTATTTCTTAAAAAAATATATAGCTGGTCATTACAACAGCTCATTCATTTGAAGTTACAACGGCATTAAAAAAAATACTTTCCCCTATGATCACAACTGGATAATGGATATTGTTCAGTCCTATGTTACTCAAGAACAGGTAAGCACTGGCTAGAATTGTATTTGCTAAAAATTGGAAAAATGAGAAAATACCAACGCAGGAGAAAGTCATTCAAAAAATAATGGAATGTGCTGAAATGAGTAAATTGACATTTGAAATTAGAGAACAAGAAGATAAACAATATTACAAGATATGGGATTTATTTTATCGGTGGTTAGATAAAAAAACATGGAAATGGAAGACACTAGAGAATTTTATAATACAAGAATTATAGAATGATACAGAATACAATATAAAGATACATTATTATTGGATAGATTTAAGAATGTTGTAATTAATTGTTACAATATAAATGAATCCAATATCTAGAATATCTCGTTTAAAATGAAGGAATAATAGTTATAGTCAAATGTAAGAAAATACCAAGAAAATACCAACGCAGGAGAAAGTCATTCAGAAAATAATGGAATGTGCTGAAATGAGTAAATTGACATTTGAAATTAGAGAACAAGAAGATAAACAATATTACAAGATATGGGATTTATTTTATCGGTGGTTAGATTAAAAAAACATGGAAATGGAAGACACTAGAGAATTTTATAATACAAGAATTATAGAATGATACAGAATACAATATAAAGATACATTATTATTGGATAGATTTAAGATGATGTAATGAATTGTTACAATATAAATGAATCCAATATCTAGAATATCTCATTTAAAATGAAGGAATAATAGTTATAGTCAAATAAATGATGTACAATGATAATAATGTAAACATATATATTTGATTGATACATAATATGTGATTTTATATAAATTGTAAGTGAGGACTATGGAAAGGATGCACAAAAATCTTGTACCCAATGGAGGCACTGTATGTAATTGAAAATGGTTTTATGTTTTATGTTTCGTTTGTCTATGTCTATCTCTATCTAAAAATAAAAACTCTTAAAAAAAAGAATAGGTAAGTACTTTGATGGTTTGAAAATCATTCATATTGGCCTGGCAAAATAGTTTCCCAAATTTTGCCATTTTATCATTTTAAAAAAATGCCTAATTACTCTAACAGTTTGCAAAAATTAGGACAAACTCTGCATATAAAATAGGGAATACTTTGAGATAATCAAATGCAACAACAGTTGCCAGAAAATGATTAATTTGTATTAGAAGATTCTGTGAAGTGAGATTCACAGTCTATCTCAAGCAGAACAGCTGCCGTGCAAATAAGCAAGCAGAAAATGATATTCTGATCTCCATATCACTGATAGGATCTAAAATAAACAGAAGATGGATCCCTTGCTAATTGTAACTACTTTGAAATATAGAATAATAGGAGATTTCCACTTAAGCTAGCTGCTGCATGGTAAGGGTTTGCTTCCCCCCCTCTTACTAATGATCTGCTGATTTTACTGCTAAAGCTGCTTCTTTGGCAATGTTGCTCTCTGGTTTCAAATGGAAGCACTTAGAAGTGATCCAAGACAACTTTTGGACGATAGTAGACCCAGGGGGGATCTTGAGGATTCCAATACCCTCTGGAAGCAATTGAAAAGTCACTGGGCATATCCACCTTCCTATCAAGCAGTTTCATTTTCTAAGCATGCCTGAGTATTAAGTTCACTTTTTGAACTTATTGCTTTATTTTGATTTTTTGCTTTAAAAGGTGGCTCGCAGTTGAAAGGGAAAAGGAAGAGAAATATTCCAGAATAAATCCTGTCGTGATCCCAGCATAAAATGAATTAATACATCCATTTGATATTTTGAATCGCTTTCACACTAAGAGATATTATACTTAATGCCATTTAGGTTGAGTTGAATGAGCTAATGCTATGATACAATTGTCATGGCATGAGGTTTAAATCTATGTCACTGTAGCATTATAAAATATAATTCCACAGAGTAATGCTAGAAAAAGATACAATTATTTGGATACAGCTAATCTGTCCACAAAATCCATAATCCATGAATTACTGCAGTATTGAATTTCAGTTCTGCAGTCTGCCATCAGCATTCTGATTGGAAAGGGACTTAATATTCATATAGTAAGCTACTATTTTCTCTTCTGAGAAGGCAACTATCTCTGACTTCCTTCACAAATTCATTGTCCTCTTGATAGCAATTATTATATTAACCACTAAAACACATTAGTCAATTACCAAGAAATTGCCTTGATAGGAAGAATGGATGAATTTATTTTACCATAATCTCCCAAGTATTTCCTGCTTATGTTCATCAAAAGGGGCAGTTGAATTGACCAGTAAGCTATTCCCAGTATAGCAGAAGGAAGCAGGAGATTTTGGCTTCAGGGTATTAACTGTTTGGCTTAAGTAATGAAGGCAACTTCCCATCAGATTATCAAGGAGGCCAGGGAAGAATCCTTCTCATCTCCCTTGGCCTTCTGAATGGTGTAGTGTTCTGACCTAGGCTTCTCCAGCAGCATGAAGCCGACTCCTCATCCCGATAAAGTTGCTTTTATTTAGTTTAAAGTGAATTCTTCTCCAGCAAAGTCCCGGCCAACAGTCTTTCAAGAGATTCCACAACTATAGATCTTTATTGGAGAGCTGCCAGGCTGATATCTTCCAAACATAATTGTAGCAGCAATTACTTGGCAAGAAATCAGGAACAGATCTTCACCCTAATGAATTGAATTAATTGTTCAAACTGCAAACTCCCCCCCCCCCTTTTGCTCCTCTTTAGTCCCTGTGGGAGGGACCATTCACTGTCTACCTGTGGCTTTACTCCTGAGTTGACCCTTGTTCCTTAGCTGTTTCCTTCGTCCGGCAGCTCTGCACATGCACACATCGGGAACAGGCTCTAGCTGTTCTTCTGTCCCACTGATGTCTAACTCTGAAGGCAGCTGATAACTGTCAGGTGGCCCTGGCCCCATCTCTGCCGCCAATGCAGAGCACTTGTCAGAGCCTTCCCCAGACTCTAGGACTGGCCCATGTTCCTCCCCAACTTCCTGTCTGAGCCTGCCACCAGTCCTGTTGGCGGGCCACAACTTATAGTTAGGAAGATAAGAACAGGAACAATTTCTACTAGAAAACTACAAAGACCATGGGAACTCTTCAAATATCTAAAACCTTATTAGAGCATTGCTGTCAAACAGAAATGAAGAAAAGTGAGAGTTTTAGAAATTCCAATTTTGTTAACCAAAAGTTCAAAACTGGCAGAAAGAACATTAACTGTGAATTATAAACAAAGATTTAGAAGCTAAATGTATTTTCCATTTAATATTAAATGCCTGTGTATTGTTCTCTTTAGGAAATGGTGTTTCCAGCAAATTTTTAAAATTAATCTTATATTTTTAAAAAAGATGGAGACTCATGAATCCTCACAGAATTCAAAGAAAGCAGGAGATGTTGCGGTATGGAGGCCAGAAATGGCAGATCAGAAGACAATGATTTCATCATTATACTTACCTTTCCCTTATAATAATTCTCATTTCTGTTCTGCAGTTCCTTTGGGTCTGAATATAACAGGGTTGGAAGGGACATTGGAGGTCTTCTAGTCCAATCCCTTGCACAAGCAGAAGACTCTATATCATTCTGGACAAATCGCTGTCCAATACTTTCTTAATAATGTCCAATAATGAAATATCCACAATGTCTGAAGGGAAACCATTTCACTGGTTTATTGTTCCCATTGTCTGAAAATTTCTCCTTAAAGGTTGAATTTCATTTTGTTAAATAGCGACCAGTATTCAAGTCTGTCAAGATCCTTCTGGATTTTGAAACCATCTTCTGAATGTTCATTGTTTCTGCCAGCTTGGTATCATGTGCAAATTTGATGATCTCCCCTTCTATTTCCTTATCTAAATTGCTTATGAAGATATTAAAGAGTATTGGACAGAACTTTGGGGTAACCCATTGTTTACTTCCCTCCATGTAGATGTAGTTCCATTAAGGACTATATGTTGAGTACGATTGTCCACCAGTTACAAACCCACCTGGTGGTGCTGCTGTCTATCCCACATTTTTATAACTTACTAAGAAATACGTTGTGGTCTACTTTGTCAAATGCCTTACTGAAATCCAAGTATATAATATCCAGAGCATTTCACTGTTCATTCCCCCCCCCGCTGTTGAAGATGGGAATAACATCAGCTCTACTGCAGTTTTCTGGTAGTTCCCTTTGAAAGATATGGTTCGATGGTTCTAAGATCATGACTGCCAGTTTCCTCAGAACTCTGGGATGTAATCCATCAGGTCTTGGTGATTTTAACTTGTCTAGACAGATGTTTCTCTTACAAATTTCTTGCCTAGTTTAATTTATACTCCCAGTCTGTCTTTTCCAGTTCTGTTTTTGGTAGGTTGGGCTATTTCTTCCTTTTGTGTGAAGACAGATGCAAGGAATAAATTAAGCAACTCTGCTTTCCTCCTGCTGCCCGTCACTTCCTTGCCGTATTCTCCCTTTAGTGGATGGACTGGTTTTTTTAGGGTTTTTTTTTTTTACATGTTGAAAGAAACATTTTATTATTATTTAATACATTAATAAATAATATTGTTTAGTTCATTCTGAGCCTTTCCTGACTTGATCTCTTTGGGCTATATGCTGGTTCTGTCTTACTTTTGTTTCCTCCTTTCCATTATTTATACTTATCCTTTTGGTCTTTCAGTTTATCAGAGTGTTTTTATGCAACCAGACAGATTTCTTTTTGAATTTCTTATTTTTATTTTTCAGTGGTATTGTGGTAGACTAGACTTTTTATAAAACTTGCTTGTAAAAGGCAAGTAACTTAAAATGAAGATTACTTTACAATCAATTTTATTCACGATTAACATTGGTGGTGATGTCAGAAATGGCATTAAAATTCCACAGTCTCTGATTTTAGATGGCTTCAAGATCCACACCCTATCTTGTTTAATGTGATTTCATGGTTATGATGATAATGAACTTTTCTCAAATAATATTGGTCTCGATATTTATGGCAGGCTTTTACCTTGTATAGATGAGGATTAGAAGACAATCATTTGTGTATAAAGGAGATGGGGCCAGAAATGTTTCATTGCTTATAAACAATGTTTATTTAACCATCTTATTGTTTGGCTTTTCACAATCTGGACAGGAATGGCAAGTTGTACAAAAAATATGATCACTCATCACCTAGCAGGTGACTTTGTTAGTATAATTAATCACAAATGTAATTGAGCAAATCTGTAGAATAGATTTAATTCCTTAGTTTCTGAGGAGTTACAGATGATGAAGTACTTAAATAGAAATATGGTCTTTACTTAAGGAACCTATTAAAAAAAATCTAGATAGATACCACTCAATTTTTAAACTTCTGTTCCTGATGAAAATATTAGAGGGAGCAGCAATTTATCCTGGTATAAATGGATCTAATAAAGGTAGCTTCAAATCATTTTTAAAACAACTATATTGTCCAAAATATATTTCATGCTATAAATTAAAACACTTCAATAAGAAATCTTTGTTTTGCATTCCCCCCCCCCAAATTCTTAATTACAAATTTAATTAGAGGTGGGAGAATTTTGTGGAGAATTGCATGATACAGTAATTTGCAGCAATTAAATAAATGCCCTTTTTAACATTTTAAATATCTATTTATTTTTAAATTTCACTCAAGATACTTTTCTTTTCCTAACAAATGTCAGAAGTAGCAAAATTATCTCATATTCAGCACCAAGAAAAACGTATGGCACCTTAAAGACTAACACATTTATTGTTAATTATTAAGGTGCCACATTGTTAGCAAATTGCTTCTGGAAAAGAACTGGATCTAGACAATTGCTTTGGAAGCAAGGCTAGCTGAACAGAACCAAAGCAAATAGAAATGGTTTCAAGGCCAGAGCCTAGGAGAGGCATGGAAAGAAGGAAATTACCCGATTGCTCATTAAATAGAATATTAGGTACACAAGTAAACAAGCATGGATTTATGCACTTCTGTATTGTTATTGCACAGCTTGAAGCTGGCCAGGGATCCTACTCTGGATGACATTTGAAGTGACTCTGTTGATATAATTCTTAGGCTCCTAAAGAAAAATTATTATTATAGTTTGTGGCACAGTCGGTCAGATGTTCAGACTGGATTTGCATCTTTAGAAGCTTTTCATAGCAATAGCAATAGCAATAGCAGTTAGACTTATATACCGCTTCATAGGGCTTTCAGCCCTCTCTAAGCGGTTTACAGAGTCAGCATATCGCCCCCAACAACAATCCGGGTCCTCATTTCACCCACCTCGGAAGGATGGAAGGCTGAGTCAACCTTGAGCCGGTGAGATTTGAACAGCCGAACTGCAGAACTGCAGTCAGCTGAAGTAGCCTGCAGTGCTGCATTTAACCACTGTGCCACCTCGGCTCTTCCAAGGACCTGGGATACATCGTTGTTGATTTTTGCTAGTGTTAAAGGTATTGTTGCAAAATATAAGCTGTTCCGAGTACAGCTGCCTTTTGTAATTGGCTGATGGTGATTTTGTCAATGCCAATGGTGGTATTATTATTTATTTGTATCCCACCTTTATTATTTTTACAAATAACTCAGGCAGTAAACATACTTTCCTCACATTTCCTCATATTTTCCCCACAGTAACAATCCTGCAAGATGAGTTGGGCTGAGAGAGTGTGACTGAACCAAAATCACCCACCCAGCTTTCATGGCTAAGAAGGAACTTTAACTCATGCTATCCTACTTTCTACCTTAGTAGTTCAACCACTAGACCAAATTAGTCTTGGTTTACTCCTTAGTCAAATCGCCTGGCAAAAGTTTTCCAACATTACTCTTTGATAGTATTGCTGCAACAGTCTTATTTTTCGGTACAATTATAACTATCCGGACACAACATAATGATTTTGTACATTTCTGAATCTATCCCTTATTCAAGGAGCAGATACATATCAATTGATGGAGTTATTGCATGCTGGTAGAAATAGCATTCGATTTTGCAGCAGTCATATGTTTCCTTTAAGCAACGTAATCAGGAGCTGAATAGTATGCATGGATATATATATATATAGATTACATTTCAATATAATTATAGTAATCCAAATACACTTAATTGTACAAAATCGGAACAAAACAATTATAGTTGGATAGATATGCTATGGAAACTTCCTTTTTTCCTAAGGTAATGCCAGTTAAAATATGCTTGCAATCCTTGACTAAGGATAATTAATCTTCTATGAAAGGAGAGAACTTGTGAAACAACTTTGTCACCTAAGCTCAACTTTAGGCTGTTGAGGAACATTTTTCTCTTCCTTTACACATCTCAGTAACTGTCTCAGCTGTGTATTCCAACCATTTTCCATCAAATTCTGTGCTCTGTTACTGCTCAGAGACCTAGGTGCCAATTTGGTGGACCTGTCTGGTAACCATAGATGACTGATTCTTAAGAGAGACTATGAATCAGGAAAACTGTCGATCTCCGGATGCGCTTCAAGGTGCTTTTACTCACCCATAAAGCCCTACATGGCAGTGGATCTGGATACTTGAGAGACCGCCTTCTGCCGATTACCTCCCTACGACCTATAAGATCGCATAGACTGGGCCTCCTCCGCATTCCATCGGCCAGCCAGTGTCGGCTGGCAACTACAAGGAGGAGGGCCTTTTCAGCAGTCGCCCCGACCCTTTGGAACGAGCTCCCCGTGGAGATTCGTACCCTCTCCACCGTCCAAGCCTTCCGCACAGCCTTGAAGAACTGGCTCGCCCGTCAGGCCTGGGGATAAGGACCGTTACCCCCCCCGAATATTGAATGCATGGTGTTGATTTTATTATATGTTGTCGTCTTAATGTTGTATTCCCCCTCCCTTGGTTTTCTGTGAGCCGCCCTGAGTCCCCTCAGGGAAAAGGGCGGCCTACAAATGTCAATAAAACCTAAACCTAAACCTAAAACTATCTTACATCTTGGGAGAAAAAAAAATCTAAATCCTCAGAGTGAAGAAAACGGAGAGAGAAAGAGAGAGATACACACAGAGAGAAATCTGTCACTTGCAAGTAAGGAAAGGGAAGTGCTAGAGCCGTGATGGCAAACCTATGGCACATGTGCCTGAAGTGGCCCACGGAGCCATGTCACCTGGCACGTGTGGCGGTGTCTGTTCCACTTCCGACTTTCTGGCATGCATGCATACACGATGATCAGCTGGCCTTCGTGCATGCGGCAGTGCCGGAAACTGGAAGAGCTTGTCTTCTGTTTTCCGGAGTGAACATGCATGCCGGCCAGCTAATCATCGTGCACGCATGCATGCCAGTAACCAGAAGACTAGCTGGCTGCCACACATGTGCATGCCAGAAACTGGAAGTTCATTTTCTGGCATGGGCATGCCCCCTGGGCAGCTTCTCTTCTGGGTTGTGGCCCTGAGGAGCATGCAAGCATGAGTGTGACACCATCACTGTGCTAGAGAGTAGCTGAATGTGCGTCTGAATTTTAGCAGGAAAGGTTTTGGAGAATAATAAGACTGGGAGAAAATATTTCCCCAATAATTCAAGGACTTTTGAGATTGAAATTCAGATTGTCCTCACTCCACCTCCTTTTCAGTTTCAAGTAGCAATTCTGATCAGTAATTTGAGGTTGCTATGGTGTCACTTTAAATAACTCATTCTTTTCTATGGAAAATTCTTAGCATTGTCTTGAAATAAAAAACAGGCCCACCTATAAAAGGTTATTATTTCAAAGAAATCAAGGCAATTTAGCTGCCTCTTCCAATGTGGGATTCGAAGCAATAATGTATGTGGGAGAGGGATGGTTCTGAAGAAGGATACATAATGATTCCCCAAATCAGACAATTTTAGCGGAATGCAGTTTATACAAACTTAAAGTAATTAAAATCACTTTTGCTCAGCTGCAAATAAATGGAAGAATTACTTACTCTGCTAAGGTGGCGGAGGCTCATTGCAGGGCAATAATTGTTTTTCCAATCGTTAAAAACTTCAGAGGTCATATAATATACGTGTTTTAAAAGGACAATACATTAAAGAATTTCAACATATTAGCATATAATTCACTATGTGGAATGCAAAAGATTGAAAATCTAAGTTTTTTCCCCTACTACTTTTTGTGTTAATAGATATTTGGCAGTTTGTTTGGTGATCCAATTATCTTTACATAAAGTTCCTATCTATTCTGAGAGTCCCTGGTTGCTGCCTTGTCAAGTTTAGCTTTTACATTTTAGAGTTGTAAAAAAATCACGTAACCCACAAATATGAAAGGATAGGGAGAATTTATAATCTACTAAATATTTTTTTTCTTAAAAATCTGGGAATGAAAAAGAATCTTCATATCTTCTTAATGCAGACAATTATTACAGTTTTTAAAAGTATATCCATTACTATAAGAATTAAGCAGACATGTTAAGAGAAAACAAAAATAGCACTTGTTTGATTGGAGCAACACAAAAATCATCAACCACGCTACCACCCGTCACACTCGTGCGTTCATCGAAACCTGGCAGTCCACAAGCAATTCAATCAACAGACACATTGACTTTCAACCAGTCTACAAATCCCTCAGAATGCAAATCAACCATACAGCCAACCAGAGATAGCACTGACCCTCAATCAACCCCCAACCAGCAGTTCACTTCCCAATGATCCTGACCTGATGTAACCTCCCCATCGCAAGACCCATTACAAGATCCTCACTTGACACACCCACACCTGAAGCCCTTATAAACCGAAGAACACTGACACTGACATCCCCTAAACTCCCCTAAAGATGTTACCTAGACTGGTAATGAAATGTTCGGAAGCCAACCCACAAGCTCGGAAAACAAACCTTCACCCTCAAAGCAAAAACAGCAAGGAGCATGAAAGCACTTATGTAGTGAAATGTGCTTTGCCTTGATAAGCAAGAGAATATAATTTATAGTTTTAATAAATAAATAAAGCTTATTTATTCATAGGGTTATAGCTGCTCAGAGCTGGTGGCCTGGAGTGGCCTCTAAACCCTGTAAAAGTAGACACATATATAATACAGACTAATTGGAATAAACATTCTTAATTTTAGAATTCTTTTCTATGCTAAGATAATCTTCTGGTTACCCGGTAGTCATTTGTAGTTTTAAATTATTTTTGAGTCATGCTCGATTTTAGGAGAATTCAGCAGCACCATTAGAATTAAATGTTAATTTCATCTACAAAACTTGATCTGTAGGTTAACTGTGTCCAATATTTCAAACCTCATCAAGCTGAAAACAGGCATTTCAATCACACTATAGAGTCTCCTTGACTTTTAATACAATTATAGCAATCAAGCTGTGATGCTGACAAAATTGGTTGCATTTGTTAGACACAACGGAAGATGGGTTTGGATAAAATGGAAGGTTGAGTGTGTACACAAAGAAAAATTAGAATGCTGTTTTCAAAGAGGGAAAACGAGAGGGAGATATGCGGACACATGCTATCAATTAATGTGTCTTTCTGAAAATTTAACAAATATTTATTCTTTGAATAACTCTCAAATTTCTTGTAGCTGATTTGCTCAAACAGATCATATGAATTTTGGTTTTAATTCCGAACAAGAAAAGTAACCAAAATGCAGTAAGTGAAAATGAAAATCTTAATAGGGATATGTACTAGATGCCTGTTACATCCATTTTTCTGGCTTAAGAAAATAATCCCAAATAGCTACGAGACAGTGTTATACCAAAATCAACTAAGTTAGTTGATTAAGGGTGACTAATTAAAGGTGGTTACCACCAAGTAAAGGAGAGTTGTTGTAATCCTGTCCATCTGTCCATCCACTCAGACATCTTGAAACAAGCTCTACCGAACTCAATGGGTTTATGTTTAATATATATAAATATAACGTATATACCCACACACAGTATGAGGAGGGTTAGGGTTAGGGTCAGAGGCTAAGACACTGAGCTTGTTGATCAGAAGATCAGCAGTTCAGCAGTTTGAATCCCTAGTGCTGCGTAATGGAGTGAGCTCCCATTACTTGTCCCAGCTTCTGCCAACCTAGCAGTTCGAAAGCACATAAAAATGCAAGTAGAAAAATAGGGACCATTTTGGTAGGAAAGTAACAGCGCTCTGTGCACCTTTGGTGTTTAGTCATGTGGGACACATGACCATGGAGTCGTCTTTGGATAGCACTGGCTCTTCGGCTTAGAAACGGAGATGAGCACCACCCCCTAGAGTCAGGAATGACTAGCACGCATGTGCGGGGGAACCTTTACCTTTATTTTACAGTACGAGACTGTTCTGTTAGCTTTACCCAAGACCGGCAATGTTGTAAAAGGAATAAAGCACAGATCCATCCATCCTTCAGGAGAAATGAAAACATATGTTTAATATATAGTCTATATATGTATTTAGGAAGATGAAGGTTATGGCTGCAGATGTCTGTGGTTTCATTTTTGCCCAACACCTGCAAAGTAGATTGTTACTTTGGGCAGAGCCAGTCATACCATTAAGGAGACTGAGAAAGCTGCCTCCAGCAATGGTAGGAATTGCTTTTGGCTGTTCCTCAAATGCCCCTTGCAGAATCAGTCTACTCATCCACTGGAGTGCAGTCTTTTCTAGCTCTGACAAGCATATTGTGTTCAGGTTTAAAAGTATTTTTTTTAAATGAGCGTTGTAACTTTTATCCCTCTTGTCTCACAACGGTGACAGTATACAATAGTAAGAACTATTTCTCCAACACTGGTTTTGCTTTGGTTGTGTTTTTTTTAAGAAAACGAATTTGTTTACATTTTAAAGGGTTGGGTTATAAATTGGGCAATATCTTTATAACATTCCCACAAATGAACTCAAAATCATTTAGGGTTGCTCCAGGACTGTTCCTAATCTGAGAAAACTATAGATATATCAGTACTGGATAACAATAGAATGGTTCCCCTTTAGAATGGCAACGTCATTGAGCCTCTTACAGTGTAGCTTTCTGGTGCTTCTGTAGGGATTACGGTATTTAATTTTCTAAGCAGCTCAGGAAGTGCCGTATTTTTCAAAGTATTAGATGCACCGAAGTATAAGACGCACCAAGATTTTGAATTTTTTTTTCCAAAAAAAGGGCATGAATAGCCTTTAGGAGGCTTATAGAGTGCTCTTGGGAGCTGGGGGAGGCAAACTTGAGCAAAACAAATGGCCCATTTTTGCTCATTTCTGTCCTCCCCAGTCCCCAGGAGCACTCTGAAAGCCTCCTAAAGGCTATGTACAGCCATTGTGGTGAAGGGGGAGGGGTTTCAGGAGGCAAAATAATGCTGTACTCAGTGTATAAGATGCACCTACATTTTCAACCTCTTTTTTGAGGGAAAAAGGTTCATCTTATACTCTGAAAAATACAGTATGTACGGATGTATGTATATATATGTATGTACATACTTGTGACACATCTGCTGATTTAATAAAAAATGATCTCTCATTCATAGTGTACATTCTGAAATTTTAACTCATGGGAATCTGAATTTTGTCTAAAATTCAGCTGCTTGTAATGTTTGAAAAACATCAATGACTTGATCTTGAAATGATTTACACAGTTCACTGTCATGAAAGTTTGTAGCTCGATACATAAGCAGCTTGCCTGGTAAAACATAAATTTCCTCTTCCCTTTCTATGCTCAAAATTTGAATTGTGCATTACTCATGTATGATTTGTTGGAGATAGAAGGTGTCTGAAAGACAGGGTCATTATCTCAGATGACAAATCATATTGCTGGTTATTACAAGGAAACAGAATTTTGGATAGATATCTGCTTTTCACACTAAGCATGTTCTAACCATGTTATCAAAAATACATTTGGCAGCAAACACAAAAAGGAAGAGAAGAAGAAGAAATAGTAGTAAAACACAGATTTTTCCCTTCCCTTTACTAAGAGTGGAAATAATAACAACAGCTAATCACACAAGATAAAAAAAAACCACATTATTTCCAACAGAGCCAGGAAAATAAATTCTTGAAACCTGGAGTTCAAATTAACTATTTTCCTGAGACACAGAACTGCAGCAGTAATTTATGGTACTTATATGTGTTCCAGTGATAATATCAAAAGCAAATAATATTTCTATAAGAGTTAGTTGACAGTATTTATGTGTACACACACACACACATACACACATGCACACACACCCTATACAGAAATATATGTGCTTATATATCTCTGTATGAATGATATGTTCTTAATAAGAACATATGTTTAGAATGAAATATGACAACCTGTAAAATAACTAGGAGCATTCATTGAGTTCAAAGCACAGAAGAGTTTATTATTGCTACCTATACACAGGAATCTAGTCAACTGATTGTCTAGGCTAAATTAGCGCTAAATAAGGGTCAACAGAATTCACCGGAGGCTGGACCTGGGTCTCTTGTCACTACTCTAAAGTAGGGGTGCGCCCCATCAGAGCTATGGTTGATTTTGAGGAGGGGGTATGGCCAACTGGGTGGGTGTAACCAGCTGGGTGGGCATGGCCAGCTTGATGTCACTCCCCAAACTGCTGGCATGTTTCCTCTTTGAATTGGGTAGACTGGGTCAAAGCCACATTGGTCAGATGTTTCCTCTTCGCATTGGGTAGACCGGGTCAAAGCCATGCTGACCCGATGTGACCTCTTCACATTGGGTCAATGTGTCAACCAAACTGAAGTGACATGGGTAGACTTGACTGAAGCCACACTGGCTTGATGTTTCCTCTCTGCATTGGGTAGACAGGGCTGAAGGGATGTGGGTAGACTGGGCCGAAGCCACACTGCCCCAATGTTTCCTCTTTGTATTGGGTAGACCAGGTTGAAGGGACACAGGTAGACCAGGCCGAAGTGATGCAGGATGGCCCCTTACATTTTCCAGGACAGCCCCATGGGCCTTGAGTTTGACACCCCTGCTCTAAACCAATGTCACATTTAAGTCCGATTTGCAGTTTAGCTTGTTCTTTTCATACACAACCTTATCTACGGCATTAAACTAAGGTATGTAAGTCATATTGTTAATTTATTCATAGAAAAAAAATCAATGTGAGATGCACCTCAAATGCAACTGCCGGGATTCACTGTATAAATGGGGCACAGTATCCTCCCCTCAGTGTGACTGTGGGGTCCCACGTTGAACTGTAGATCAGATTGTGACTGGCTGTAAACTGAGGACATACACCGGTCCAGTTTCTGCTTTTTTCCCCCAAATATACAATGCTGCACTTCAGTAGATGACTTAGATCATGGGTGTCAAACTCACAGCGTCCCATTGCTGTCATGTGATGTTTCGTGACATTTTCCCCCTTTGCAGAGCTGGGGTGGGCGTGGCCTGCGTGTGATTCATCTGGCCCATGGGCTACTAGTTTAACACCTCTGGCTTAGACTTTGGGATCTGAATATAGATCCTTTTAACATTCATATTTTATTCTGTTTTTTAATCTGTTACTATATATTGCAAGTCCATGTATGATATGCCATATGATAAATAAATAAATAAATAAATAAATAAAGGCAAGAATGTTCAGGAAATGAAAAAATGTATCTTCTAAAGAACTAGAAATTCAAAGCAAGTCAATCCCCTGGGGAATATTTCACTGAAGTGTTCTAAGTTAGTGGTGTTCCAATGGAACAACAGAGCTAGAATGTTCTGTATCCAGATGTTTTTAATATTCTACCCAGAGAATATTATAGCCTTGTTTTCCATCAAAAGAAAGACAGCTAACAGTTCCTGATGAAAATCACCAGTCAGTCAATTTATAAAAATCCATTCATCCATCTGTCGCTCTATCCCTTCCCAACATTTTGCCAATTTTTTTTCTTTGTCCTCTAGCAGTGTTAACAGGTGGGAAAGTGAAATTGAGGACTTGTATTCTTTTTAAAAGAATGCATTTATATCTTTTAAAATCTACATTTATTGTAATTATACGATACCAGGCAGGATAACCTGCCTGAAGGTCAAACAGAAAAATGAATCTCAGTCCATGCAGGGTTACATTTTTTTTCTTTTTATACTGTTAATGTAGGTTGCCTAAGTCTTGTAACAGTCAGATTTAGCATTGTTTATTTGAAGGTTTATTGCATTTATATGCCGCCTTATTCCCTGAGGGACTCAGGGTGGCTAACAAACCCAGAAGGGAGGGTAGAACAAATTTGGAGGAGGTGTGGAGGCAGGGCAGTTCTTCTTACCAGTTCGCACCTATTCGGTAGAACCGGTTCGTCAAATCTACCGAACCGGTTAGAAGAGGTTCCACCAGTGGACCCGGAAAGCAGGCCACACCTACAGAAGAGGTTCCAAATTTTTTTGAAACCCACTACTGGTCCTTGGATATGATTATTCTACACTATCATGCTCATATTTATAAAACTCAGTGCCTCCGTGAAAGGTGAGGATGACTACTGCGTTTGTGGTGCAATCAGAACATTGCGTGTGTTGAAGTTGTTTTAACGCAAACCAAAGATGCCTTTTAAAAAACAAGTTTACATCACATTCTTATGCATGCCAGTGCTGTGTGTGAGGTAATTTAAGGTGGTTCTGACAAGTGTCGTCAGCATCTTCATATCCAGTCAAGCCACTCCCATCCAGTCACATGGGCGGCAAGCCACTCCCACAAAGGAGGCCACACCCACAGAGTAGGTTTGAACAATTTTTGAAACCCACCACTGAGGCAGGGAGTGCTGGGCGCTGCCTGGCTGCCCCAAAGCAAAGAGAGTGCAGTTGCTACTTTCTGGAATGAAAACAAGCAAAAGAAGGACAGTTAACTCCTGCTCATAGGAAACCTCCCCAACTCTCCTGCCTGCTTGCTTCAGCAAAGCTTAATATGCTCAGCAACCCAGAACAAAACAGATGTACCTTTGCTGAGCAAATGGAATAGAGCAGAGCAGAGCAGAACAGCTTTATTGGCCAAGTGTGATTGAACACACAAGGAATTTGTCTCCGGTGCATAACTTTCAGTGTACATACAACAACAAAGTGATGGGTCATATATCATAGATCATAATTACAACCACTAATCTTACAACAAGAAGTGATAAATCATAGATACCTATAAGAGAAGGTAATAGTGAAAATAAGAAAGATGAGAATGATAATATCAATACAGCCCTACTACATGGGTAAATATCTTTAGGCCTAAAACAGTGCTGTGGGAATCAAGTGTTCAGCAGAGTGATGGCATTGGGGGGGGGGGAACAACCTTTGTGTCTAATTGTTTTGGCACGCAATGCCCTATAGCAGCATCCAGAGAGGGGGAAGTTGAAACAGTTTATGTCTAGGATGTGAGGGGTCTGTCGTTATGTTACTAACTACATGTTAGTAAGGCTCTTTTTACATGTAAAGCAAAGGGACAGAAGAATTATAAAAGAACACGTCACAACCTATCTTCAGACTAGCATCTTTTCACTCTAAACCATGTTCTCAAGCCTGCCCAAACAGGGCACGAGAAAGCAACCAACAAGATAAACTCAATAAGCAGAAATCACACACACAACATGTTTTTCAAATGCACTCAAAATCAAAAGTATCAGAACAGTCAGTGTGTAACCAGCCAGATAAACTAATGCAGAGAACTTCTTGGTGGAAAAAAATCAGAAACAATCCAAACATGACTAAGCTTGTTTCCGTGTATTCATTTTATGCATTTCCTTTTGTCTTGATGAAGGTAAAGATTTACTTGAATGTGCCATATGTACATCTAGAACTCAAGAGGCAATCACATCAGTACTTGAAACTCCATATAGCATCTCTTTGTATTCAACATCATGACATGGCCAACCAGAGGTGGTATTCAGCCAGTTTGGACTGGTTCGCCTGAACTGGTAATGGAAATCGCGGATGGGCCTGCTCCTCCTGCCCCATCTCTATGCTGACCTATTTAGGTACCTCTTCAATATCCGTGCATGTGTGCAAGCTGCATGCACGATCAAAGAACATGTGTGGAAGGCCGTGCTTACATTTGCAAACCAGTAGGGAAAGTAAGTGAATTACCCCCCCCCCCAATGGCCAACATATTTTAAAGCATAACAGTGCATGTTTTATGTATATTAACATATTCACCACCCCCTTTGAAGAACTGACTTCTTGGGTGGGAAGAGAAACGTTAAAAAAAAAACCTAAGAAAGTCCAATTGTCTTTTGGAAAAAGCACCTTTAGGACTGGCTTAGAGTATGGTCCCTCATCATCTGCCATTTTTGACATGGAACGTCTCTCTGTCAATACTGAATATATGAGCTTCTTATTCCAGCTACATTTTTTCTTATAGAGTTCTCAGGCAAAATAGACATTGCATTTTTATTTTGTCACGGCTTTCCCCCTACTGATTTTACCTGAATATCCAACGCAGAACAAAATAAAGCATTATCAAAGCTATTTCCTGGAAGACAGATACCTGGTAATTTGATTACTACAGTCTTGCTGAGTTTGTGCTTTGAAGTACTATGGTTTCATTAAGCATCTTTTCCTATACATCTGTGAAGCAAGGCATACCTTTCTTTTCAGAAATGTTCTCTTCACGTACATGATGCTTACCTTTGATAAATGTTTTTATAAGGGTTGGCTAAAGAAACCATATAAAAGTAAATATAAAATTCCAGGCATGCATTATTCATGATTTAAGATAAGACTATGCTAATTTTCTAAGGTTATTAGTAAGTATAGTCTTATAGTTATATCAAATTGAGGCAAAATAAAATACAAATTACATATGCATTTAGTCTTCAGATGTTTTGAAGTCACCAAAAATGTAGCCAGTGAAAGACTAATGAAAATATTAACAGCAAATTCTCTTCCCTTCTGCCATTCAATGTGCTCTATAAGTACTGATTCCAGATATGACACTGAATGTACAAAGTTATTTTAACAGCTGTTCTGATGTAATCTGCATGAGTGCATGGTTGAATTTCTTACAGTACTTCCAACCCAGCAAACCCTCAAGGAAATCAGCTCTTTTAACCCAGACTGGATCTTTTAGTATTAAAAATGTTAAAAATGTTCTGAAGTAGAAATACAACAAAAATCCATTATGCAATTCTTTTACATTACAGTGCCTTAGTGTATCAAATTTGTGTAAGTTAGCAGAGACATGGGAAAGTTGTGTAAAAACACCATAGAACTGGCTGCACAAAAATACCCTAATAAATTGTATTACCATACATTATAGGAGATAATGTGAATACTTTTCTCCAGCAATCTAAACAACTCTTTTAGATGTGGACTTCACCAAACAGGCACCAATATAAACTTAACTATTTACTTTGCATTTAAAAACTCTGGAGGAACTCTGTTGCATCCCACAAATTAAGATCTGATACTGACAGAGACATAGATCATCAATCTATTGTTAATTTCTAACTTAAGGAAGAAAAAAGCAAACAGTATTATAAAAACTCAACGAAGAAATTACTGACAGACAGAACTGGCAGGTGAAGGAGTAAAACAATAAATGACAAGATGTCATTTATTGGGTCATAAAAATTTGGAAGTGACTGGAGAATAAAACAGAAAATACTGTGTAAAAAGAATATATAAAGGGAGGTAGTTTAATTTTTAACAAGTTTAACAGGGTATGGGCTAGATATATAAATTGTGAAGAAAACCATTTGATTTTCTTTTAAAAAATCTACATTTAAAAAAAAGTAGAGGAAAGGAACATTTTAAAAATAAAACCATCTGCTTTATAATGTAATGGAATAAAATAATAAATAAGTATTGCACTTTCATGAAGCTAAGCCAGATATATCTATCCAAAGATTATTGCCAGCAGCAGCTTCATCTGTGTTACTAAATCAAATCAAAGTATTTTATTATTATCATAGATCAGATCTACAATCCCAAGGATCTGCTGACATAGGTGAGGAATTACAAGAAGTTGTTAAATTTGAGACCAGCTCTAGCATGTGGAAAAAAAAGACTTCTAACCCATGAATTTGAAATTATTGCAGTTGAATTTATGTCGAACTTCTGCATGTTGCTTTTCCCATTGTTTATTTACTTATGAAAAGCTAAGGTAAACTTGAGTATACTGATCTCTCTTCAATTCACGTATTGTAAGAAATACATCAGAGTTGAGGCAGTGTAAGAGAATTATGCATGACATTTTCCAAATGAAGGCAAAAACTCACAATGCATGCCCAAGGACTTACTTGATTATACCGTGACCCGTCAAAAGGCCAAACGACAAAACAGCGCCCGACTAAACCGTGTCGCTGATGTCATCAACGCGGCGACAACAGCCAGCATGGAGAAAGAAGGGCGCTTTAAATAGCGCGTTGAAAGAAAGCCGATTCAACTTAAGGTAAGGGTTAGGTTTAGGGTTAGCTTTAGGGTTAGCTTTAGGGTTAGGTTAAGGGTTAGGGTTAGGGTTAGGGTTAGGGTTAGGTTAAGGGTTAGGGTTAGGGTTAGGGTTAGGGTTAGGGTTAGGTTTAGGGTTAGGTTAAGGGTTAGGTTTAGGGTTAGGTTTAGGGTCAGGGTTTAAGTTTAGGTTTAGGGTTTACAGCGTGCTTCTGTCTCCGCGCTGTTGTCACCCTGTTGATGATATCAGCGACGCGGTTTAGTCGGGCGTGGTTTTGTCGTTCGCCCTTTTGTTGGTGAACCGATTATACATATCTCGAGTTTCTGGACTCCATATTTAGACTTATTATTTTTTCTGTTTTCTTCTTTATATTTTTTACTTTATATATCCGAAAATGGCAAGATGTTTCTAAAATGGCCATCTTCTCTTCACATGTTGCATAATAGTAATGCAATCTTTGTTGTCCTTTACATTGTTTTCAGAACAGGAGAAGGTATACATTATAAATCAGGGGTGTCAAACTCATGTCGTCATGGCAGCATCACATGATGTATCGGGACTTTCCCACCTTCACTAAACTGGGAGGGTGTGTGGCTAGCATGTGATGCATCCAGTCCGCGGGGCCGGGAGTTAGAAAACCCTGCTCTAAATCAATGTTTTAAGAAACTGATTTTCCTCTAACATGCCAATTGTAATTATATCTACAGTCTAATATAATAAGAATTGGATAGAGGTCTCTATGGAAACTCTATGGAGACAGAGTCAGAGAAAGGGAAAGAATTTGCTTATAATGTGCAAAACAAAAGCTTAAACATCAAGATGAATATACATTAAACTTACACCAATTTCTAACTTTAAATTGTGGCTATGGGGAATTTTAACTTACTGTCAATTTCAAACAGCAAGATCCCCACTTGGTTTGCTACTTTGATAGCTTTATTTAAAAAGCAACGTACCTGCAGACATGCTGGTGCTCTTCCTTGAGGCTTATTCACATCAACATCTACCAGCTGCCATCCTCCTGTAGCATCTTCATGAAACATCTGGAGGGGGAAAACACTTGTCAGAATCTATTTATGCGCTCAGATCTACAAACAAAATGGGTGATGCTTATTTTGTGACCATCCTTTTCTCTACATTGCATCCTTTTCTTCTCAGAAATCTCTTGTTATTACAGAGAATTGCAGACTCCATTGACTTCATACTATATTATTCCGCTGCCTTTGTCATGGAATGGTTACTGATTTTTAGTTACAGATTTTATAGTTGGTGCTGAATGTAGGATTGCAAACAGGAACCAATTTAATTTCTTGCATGAGAAATTATTCCATGCAGAAAACTGTATACAATGCACATAAAATAGTCATGACTGGCAACAGAACAGAGATATTAAGGTAAAGATAAAAGTTCTCCTCTCATATATGTGCTAATCATTCCTGACTCTAGGGGGAGATGATCATCTTGAGCTTGTTTGGAGGTTCTAGCAGGGAGCGCAGCTATCGTGTACCCTTGACCGAAGATCGGTACACTCCTTCTATCTGGGATGGTCGTCCTCTTCCATCGAGCGTGCAGCTTTGGGAGGGACGCACATGGAGTGGTGAGGGAGGAAGGGGACACCCAACTAGCCAGCCAAATCAGCCGAATCAACCCTGGCGATCAATGGGGTGACAGATGTTGCAGCCAGATCGCCCTCACATCCAAGGAGATGATCATCTCTGTTTCAAAGCCAAAGAGCCAGCACTGTCCGGAGACGTCTCCATGTTCATTTGGCTGGCGTGACTAAATGCTGAAGGCACACAGAATGCTGTTACCTTCCCACCAAAGGTGGTTCCTATTTTTCTACATGCTTTCGAACTGCTAGGTTAGCAGAAGCTGGGACAAGTAACGGGAGCTCACTCCGTTACGCGGTGCTAGGGATTCCGACTGCTGAACTGCCGACCTTTCTGATCGACAAGCTCATCGTCTTAGCCATTGAGCTACCACGTCAACATAGATATTGCAGAATACTAAAAATGTGCATTTTTTTTGCAGTAATTTACTGCAATGAAACATAGAGTGACTAAGAAATAATGTCATGTCTTTATATAAGCCATGTTTCCTTGCTTATTCTCCTCTCCAGTGCAATGCTACGGTGGCTAAAGAATGTCTCCTTCCTTCTCTAATTTGCTTTCCCTCACAGGTAGTGGTGGGTTCCGGATCCCGTTGCAACCAGTACAGTGCAACAGGGCCCAGCAGCCACCACATGGACGCTTGCAGCACCTGCATGTGTCCTTACCTCCTGTGACACTCCACAATGCCTCCGTGACACTCCAGCTGCTCAGCAGTGTTGTGGAGGCGCCGTACGCTCCGTGCACATGCACATAAGTGCCAAAGAGCTCAAATACAGGTAAGGACGGTGGGCAGGCGGGTGGGCCATCTGAAGCTCCATACCATAAGGGTACCTGGTGCTCCCAGCAGGCACCTGTATGCTCGTACTGGGGTGTACTGCCTGCAACCCACCACTGCTCCCAGACCTTAAAACCAACTATTCTGTTGGAAAAGGGCCAGAATGAGAAGGAGGCAGGCTGTCTCAGGCCTTTTCATGACCACTCTTGCTATTATCATCACTTACTCCATGGGAAAGATCCTATAAGCTTGTTGCTTTTGAAATAATCTCGTATTTTTATTGATGAGTCAATAAATAAATAAATAAAAGATTTGTATGGCTACCCATGTAAAAATACAACTCTGCGTGGCTCAAATATTGATATTGCTTGTAAGCCTTGTTAGCCTGAGAGGGGGATAGAAATAATTCAAATAAATAAATAAATCTATATAAATGTTAAGGGTTATCCATTGAATTATGAGTATTAGTTATTGTATGATTACTACCCATGATGAGATAAATTGCACACTGCAACTTAATTAGAAGAATGGAATGCCTAGGGTGGAACCACTATATAATGTTTGAAACAAAGTTTACATGATGAAATATAGGCAATATAATATGTGAAAATCAATTAGTAGGTAAGATATGCTATGAAAATGACTATAAGCTGCCCACAAACTCACAAAAGCACTACCAAAAAAGCAAAACAAAAGCACCCATCCCCCAAACCCAGTGAAAACCAAAAGATACCTCACTAAGAAAGAAAGACAATTTACAGAGTCAACGGCAAGATTGCAGCTGACAGTACATTGGACAAACAGGATATCAATTAAAACAAGGATGAAGGTACACAGAACTGCAATGAAGAACAAACACCAAAAATACCCTTTGACTATTTACCCTCTCAAAATGAACCACACATTTGAGTGGGGAAACAGAGGAAAAATTGACCAGATAAATTGCAGAATAACTGAATGAGGATTCAAAGTCCATTTGTTACTAATACTGATGTTGTTACCTAGTTTGGTAATGAAATGGCTGCAAGAAAACAACCAAGCTCAGAGAACAATGAGAACCCCTCATTTCAAACCTGAGCTACAAATATTCTCCTTTATTGGAGCTAGATAATTCATGAAAATGCCAACAAGAGAACAAGGCATGATTTATCACCAAGGTCTGTAATCCAAACCATTCACAACACATTAATAATCAGGACAGAATTAACATTAGGTCAGATCGCCAATCAAAACACACTTTCCAAGAAGCAACAAAACCCCACAGAAATTAAATCCCACACCATTATAAATAAGCAAGGCAAGACACACACACACACACACACACACACACACACACACACACACACGTTACATTTTACTGATAAACAAATAAAGGGAGACTAGTATAGATCTATTTCATTTCAAGTTATTTAGCTCTCATCAGCTAGCCATAGCCTTCTGGGATTCAAACTTCGGCTGCTTGCACATTAGGCAGTTGTATTAACCTCTAAGCCACAAGTTCTCCTCGCTTTATCAGCTGAACCAGGAGTGAGATTAAGTGTTTTTTCCTTCTGTCAGATCACCTGGTCTACCCAAATATGGGAGGGAGCATACTGCTCCCCTTTCACCTTTCAGCTCCAATCCAGGAGCCTTCCAGGCAGTCGCTTTCACGACAAACTATTTTGTGTATACCTACTTACCTACCTACCTACCTACCTACCTACCTACCTACCTACCTACCTACCTATATGTGTATAAAAATACACACGCACACTATTAGTAGCTTTATACAAATAAAAGCTAATGTTTACCACACACACCCATTTGTGCATATAAACATTTAGCCATGTTTACCTGAGTAGTTGCGGTTGAAGTTGTACTGCTTCTGGACCCCCACATCTGTTGAAACTGCACACGGATTTCAGCAAATGTTTCAATGATGACAGCAATAAACACGTTCTATAAAAGAAAGAACACATATGTAAGGAGGCAGACAAAGATTATTTTCAAAGCCTGCTTAATTGGATCCATCACCACAATAGCACTCAAGGCCATTACTCCAGGTGCCTAGGAGAATCTCTTTTGGTTTTAAATAACAAATAAGATTTATTGTGCTCCTCGCTATTCTGCTTCCTCCATCGACCCTCCCTTTTTGGTAACAAGACAGGATATTTCATTTATTTTCAATATGACAACAAAGTTTTTCACTGGAATGAAGATGAAGAATATGAATAGCACCAGCACAAGAAAGGAAAATAATATTAACCATGGGGCAAAATCAAAACCAAGAGGAAGCACTGACAGAGATCAGAACTTTAGAAAAACAATAGAAGTTCTAGAAAAACTAGAAGGAAGGAAGGAAGGAAGGAAGGAAGGAAGGAAGGAAGGAAGGAAGGAAGGAAGGAAGGAAGGAAGGCTGGATGAAGTACAAATGAGTGAGGTACAGACTTTCTTATGTTCTAATGAATATGTTGCCCTCAATTGGGAAAGTGAAGAGCTTCCTTGCTTGGAAGTTGGGGAACAACTGGAAGCAAGATGAGTATAGACCAACAATAGCCCTTGTCTACCTTTCAATAAGAGGCACCCTGCTTCAGTGGCTAAGATGCTGAGCTTGTTGATCAGAAGGTTTGCAGTTCAGCGGTTTGAATCCCTAGCACCATGTAACGCTAGAGCTCCTGTTACTTGTCCTAGCTTACGCAAACCTAGCAGTTCAAAAGGATGTAAAAATGCAAGTAGAAAAATAGGAACCACATGGTGGGAAGGAAACAATGTTCTACGTGCCTTCAGCATTTAGTCATGTCGGCTACATGACCACAGAGACATCTTCGGACAGCGCTGGCTGTTCGGCTTAGAAACGGAGATGAGCCTAGAGCCAGAAACGACTAGCACGCATGTGCAGGGGAACCTTTACCTTTATTTTACCTTTCAATAACTGTGCTTGACTTGGTTAAAACTTTGGTTGAATGAAATTTCTGACCAATTAATTACGGCTAATAGTATCATTTGATTTATCTTGATCTGTTTTATTGGAGTGCTGTACATCACTAATCACTTTCCATCAAATGGGTGACTATATAAACAAACAAACATATACAATATAAACAAATTATAGTAAAATCGATAGGTTAATATTCTCCATTGAAAAATAGGGATATGTTCTCAGGAATTCATTGTTTGTAGAGTAGCTAAAGGCTGGAAGCTCAAAAAGAAAACCCAAATGAAGAGAAGTAAAAACTTTATTGCTGTAATAATAAATTGGGCTGAGGAAATGTAATTGCTAAAGAGAATGAAAAGGCAGAGCAGTCTACAATAAAACATGGAGAAAAATCTGCTCCTAAATGATTTCCTGCTTCAGCACAGGCATTTCATTTTCGCAGATGGGTTTACAATTACCTAAATATAGTGCTAACTCTGGCACACTACAACCTAGTTGATAGTTAAAAATGAGATGCACAAGGCAAGATGGTACAAAGGATGAGTAATAATGCAGCCTCTTATCTAGCTTAAACTGCCAGGTTTATGATAGTGGCTTGAAAGTTATCTCCTGGCTTTACAGTTACCGTGAAAATAAGAGAGTTGTACCGGATTTTAAACGTTCCACTTTGCCACTGATGATTATCAGAATAAAAGAATTTCTTAGGAGATTTCAAATGGTCTCTTTCCCTCCCTCCCTCCCCCTCCCCCCTCCCTCCCCCCACCTCTCTCTCTGTTTTGGTGAAGAACATATTCATCCCCTGTTGAAGCTTGGGAAGAAAATTATGGTTTATGTGAGAGAATATGCCTAGTCTGAGATAAGATGCTGTGTATGTCATTCACAAGGTCAATTGCTAATACAGTTAATCCTCCCAAAGATGATTGGGAAGAGAGGAGAGGGAAGGGTTGAAGGAAATAGAAGCAGAAAATGACACAGAAAATGTAGATGGTGTAAAAAACACCCCCCAACTCTATCGTTTTAAATTATTTTCCAATTGAAAAAGATTCTCCAAAGACTTAAAACATTAAAAGCCATGTTAATGGCAGGTATAACAGTTATCACTTAAAAAGGTCATACTAGCAAAGAAGGAAAATAAATAATGAAGATACTTTTCGTGTGTAAGAATACAGATATTGGGTGGGGTTGGTTCAAGATCTGAATGGTTCAGTAGAACTTAATAACATACTGGAATGAGGCCAGTTGGACAAGCACACGTCTAAGAACAGGGAAAAAATGGATTAATTTGAGTTTTCAGCACCATCACCTGAAACTTCAAATAGTCCATCTTGCATGATAGCAGTGTATCAATGATATCAGCAACTTCAATGATAATAAAAATTAAGAGCTGGGAAACATGTAACAATTGATATTCTCTGAGCTTGGTTGTTTTCTTGCAAACATTTCATTCTGAAACTAGGTAATATCATTAAGGCTAGTAAGGGCTTGTTCTCAATTTATATTCTGGTGGCTTGGTCTATCAGTGTTGGTAGGAATGATCTTGGAGGTTAATTGGTTGGGCTGTTTACTGTTTGCTTGTTTGGGGTAACTTATAATCAGTTCCTTGATTGAGGTAACTTGCTTAGCTGTGGTGCTGGAGAAAGCTCCTGTGTATTCCTTGAACAGCAAAGTTGAATAACAAACAGGTACTGGAGAGCATAACTCCAAACATGTCAGTGGCAAGCAAATTTACAGAACTGCGTCTCATTTACTTTGGTCATGTCATGCAGGGGAATTCACTGGAGAAAGCAGTCATGTTTGGAAGAGTAAGTAGTAAAAGGAAAACTAGCCCACCAAAGAACATGGTTGTTGGACACCATCAAAGCTGAAACTAGTCAGAGCATAGAAAAACTCGAAGAATTAATGCGAGATCAGAAGATGTGGAGAGACCTGGGCCACAGAATCGCTAAGGGTTATTACTTTGATAGCGAAACGCTTCCTTGGTGTGTGGTGTGGGTGTTTTTCAGTAGACTTGTGTTTCCAGTTTGCCATCATGGTCTCTGCTGATCAGGATGACTAGGAAGGATAGTGAGTTGTTGTCTTCCTTTTCTTCTCTGGTAAAGTGGATTCCTCTGAAGTTGTTGCTGATGGTTCTGTGGGTGTTCTATAATTGGTCCTTTTTATTATGATGAAGATGTCATCTACATATCTGATCCATATTTTTGGGTTGTATTTGTGGAAGTGCTATGGCTTTCAGACCTTGTGTAACCACCTCTGCTATAAGTCCTAAAAGAGGTGATTCCATGGATGTACCTTTAATTTGTTGGTAAGTTTGTCCACCAAAGTGGAAGTATGTGGTTTGGCATAGGTTTTATGAAATCCATAATCCTGGGTGTTTCAATTTTCATGCATTTGGTTAAGTCAGGTGTGCTATGGAGCAATGTAGTCATAGATTCTTTGGCTAATTCCAGATCTATGATGGTAAAAAGGGCTGCAACATCAAATGAGACCATGATTTCATCCTCATCTATAATCATGACTCTGAATGTTTGAAGGCACTGTAGTGGGTGTGAGTGGGTGTGATGGAGTGTTTTCTTTCACTTGTGAGCTGCACAAACTTTTTTGTTAATTCTTTTGCAATGTTATAGGTAGGGATCCCCGATAATGCTACAATTGGATGGAGAGCTTTGTTAGGTTTGTGTATTTTGGGGCATCCATACACATGCAGTGTTGTGTGCCTAATTATGAAGCAGTTATATTACACCTGCATGTTTTGGGGATGTTGAGAAATTGAATTATATAGTGTTTTGATTAGCTTTTATGGTTAATCAATATATGAATAGACATTATGTAAAGGATTACTCTATGGAACTAACATTTTGGTTAGGGGCCAAAATAAGTCTAATAGCTAATATAATGTTTCAATAAAATTCTCCATTCAGTAGAGGTTATTTCTTAGTCTTGTACATTTAGAATCATTTGATTATCACCTTCATATTAAAGTCTCCTACCAATTCCAAATAGTCCCTATGAAAAGATATTACCACTTGGATAAAATAGCAGAATATCTTGCAACAGAACATTCCCAGTGTTTTCCTGGTCTCTTTGAAGAGTCTTCTTCTTCTTTATAATAAGATAATTCAGGAATCACAGTAGTATCTAACTTATGCAAACACTGGCAATCAACACTGACGTTGGCATCATTCCAAATGGTAGTTTGGCTGAATGTGCCAGGATGGGGAAAAAATGAATTACAAAGCTTAGAAAGTGAATGCAAGGAAAATGACAGCATGGAACATTCTCAGATTAAAAAGGCAATTTGAACAACTACTTCAGTGTAGAAGAAAAAATGCTATAGCATGTTACCCAGACAGCCAGGATAAAGAACTCAATTGCATTCCTTCTACAATATTGCCATATGCCAAGTATATATCTGTATTCCACCAGACCAGTGAAATACTGTATATTCTACTGCAGTGGTTCCCAAACTTGGCAACTTTAAGACTTGTGGACTTCAACTCCCAGAGTTCTCCAGCCAGAAGAGCTAGCTGGCGAATTCTGGGAGTTGAAGTCCACAAGTCTTAAAGTTGCCAAGTTTGGGAACCACTGTTCTACTGAAATTCTGGAGATTGTAGAAATTCTGAAAGCCTTGAGCCGGATATAGAAAGTTTGCCAAAGAGTAATCTAGCAGTGATGGCAATTTAAGTTAGCAATTGGATTTTTTAGTTAAGACCTGGGAAAGTTCCTGGAAAACATTTAAACACATTACTGCTCTGGACCATTAACATTCTTCCAATGATGGCCTAGTACAGGGATCTCCAACCCTTGATTCATGGACTGGCACCGGTTCACGACAGGCCAGAAATTGTGTTGGGACATAGGCAGCATGCAAAACTATGCCTACTGCGGTCTGCGGAAAAACATCTCTGCACGGAACTGGACCCTGGTACCCAAAACTTATTACACTGGCCTAGTGTAATAAGTACAATTGCTAATAGTACCAATATACTTTTGAGAGGGTCTGTTTTGTAAACAAGATATTATTTTAGCTTTCAGGATGGTAACTATCTCAAAATAATGTATACAATTAATCAACATTCTCCCTCTATTAACTTTCAGGATAGTAGTGTGGCCAGTACACCCCTGTATTCATGCCAGAGCATCTTCTATGTCATTATTCTGGTTGTTTTCTAATCTGAATATTTCTTCTGTTTCCCCTTATTACCCTTTTTATAAGGTTCTTGTTTATGTACCTTAACAAGCCAGGCAAGGAAGAAAATTAAGGTGATGAAATAGAAATAAGAACGCCATCGGGGGAAACTGTCGATTGCTCTGTACATCAGAAAGACCCAACCTTCCTGAGATGCAGCTTCATAAACAGTAAATATGCTTGTTCCTGTAAATGATAAAAGAAAGAAAATGTTCTATACAAATTAAATGAATCATTTAAAAATAAGCATCATCTCCCCTTAACATCATTTGCCTATCTATGAAACACATTTCTGTGCCCTAGAAAAGCATTTTCCTTCTACAATTCTTTTGATAAGCTTTCATCTGGTGTGCAAGAACAATTGTGACTATGTGATTTTATGGATATATTAAAATATCTGCAGGTACGCTGAATTAAAAATGCTTAAGTTATTTATACTCATTTGTCTTTTTCTACAATTTGGGCATTTAAGCATGAGTCGTCGTCGTCGTCGTCGTAGTAGTAGTAGTAGCAGTAACAACAACAACAATAATACAGATTGATCGTCATTTGGAACACAACACGCCAGATATCACGGTTATTGAGGGCCAAAGCGTACAGTTTATTTATTTAAAAAACGTTTGTATTTTTAGACAAACATAAAACATACAAACATAAACACACACACACAAAAAATCCTTCTCCAATTACTTACGGGGTGTCGATTGGTTACAAAGCTTTCTCACAATAGTCTTCCCTTGCAATTTACATAAAGACTCATATCATCATTCTAATATATATGTATACAATTATTATGGTTATTAAACGTTCATTTGACTATAGCTATTATTACATCCTTTTTATGTAAATTATTCTAAATTTAAGATAAATTTATATTATGGCATTTACATCATCCTAAAATCATCCATTAGTATTACATCTTTATATTCTATTCGATATAGAATTATTTATCTTTTATAACAAAGCTTTTAAACATCCTCTCCGAAATCCTCACTTACAATTTATATAAAATTTAATATTATCAATCTAGTATACGTATATATATACGTATATATACGTATATATACGTATATATATGTGTATATATATATATATATATATATATATATATATATATATATATATATATGCATTATTATCATTATTAATTAATTATTTAGCTATAGCTATTAATACTTTATTTTATACATGATACTCTAAATTTAACTAAGTTTAACTCAATTTTTATTCTAACATTTCATTTCTTCATCCTGTATCTTTCCAGTAGTAATGTAATCCTTTATCTCTTGCCATTTGTGGTATTTGTATTCTAATTGTTTTCTTGACAAGTCTTATGTGGACTTCTCTTGGCACCTTGTTGTTCCTTACATATCTTGTAAAGACTCGAAACCCTCCATCTGTTCCTTCCATCTGCTTGTCTTTAGTTATCACTGGTGCTTCTACCAAAATTTCTCTCATTGTGTCTGCCAAATTTTCTCCCTTTTCTTCTTCCATGTTTTGAGGTTTGAGATAGGGTTCCAGTTCGTTAATCTTTCCTTTCAACATTCCAATCCTGTCGTTTCTAACCACACTCGACTTGCTGTCAATATCAACAATTTTCTTATCACTTTGTTTATATTTTCCTTCAATTTTTTTGAACTCTATCTTCAAATTTCATCATCATTTTATAGATATTGTCAACTCTTCCCTCTATTTTTTCTGTTTTTTGTTCTATGTTTTCTATCCTCTTTTCAATGTTTTTTGTACTTATTTGTACTTTTTGAATTTCAAAAATGATCATTTGCAATGTTAATTCTTTTTTCTTCATGTTGTGCCATTCTTTCAGGTTATAAACACTGCCACTAAAACATCCAAAGCTTTTTTGTTAAATTTCAAACCAGTTGACTATAATTTTCCATGTCAAGGTTTTCTCTTCACTCCAGTCCAGCTATTGATAGTACTCCAGAAGAGCACCTGCATAAACATTTCATACTCTTCCCACTATCCCTTTCAATAAACAAAACCAAGAGCCTTGAAGTATTAGATATGAGTCAATTGTTCACAGGAGATAATAAAAACAATGTTTCCAAGCCTCCAGCCTCTAGATGTCAGTGTTGCTTCTTTTTCCTCTGCCTCTACCCCTCTTTTTAAATTCCGGGGTTAAGAAAAAAAAGTGCTTTAAAGCAAACAATCCAGCTGAGCATTGTAAAAAGAAGAGAAAGAAAATCATAATCCACAAATATGAAAAAAGACAAAAAATAGAAAAGGGAAAAAAGAAACCAGTCCAATTTAAAAAGAAAGAGGCATTTGTAAAAGTTCCATCCATAAAAAATGTAAAATTAAAAAAAAGATAACACATTAAGTTTAATTCAGGTTTAATTTGCAGCTTGCTCTCTTCTGTCTTCAATTTTAATTTTACTCTAAGTCTTTTTGGGTGTTCTCTTCTCCAATAGTAAAAATTTATCTCACAATTTCAACACACTCTCTCCCCTGTTTTTCTTCCCATTCAGGGGCTGTCCCAACCTTCTGCAGCTTCAATGGCTGCTTCTCTTTCACCGGAAAAAAAGAGCTTCTCCTGGATCAATCAGGGACTTTGTGATGTCCCTGTGATCAGAAGGATGTGCCCTTCTCTATCACTGTCTCTACAGGATGGTTTAGGTCCAAAAGGACCATCCAGCAGCAAAGATATCAACAGCAATCCTGGAACTCCAAGATTGCATGTCATGTCGTAGCAATGTCAACCCCGCCCTCCAAAGCGTACAGTTTATTGATTTAGCTGTACCAGGAGATGTCAGAGTCGGGGAAAAAAAGGATTTTTTAGGATTTTTTTAGGATTTTATTTATGATTTATAGGCTGCCCTTTTCCCTGAGGGGACTCAGGGTGGCTTACAATACATGGGAAGGGGAGTGCAAAACAAAAACATAAGACAGTGCATAAATAAAAATAAAACAATAAAACGCAACTTTCATTCAACATTCGGGTGGGGCGAATTAGAATCTTATCCCCAGGCCTGACGGGATAGCCAGATCCTAAGGGCTGTGCGGAAGGTCTGGACAGTGGTGAGGGTGCGAATCTCCACGGGGAGATCGTTCCAAAGGGTCGGAGCTGCTATTGAGAAGGCTCTCCTCCGCGTAGTCGCCAGTCGGCACTGACTGGCGGATGGAACTCGGAGGAGGCCTAATCTGTGCGATCTAATCGGTCGAAGGGAGGTAATCGGCAGGAGGCGGTCTCTCAAAAGAACAGGAAAAAATAACAAAATATTGCAACCTGGCCATCAAACTACATGACTATGGATAAAACATGTAACAGTGATACCCATTGTCATCGGGGCACTTGGTACCATTTCCACGAATTTTACAAAACACATCAATAAATTGGAGCTTCCTGTAATAACACCAGAGGAACTGCAAAAAACTACACTACTCGGAACATTATATATTTTAAGAAGATACTTGGTCAATATCTAGGATGCTGGCAGCAACCCGTATCAACCATTAGCACCAGTGAATGGTATTTGTGACACATTTTTAAATGTTCAATTGACTGAGTTTCATGTTTAATGAAAATAATAATAAATATAAAATTCTAGAAAGAGCTAGAAAAAATAACAACATGATTTGCCAATTGAAGTTGAACGATTACAGAGGAAGAAATCAATGGTTGTATCAATAGTTATAGGTTCCATGGAGCAAAACCCAAAGGACTGCCCAAATACATGAAAATTTTGAACTTATTAGACCTGAATATCCCGACATGGCCAAAAAAACAACATCCTACTCAGAACTGCCTGTATACTCAGATGCTACCTTAACACCTCTTAGGTCCTTAGTTAGGACTTGAACTGTTATGTTTTACCAGTCCCAGACTGTGAATCAAATTGAAGATTAGAACAAAAACAACAACAATTCTATCTAGAATGTTAATATAAAAGCAATTAATGAATATTAATTAATAATGATTAACAACAACAAGAGCTTTTTCTGTCCCTCCTGCTTGCTTGCATTCCCAAAGAAAACACCAGTTCTGACATTCTAAAATTAAGGCAGTTATTAAGTTTTACACAGTGTATGAAAAGTAAAGGAGAAATAATTTAAGAGGGAAAAAAAATGTAAAGTGTAAAGCAGATGAAGCTGTATGTCCATGAAGTTTTATCTGCAAAGATATGGAAATGCACTCCATTTTCTCTGGATTTTTTTTTAAACTATCCAGAGAACGAATGTTGTTTGGTGATTTTTCATCCAAGTATTAACCAGGCCCGATTCTTCTGAATGTTTCAAAACTAGTCAAATATTGCTAAGTGTAGCTGTCTACCTGGGCACAATTAACCTGATTCTTTTTGTTTTGCTATCACAAAGGTTTAATGACTATTTTTATTATTTTTTATTCTGTAAAAAGTGAGCTAATAGTTTTACTTTAATAACCTAATAACTGCATTATACATTAATTCAGAATAATGGGGATTTCTTCAATAATTCTATACTCTATACAAGACAAAGGAGGTCTGTGATTCAAAGTGGATGGGAAGCAACTGAAAAATGCAAACCCAATGTTATCCTGCTGTCTCTGAAACATTAGTACCAGGGGTGTCAAACTGGGAGCCCGTGGGTCAGATGCATCATGCACAAGCCACACCCACCCCAGCTCTGTGGAAAAGGTCGTTATACATCACGTGACAGCAACACCCATGCATTAAACCAATGCCTTTTTGGTTTGCCATATAGTTAAGTTGCATATTATTCTTCCAGTAATGAATTCAACTGTTGTACACAATGCAGTCATCTTATTCTCCCAGTTTTTCTATAATAGCAATAGTACTTAGACTTATATATCACTTATAGTGCTTTACAGCGCCATCTAAGTGGTTTAAAGAGTCACCATATTGCCTCCAACAATCTGGCTCCTCATTTTACTGAC